>NC_092240.1:37831302-38046302 GCF_036320965.1 Panulirus ornatus
TGCTCAAATTACAGAGGTATAAGTTTGTTGGGTATTCCTGGTAAATTATATGGGAGGGTATTGATTGAGAGGGTGAAGGTGCATAGTGCCATTGTACAAAGGCAAAGGGGATAAGAGTGAGTGCTCAAATTACAGAGGTATAAGTTTGTTGAGTATTCCTGGCAAATTATATGGGAGGGTGTTGATTGAGAGGGTGAAGGCATGTACAGAGCATCAGATTGGGGAAGAGCAGTGTGGTTTCAGAAGTGGTAGAGGATGTGTGGATCAGGTGTTTGCTTTGAAGAATGTATGTGAGAAATACTTAGAAAAGCAAATGGATTTGTATGTAGCATTTATGGATCTGGAGAAGGCATATGAAAGAGTTGATAGAGATGCTCTGTGGAAGGTATTAAGAATATACGGTGTGCGAGGCAAGTTGTTAGAAGCAGTGAAACGTTTTTATCGAGGATGTAAGGCATGTGTACGTGTAGGAAGAGAGGAAAGTGATTGGTTCTCAGTGAATGTAGGTTTGCGGCAGGGGTGTGTGATGTCTCCATGGTTGTTTAATTTGTTTATGGATGGGGTTGTTAGGGAGGTGAATGCAAGAGTTTTGGAAAGAGGGGCAAGTATGAAGTCTGTTGGGGATGAGAGAGCTTGGGAAGTGAGTCAGTTGTTGTTCGCTGATGATACAGCGCTGGTGGCTGATTCATGTGAGAAACTGCAGAAGCTGGTGACTGAGTTTGGTAAAGTGTGTGAAAGAAGAAAGTTAAGAGTAAATGTGAATAAGAGCAAGGTTATTAGGTACAGTAGGGTTGAGAGTCAATTCAATTGGGAGGTGAGTTTGAATGGAGAAAAACTGGAGGAAGTGAAGTGTTTTAGATATCTGGGAGTGGATCTGGCAGCGGATGGAACCATGGAAGCGGAAGTGGATCATAGGTTGGGGGAGGGGGCGAAAATTCTGGGAGCCTTGAAGAATGTGTGGAAGTCGAGAACATTATCTCGGAAAGCAAAAATGGGTATGTTTGAAGGAATAGTGGTTCCAACAATGTTGTATGGTTGCGAGGCGTGGACTATGGATAGAGTTGTGCGCAGGAGGATGGATGTGCTGGAAATGAGATGTTTGAGGACAATGTGTGGTGTGAGGTGGTATGATCGAGTAAGTAACGTAAGGGTAAGAGAGATGTGTGGAAATAAAAAGAGCGTGGTTGAGAGAGCAGAAGAGGGTGTTTTGAAATGGTTTGGTCACATGGAGAGAATGAGTGAGGAAAGATTGACCAAGAGGATATATGTGTCGGAGGTGGAGGGAACGAGGAGAAGAGGGAGACCAAATTGGAGGTGGAAAGATGGAGTGAAAAAGATTTTGTGTGATCGGGGCTTGAACATGCAGGAGAGTGAAAGGAGGGCAAAGAATAGAGTGAATTGGAGCGATGTGGTATACCGGGGCTGACGTGCTGTCAGTGGATTGAATCAAGGCATATGTATGGGGGTGGGTTGGGCCATTTCTTTCGTCTGTTTCCTTGCGCTACCTCGTAAACGCGGGAGACAGCGACAAAGCAAAAAAAAAAAAAAAAAATATATTCCTATGAGTCCACGGGGAAATATGAAACACGAAAAGTTCCCAAGTGCACTTTCGTGTAATAATCACATCATCAGGGGAGACACAAGAGAGAAATATAACAGTCAGTTGACATACATCGAAGAGACTAAGCTAGGACGCCATTTGGTAAACATGGTAAATGTGCTGATGTGATTGCCCAAAACAGTTGTTAGAAGCAGTGAAAAGTTTTTATCGAGGATGTAAGGCATGTGTACGTGTAGGAAGAGAGGAAAGTGATTGGTTCTCAGTGAATGTAGGTTTGCGGCAGGGGTGTGTGATGTCTCCATGGTTGTTTAATTTGTTTATGGATGATCGAGTAAGTAATGTAAGGGTAAGCGAGATGTGTGGAAATAAAAAGAGCGTGGTTGAAAGAGCAGAAGAGGGTGTTTTGAAATGGTTTGGGCACATGGAGAGAATGAGTGAGGAAAGATTGACCAAGAGGATATATGTGTCGGAGGTGGAGGGAACGAGAAGTGGGAGACCAAATTGGAGGTGGAAAGATGGAGTGAAAAAGATTTTTTGTGATCGGGGCCTGAAAATGCAGGAGGGTGAAAGGAGGGCAATGAATAAAGTGAATTGGATCGATGTGGTATACCGGGGTTGACGTGCTGTCAGTGGATTGAATCAGGGCATGTGAAGCGTCTGGGGTAAACCATGGAAAGTTGTGTGGGGCCTGGATGTGGAAAGGGAGCTGTGGTTTCGGGCATTATTGCGTGGCAGCTAGAGACTGAGTGTGAACGAATGGGGCCTTTGTTGTCTTTTCCTAGTGCTACCTCGCACACATGAGGGGGGAGGGGGATGGTATTCCATGTGTGGGGAGGTGGCGATGTGAGTAAATGGGAGGGACAGTGTGAATTGTGTGCATGGGTATATATGTATGTGTCTGTGTATGTATATATATATATGTGTACATTGAGATGTATAGGTATGTATATTTGCGTGTGTGGACGTGTGTGTGTATACATTGTGTATGGGGGTGGGTTGGGCCATTTCTTTCGTCTGTTTCCTTGCGCTACCTCGCAAACGCGGGAGACAGCGACAAAGCAAAATAAATAGAATGAAAATATATATATATATATATATATATATATATATATATATATATATATATATATATATATATTTTTTTTTTTTTATACCTCGTCGCTGTATATATATATATATATATATATATATATATATATATATATATATATATATATATATATATATATATATATATATATATATATATATATATATATATATATATTATCCCTGGGGATAGGGGAGAAAGAATACTTCCCACGTATTCCCTGCGTGTCGTAGAAGGCGACTAAAAGGGGAGGGAGCGGGTGGCTGGAAATCCTCCCCTTTCTTGTTTTTTTTTTTTTTAATTTTCCAAAAGAAGGAACAGAGAAGGGGGTCAGGTGAGGATATTCCCTCTAAGGCCCAGTTCTCTGTTCTTAACGCTACCTCGCTAACGCGGGAAATGGCAAATAGTATGAAAAAAAAAAAAAAAAAATATATATATATATATATATATATATATATATATATATATATATATATATATATATATATATATATATATATATATATAACACAATAAGTTCCCAAGTGCACTTTCGTGTAATAATCATATCATCAGGGGAGACACATGAGAGAAATATAAGTCAGTTCATATACAACGAAGAGACGTAGCTAGGACGCCATTAGGTAAAAATGCTATTGTTTAGGACAATCGCATGACGCGATCAAGCATGATAATAAGTAATGAATAGATTAATAGAAAAAAAGAATATATATATATATATATATATATATATATATATATATATATATATATATATATATATATATATATATATATATATATATATATATTTATATATATATATATATATATATATATATATATATATATATATATATATATATATATATATATATATATAGAGAGAGAGAGAGAGAGAGAGAGAGTGAGAGAGAGAGAGAAATTTGGTTTAGGCGCGGGAATTCCCGTTAGACCCATTCTCAGTAGGTTATCCATGCAATACTTTGACACTGAAATTCTATCTTCAGTCAGCAACCATTCATAAATCTGTCTGACATAAGTTGATGATGTCTGGTCCCTATGACTATCTTCCTAATACTATGTTTTTATTCAATGAATTGAAACTACCACCACTGAGAACTATCATCATTGTTTTTGATCATTCTGTAAAAAATGTCTCTAGTTATGCCTATGTTTGTAAGAGCAGTGCGTATATGTGATCCCACACGCCTAAATGATGAACCGAACCATGTAAAATGTACTTTTAGGCAGATGTATTATCCCAAATAGTTTGTAAACAAGGCTTACTGGAAAACTAGAAAGATATATCATGAATCTTGTAGCAATGTAGAAAAGCATTATAGACCATAATGTCTGGTGTTGCCTTATTCTCCTAACTTAGTTAAGGTAAAACAGGTGCTGAAAAGCAGTGTTCTCACATCAAAGTAGGTCAAATTATCCTAAAACTGGGAGTGTTTACGCCTTTAAAAGCTAGGCATGTAAAGATGTATACATTGGCCGGACAGGTGCAACAAAACCCTGGAGATGCTATTGGCACAGTCATTCAGTACGCAGAGGTGACCACAGTCATGCTAATGCTAAGCGAGAAAATGATCACCCTTTAGACCTTAACTACCCAGTCACATACAACGTAACCCTCATTGGATCATCCTTTCCGTAATGTTATTGAATCTGCCTTAATTGTTGGTATTGATCACTTTACCCTATTCACAAATAACTCTACAATACAACCAATTATCAACCAAATAGTTATGAAAGAATAACCAGGACAAGATAACATAAGAAGAGTAGTCGTACCCACATCTCGCTACCCAGGCCAACCATACCCGCATGACCCCCTGAACCACAAGGCGCTCCCCCTCCCCCAACTTCCCCCTCAAACGGCCAAAGTAGTTTCTTCTTTGGCACGGCGGTCAGAGGGTACACAAGCCTGTGTGCTGGTGTTCGGACTTGAAACTTTGTGAATTGTTTATATCTGATGAGGTTTTCCTCTGTGAAACATATTGTGTGAGATAGCTTCGGTAACGAAATTCATCTGAACTCCTACAAAGTCCGATTACCTCTTCATATTATATATGCCTATATATATATATATATATATATATATATATATATATATATATATATATATATATATATATATATATATATATATATATATATATGTATATATATATATTTTTTTTTTTTTTTTTTTTTTTTTTTTATACTTTGTCGCTGTCTCCCGCGTTTGCGAGGTAGCGCAAGGAAACAGACGAAAGAAATGGCCCAACCCCCCCCCCCCATACACATGTACATACACACGTCCACACACGCAAATATACATACCTACACAGCTTTCCATGGTTTACCCCAAACGCTTCACATGCCTTGCTTCAATCCACTGACAGCACGTCAACCCCTGTATACCACATGACTCCAATTCACTCTATTTCTTGCCCTCCTTTCACCCTCCTGCATGTTCAGGCCCCGATCACACAAAATCTTTTTCACTCCATCTTTCCACCTCCAATTTGGTCTCCCTCTTCTCCTCGTTCCCTCCACCTCCGACACATATATCCTCTTGGTCAATCTCTCCTCACTCATTCTCTCCATGTGCCCAAACCATTTCAAAACACCCTCTTCTGCTCTCTCAACCACGCTCTTTTTATTTCCACACATCTCTCTTACCCTTACGTTACTTACTCGATCAAACCACCTCACACCACACATTGTCCTCAAACATCTCATTTCCAGCACATCCATCCTCCTGCGCACATCTCTATCCATAGCCCACGCCTCGCAACCATACAACATTGTTGGAACCACTATTCCCTCAAACATACCCATTTTTGCTTTCCGAGATAATGTTCTCGACTTCCACACATTTTTCAAGGCTCCCAAAATTTTCGCCCCCTCCCCCACCCTATGATCCACTTCCGCTTCCATGGTTCCATCCGCTGACAGATCCACTCCCAGATATCTAAAACACTTCACTTCCTCCAGTTTTTCTCCATTCAAACTCACCTCCCAATTGACTTGACCCTCACCCCTACTGTACCTAATAACCTTGCTCTTATTCACATTTACTCTCAACTTTCTTCTTCCACACACTTTACCAAACTCAGTCACCAGCTTCTGCAGTTTCTCACATGAATCAGCCACCAGCGCTGTATCATCAGCGAACAACAACTGACTCACTTCCCAAGCTCTCTCATCCCCAACAGACTTCATACTTGCCCCTCTTTCCAGGACTCTTGCATTTACCTCCCTTACAACCCCATCCATAAACAAATTAAACAACCATGGAGACATCACACACCCCTGCCGCAAACCTACATTCACTGAGAACCAATCACTTTCCTCTCTTCCTACACGTACACATGCCTTACATCCTCGATAAAAACTTTTCACTGCTTCTAACAACTTGCCTCCCACACCATATATTCTTAATACCTTCCACAGAGCATCTCTATCAACTCTATCATATGCCTTCTCCAGATCCATAAATGCTACATACAAATCCATTTGCTTTTCTAAGTATTTCTCACATACATTCTTCAAAGCAAACACCTGATCCACACATCCTCTACCACTTCTGAAACCGCACTGCTCTTCCCCAATCTGATGCTCTGTACATGCCTTCACCCTCTCAATCAATATATATATATATATATATATATATATGTGTGTGTGTGTGTAAACGCCCATACACTCCATATACATACAGATACATAATATCAACATATACACACATGCATACATATACATACACATACACATACACAGACATGTACACAGATATGTACATATTCATACTTGCCTTCATCCATATCTGGCGCTACCCCGTTCCACAGGAAACAGCGTCGCTACCCACTGCTTTAGCGTGGGAGCGCCAGGAAAACAGACAAAAAGGCCACATTCGTCTCTAGCTGCCATCTGTAATGCACCGAAACCATAGCTCCCTCTCCACATCCAAACTCCACAGACCTTTCCATGGTTTACCCCAGACATTTGACGTTCCCTTGTTCAGTTCACTGACAGCACCTCGACCCCGGTATACCACATCGTTCCAATTCACTCTTGCACGCCTCTCATCCTCGTGTATGTTCAGGCCCCGATCACTCAAATATTTTTCACTCCATCCTTCCACCTCCTATTTGGTCTCCCACTTCTTGTTCCCTCCACCTCTGACACATATATCCTCTTTGTCTGTATTTCCTCACTCATTCTCTCCATATGCCCTAGCCATTTCAACACACCTGCTCTCTCAACCACACTCTTTTTATTTCCACACATCTCTCTTACCCTTTCATTACGAACTCGATCAAACCACCTTACACCACATATTATCCTCAAACATGTTATTTCCAACACATCCACCCTCCTCCGTACAACCCTATCTATAACCCATGCCTCGCAACCATATGATATCGTTGGAACTACTATTCCTTAAGCAATTCCTATTTTAGCTTTCCGAGATAACGCTCTCTCCTTCCACACATTCGTCATCGCTCTCACAACTTTCGCCCGCTCCCCCGCCGTGTGACTCACTTCCGCTTCCATGGTTCTATTCACTGCTAATTCCACTACCAGACATCTAAAACACTTCACTTCCTCCAATTTTCCTCCATTCAAACTTACATCCCAATTCATGTCTCTTTGAACCTTACTGAACCTGATAACCTTGTTCTTATTCACATTTACTCTCAACTTTCTCCTTTTCCAAACTGAGTCACCATCTCCTGCAGTTTCTCCCTCGAATCAGCCACCAGAGATGTATCATCGGCGAACAACAACTGACTCACTTCCCAGGGCCTCTCATCCCCAACAGACTGCCCCTCTCTCCAAAACTCTTGCATTTATCTTCCTAACCACCTCATCCATAAACAGATTAAACTTTCATGAGGACAGCACACGTACCTGCCGCAGACCGACCTTCACTGGGAACCTATTACTCTTCTCTCTTCCTACTCGTACACATGCCTTACATCCTTGATGAAAACTTTTCACTGCTTCTATTAGCTTCTACACCATATGCTCTTAAGACCTAACACAAAGCATCTCTATCAACCCTATCATATACCCTTATCAGATTCATAAATGCTACTCACAAATCCATCTGTTTTTCTAAGAGTTTCTGATACACATTCTTCAAAGGAAATACCGGATTCAGACATTCTTTACCACTTCTGAAACCACACTGCTCCTCCCCAATCTGATGCTCTGTACATGCCTTCACCCTCTCAGGCAATACCCTCCCATATAATTTCCCAGGAATACTCAACAAACTTATTCCCTGTAGGTTGAACACTCACCTTTATTCCCCTTGCCTTTGTACAATGGCACTATGCACGCATTTCGCCAATCTCATCCACTTCATTGCATCCATACACTGAATATCCTTACCAACCAATCAACAACAAAGTCACTCCCTTGATAAATTCCACTGCAATATCATCGAAACGCGCCGACTTGCACATGGCTGATCACTCCGTCCCCACTGCTGCACGCGGCAGAGCACCCTGTCTCCTGCACAGCTGCACGTGCCACATCACTACGTGTACAGTCCCCCTCCATTCAACAAACTAGGTTGTATGGCTGCCTGGCCGGTCATTTGTCATGATATATTACCAACAAATCCTGACGAATATGTGACTCATTGCGCCACACTTCTACTATGCCTCGTATTTCTACCACATTATAACATTACTATGTTATAATACTGGCTTATGGACGTATGACATCAAGATCATATTCTCATATTTCACACAAAATCGTTTCATTGTGTCATTTGATTTAATACATAGCATCAACGTGTTAAGATACCGTAGATATTACTTTATGAATGGAAGGGTTGATATGAATGGAAGGGTTGATATGAATGGAAGGGTTGGTATGAATGGAAGGGTTGATATGAATGGAAGGGTTAGTATGAATGGAAGGGTTGATATGAATGGAAGGGTTGATATGAATGGAAGGGTTGATATGAATGGAAGGGTTGATATGAATGGAAGGGTTTGTATGAGTGGAGAGACTGAAATATCTTATGGAAGGTAAAGGTGTAGTTTAAACGTGACTTAGTGGTGGCAATGGATGTTGTTGCTGTTGTTAATGGTGATGATGGTGATGGTGGTGAAAATGGTGTTGGTGATAATGGTGATGTGATATCAACGGTGGTGAGAGCGGTGATGATGATGATGATGATGATAATCGTGTTGTTGTTGATGGTGGTGCTAGTGATAATGGCGGTGGTGGTGATAATGGTGATAGTGGTGGTGATGGTGATGATAATGGTGATGGTGGTAAAAGTGGCGACGGTGGTAGTGGTGTGGTGGTGGTGGCGGTAGTGGTGTTGGTAGTAATGGTGTTGGTGGTGATAGTGGTAGTGGTGGTGATGGTGTTGTTGCTGGCCTTGGTGGTGGTAATGGTGATGGTGATGGTGGTGATGAGAGAGTGGTTAGTGGTGGTGGTGATTGTGTTGGTGGTGGTGTTAAGTTGGTGGTCGTAGGTCTGGAGGTGGTGGTAGTAGGATGGTGGTGGTGCTAGTGATGGTGGTAAGATGGTGGTTGTAGGCCTGAAGGTGGTGGTGCTAGTGGTGGTGGTAGGATGGTGGTTGTGAGTCTGGAGGTGGTGGTGGTAGGATGGTGGTTGTGAGTCTGGAGGTGGTGGTGGTAGGATGGTGGTTGTGAGTCTGGAAGTGGTGGTGGTAGGATGGTGGTTGTGAGTCTGGAGGTGGTGGAGGTAGGATGGTGGTTGTGAGTCTGGAGGTGGTGGAGGTAGGATGGTGGTTGTGAGTCTGGAGGTGGTGGAGGTAGGATGGTGGTGGTGAGTCTGGAGGTGGTGGAGGTAGGATGGTGGTGGTGAGTCTGGAGGTGGTGGAGGTAGGATGGTGGTTGTGAGTCTGGAGGTGGTGGAGGTAGGATGGTGGTGGTGAGGATGGGGAGGGAGTGGTGTGAGGGGTAAGAGTGTCGGCCACATGAGCCAGACGGTCACCTTCACACCAAGTGGTGGTTCACAGCCCTCACTCCTGCTCCATCACCACCACCACCACCACTACGTCTGCACCTGTCTGTCTGTCTGTATTACTACTCTCTCTCTCTCTCTCTCTCTCTCTCTCTCTCTCTCTCTCTCTCTCTCTCTCTCTCTCTCTCTCTTTCTCTCTCTCTCTCATACCACCCTTGGTCATCAACGAAGGTAGGGCACCCGTTGTCGATGATGAAAGCATATCAACAACCATGAACACTTTTTTTTTTCTTCATTTCTGTTGTACCCACTAGAGTGCAGCAATACGAAGTTTAGAGACAGTGATAGATAGCACACACATGATAACAGTGATAGACAGCACACACATGATAACAGAATTTAATGATAACTAGTGAACTATTAATTAGAACAGATGAATGTGTTAAAAACTAATAATTAAAGTCCAGGTTCTGGTCGTTTCTATCTGCGTGCAATATAAACCGTCAAGAACGAAACTGCCAGACCATTAACCTATATTTGAAATAAACCTCTCCAGGCTGGTAAATGACTGGCAATTACCGTCCTGTAATTAAACCTCAAACCAATGACGTTAAAACTTCTGGAATAGATAATCATTAGAGATAAAATCTTAGCTTACCTTGACCCGTGTGATCAATAATAAACACCATGGATTTAGGAGCTACTGATCATGCTTTACAAACTACCGTAGATATTACTGTACATTACTCATACCCACAGCAAGACTAAAGCAATACATGTATTTCTGGACTTCCGAAAAGCATTCGACAAAGTCTCCCACGTTAAACTGATGCAGAAAGTCCGGGTCTTGAGGCTTACTGGTTGCATGGGAGATTAGGTACAAGTCTGGTGACGTGATAGTAAGCAGGGTCGTCATGCATAGGGAATCATCACTGTGGTCACCCGTAGGGCGTCATCACTGTGGTCACCCGTAGGGCGTCATCACCGTGGTCACCCGTAGGGCGTCATCACCGTGGTCACCCGTAGGGCGTCATCACCGTGGTCACCCGTAGGGCGTCATCACCGTGGTCACCCGTAGGGAGTCATCACTATGGTCACCCGTAGGGCGTCATCACCGTGGTCACCCGTAGGGCGTCATCACCGTGGTCACCCGTAGGGAGTCATCACTATGGTCACCCGTAGGGCGTCATCACCGTGGTCACCCGTAGGGCGTCATCACCGTGGTCACCCGTAGGGAGTCATCACTATGGTCACCCGTAGGGCGTCATCACTGTGGTCACCCGTAGGGCGTCATCACCGTGGTCACCCGTAGGGCGTCATCACCGTGGTCACCCGTTACTAGCGAGGTGTGCCCTACAGGTCCGATCAGAGGCCTATACCTCTCGTCATCTATATTAATGATATGCACGGCTGAATAACTGAGTGTCAGAATATGCACATGACAGAAAGAAGAGGTAGGCTAAGATTACAAGATGATCTAAATACAATAGCTGAATGTATTAGAAAATTATGAACACCATTCAGCGTCAATAAATGTCAGCTGTTACAAGTAGGAAACCTTAAATAGAAATTCGATTTGGATCTGCTGGGCCACAAGATTAAGGACACCCTCAGTATGAAGGATCAGATCCACAAGATTAAGAACACCCTCAGTATGTAGGATCAGATCCACAAGATTAAGAACACCTTCAGTATGTAGGATCAGATCCACAAGATTAAGGACACCCTCAGTATGTAGGATCAGATCCACAAGATTAAGAACACCCTCAGTATGAAGGATCAGATCCACAAGATTAAGGACACCCTCAGTATGTAGGATCAGATCCACAAGATTAAGAACACCCTCAGTATGTAGGATCAGATCCACAAGATCAAGAACACCTTCAGTATGAAGGATCAGATCCACAAGATTAAGAACACCCTCAGTATGAAGGATCAGATCCACAAGATTAAGAACACCCTCAGTATGAAGGATCAGATCCACAAGATTAAGGACACCCTCAGTATGAAGGATCAGATCCACAAGATTAAGAACACCCTCAGTATGAAGGATCAGATCCACAAGATTAAGGACACCCTCAGTATGAAGGATCAGATCCACAAGATTAAGAACACCCTCAGTATGAAGGATCAGATCCACAAGATTAAGGACACCCTCAGTATGAAGGATCAGATCCACAAGATTAAGAACACCCTCAGTATGAAGGATCAGATCCACAAGATTAAGAACACTCTCAGTATGAAGGATCAGATCCACAAGATTAAGAACACCCTCAGTATGTAGGATCAGATCCACAAGATTAAGAACACTCTCAGTATGAAGGATCAGATCCACAAGATTAAGAACACCCTCAGTATGAAGGATCAGATCCACAAGATTAAGGACACCCTCAGTATGAAGGATCAGATCCACAAGATTAAGAACACCCTCAGTATGAAGGATCAGATCCACAAGATTAAGAACACCCTCAGTATGAAGGATCAGATCCACAAGATTAAGGACACCCTCAGTATGAAGGATCAGATCCACAAGATTAAGAACACCCTCAGTATGAAGGATCAGATCCACAAGATTAAGGACACCCTCAGTATGAAGGATCAGATCCACAAGATTAAGAACACCCTCAGTATGTAGGATCAGATCCACAAGATTAAGAACACTCTCAGTATGAAGGATCAGATCCACAAGATTAAGAACACCCTCAGTATGAAGGATCAGATCCACAAGATTAAGAACACCCTCAGTATGAAGGATCAGATCCACAAGATTAAGAACACCCTCAGTATGTAGGATCAGATCCACAAGATTAAGAACACTCTCAGTATGAAGGATCAGATCCACAAGATTAAGAACACCCTCAGTATGAAGGATCAGATCCACAAGATTAAGAACACCCTCAGTATGAAGGATCAGATCCACAAGATTAAGAACACCTCCAGTATGAAGGATCAGATCCACAAGATTAAGAACACCCTCAGTATGTAGGATCAGATCCACAAGATTAAGAACACTCTCAGTATGAAGGATCAGATCCACAAGATTAAGAACACCCTCAGTATGAAGGATCAGATCCACAAGATTAAGAACACCCTCAGTATGAAGGATCAGATCCACAAGATTAAGAACACCCTCAGTATGTAGGATCAGATCCACAAGATTAAGAACACTCTCAGTATGAAGGATCAGATCCACAAGATTAAGAACACCCTCAGTATGAAGGATCAGATCCACAAGATTAAGAACACCCTCAGTATGTAGGATCAGATCCACAAGATTAAGAACACTCTCAGTATGAAGGATCAGATCCACAAGATTAAGAACACCCTCAGTATGAAGGATCAGATCCACAAGATTAAGAACACCCTCAGTATGAAGGATCAGATCCACAAGATTAAGAACACCCTCAGTATGTAGGATCAGATCCACAAGATTAAGAACACCTTCAGTATGAAGGATCAGATCCACAAGATTAAGAACACCCTCAGTATGTAGGATCAGATCCACAAGATTAAGAACACCTTCAGTATGAAGGATCAGATCCACAAGATTAAGAACACCCTCAGTATGAAGGATCAGATATGAAATCGAACCTGATTCAAAGATTTCCAATTCTCCCAGAGTTGTGACGAGGCTGCCATGAGAGTAGATAAGATATTAGGATTTATACAAAGAAACTTTACGGACAAAATCAAAGGTATGCGATATTGCAACTATACCTAACGCTAGTTAGTTATGTGGTGAGGTTCCGGGTCCCTCCACCCCCAACATAAGGAAGGATATTCTTAGATAGGAAGCACTGCAGCGAGGAGCAAGGAAATAGATTCCTTCGTCAGAAACCAAATGACAGACTGCGAGAACTGGATTTGTTCTCTCTAAGCAAATGGCAGCTACAAGGCAAATTACCAAATATTTTTGAAATTTTTAAAGGATTCAACAACGTCAGTGTTGAAATTTCTTGACATTCGCACCAATACTACCAGCGATAGGAATTGGACTAAACCTTACAGGTCAATGAGTTAATCTGGATTGCACGAAATGTTTATTTACCAACGACATTACTGACACGTGGAATAAGCTCTCAGAACATGGTGTTCAGAGCAACACATTCTATATGTACAAAATTAGACTTGACCATCACCCGTCACTTTCTGGTATTGAATGATTCTTGCAAGCAGTCATCAGAGCGGAATGATATTTCATGCTACCCTTTTCTTCCACTGCTTTTAAAAGGGACTGCATATTTTTCAGTAATGTTAAAGTCAGCCATCTTGGGTGTGTGCGGTCTGTGTATCTGGCAGTCTGTCTGTCTGTCTGTCTGTCTGTCTCTCTCTTTTTAGAAAGTTAAAAGGAGTGGAGGGTTTCCAGCCCCCCGCTCCAGCATCCCTATCCAAAAAGCTGTCAGAAAAGGGACTGTGAGAATTATTTAATGGGAAACTAGACAGCTACATAGCTCATACCATTACAACATGGTTTCAGACCCAATCACCATGATACACACTGACCTCACACAACATGATTTAGATGACCTCAAACCACACCCTGGTCCTGCACAATACTGGTGGCAGCAAAAGTCAGTAAAGCATTCAACGCAGTTTGTCGACCCACCACAATAATGATAACAAGATGGTTGGCCAATTATATACCCGATCACCGCTAAAATACTTAACCTCTACAATGGAGTTCCCCAAGGTGTAGTTCTTTCTCCATCCGTCCTCAGACTCTTCCTACACGGCCTTCTATTGGCTCAAACAAATCACAATGCAACGATCCTTCCGTTTGTAGACGACCTTGCAACCATATCACAACACCCTGACGCCGCAGAGGCAACATGAAACATGTAGCACCACACTACACAACTGGAGCAAGGGCGCACCCAAGACAGAATGTCTGTACCTGTACAGAAATCCGCAGTCATTCATTTGACCCCAGACTGAAACCCTGAAGGACTATGAGACTCCCACTGAACAAAACACCAATCATTCTAGGCATCACATACGAGACATAGATAGCATTCGCTCCTCACAAAAATAACATTAACACAAAACCAACACTCAATCTAAATGCCTTCAGAACACTTACTGGCACTATATTTGGACAAGAAAAGAATCCCTCAAAATCCTCAATAAAATATTCATCCGCTCCACTCTAAACTACGCCTCACCAAAATGGTTTTCCACTCTCTCAAAATCAAATATGATAAAACTGAAAACCACACACAATAGTGCACTCGGAGCAGTCAATGGCTACCAAATAACCAGAGGATCTCATAACCTACATAAGGAAACAAAAATCATCTTGATGTCATCCATATCAACATGCTCGGACCTCAGTTCAGTGAAACAGCGCTAGACTCCTTCACCGGCAAACCACATCATAATATAAACATCAGCCTTGAAGAAGAAATGAAAAGCTTCCTCCTGTATTATATTTTAACAACCTCCACTCACAGATCCCTCACATCCCCAGCAAATATAACACTGACAAATACTTGATCACTGATCAACCGACCTCCCTACTAATTCGTCAACTCTACCCTACACGACATACTCCCATCAGATAAAAACTCGAGACAAACATGAGTCACACTTTCCCGTCTTCGCTCAGGACATCACTCATCCTTGTAACATTACACACACTGTTTCAAGCATGTCCCGAGACCCTTCATGTCACGTTGTACTCTCCGCACATAGACACACACACATCACTACACTCTATGACCTGTTGTTCCCATCAGTGGACGTGGCTGAAAATATGATATATACAGGGGAGAAAAACTACTTCCCACGTATTTCCTGCGTGTCGTACACGCAACTAAAAGGGGAGGGAGCGGGCCGCTGGAAATCCTCCCCTCCCGGTTTTAGATTTCCAAAAGAAGAAACGGAGAAGGGGGCCAAGTGAGGATATTAACTCTAAGGCTCAGTCCTCTGTTATTAACGCTACCTCGCTAACGCTGGAAATGGCGAATATGTATGAATATATATATATATATATATATATATATATATATATATATATATATATATATATATATATATATATATATATATATATATTTTTTTTTTTTTTCTTTTTATACTATTCGCCATTTCCCGCATTAGCGAGGTAGCGTTAAGAACAGAGGACTGGGCCTTTGAGAGAATATCCTCACGTGGCCCCCTTCTCTGTTCCTTCTTTTGGAAAATAAAAAAAAAAAAAAAAAAAAACTATATATATATATATATATATATATATATATATATATATATATATAGGGGAAGCAGAAGGAGTCATGCGGGGAGTGCTCATCCTCCTCGAAGGCTCAGATTGGGGTGTCTAAATATGTGTGGATGTAACCAAGATGAGAAAAATGGAGAGATAGGTAGTATGTTTGAGGAAAGGAGCCTGGATGTTTTGGCTCTGAGCGAAACGAAGCGCAAGGGTAAAGGGAAGAGTGGTTTGGGAATGTCTTGGGAGTAAAGTCAGGGGTTGGTGAGAGGACAAGAGGAAAGGAAAAAGTAGCACTACTCCTGAAGCAAGAGTTGTGGGAGTATGTGACAGAGTGTAAGAAAATAGACTCTAGATTGATATGGGTAAAACTAAAAGTTGTTGGAAAGAGATGGGTGATTATTGGTGCCTATGCACCTGGTCATAAGAAAGATAATGAGAGGCAAGTGTTTTGGGAGCAGCTGAGTAAGTGTGTTAGCAGCTTTGATGCAAGAGACCGGGTTATAGTGATGGAAGATTTGAATGCAAAGGTGAGTAATGTGGCAGATAAGGGTATAATTGGTGTACATGAGGTGTTCAGTGTTGTAAATGGAAATGGTGAAGAGCTTGTAGATTTGTGTGCTGAAAAAGGACTGGCGATTGGGAATACCTGGTTTAAAAAGAGAGATATACATAAGTATACTTATGTAAGTAGGAGAGATGGCCAGAGAGCGTTATTGGATTGATGTTAATTGATGAGCGCGTGAAAGAGAGACTTTTGGATGTTAATGTGCTGAGAGAGGCATCTGGAGGGATGTCTGATCATTATCTTGTGGAGGTGAAGGTGAAGATTTGTAGAGGTTTTCAGAAAAGAAGAGATAATGTTGGGGTGAAGAAAGTGGTGAGAGTAAGTGAGCTTGGAAAGGAGATTTGTGTGAGGAAATACCAGGAGAGATTGAGTGCAGAATGGAAAAAGGTGAGAGAAAATGACGCAAGGGGAGTTGGGGAGGAATGAGATGTATTTAGGGAAGCAGCGATGGTTTGCGCAAAAGATTCTTGTGGAACAAGGAAGGTGGGAGGTGGGAGATTAAAAAGGGTAGTGATTGGTGGGATGAAGAAGTAAGAGTGTTAGTGAAAGAGAAGAGATAGGCGTTTGGACGATTTTTGCAGGGAAGTAGTGCGAATGACTGGGAGATGTATAAAAGAAAGAGGCAGGAGGTCAAGAGAAAGGTGCATGAGGTGAAAAAGAGGGCAAATGAAAGTTGGGTGAGAGAGTATCATTAGATTTTAAGTAGAATAAAAAGATGTTTTGGAAGGAGGTAAGACAGGAGAACAAATGGGGACATCGGTGAAGGGGGCAAATGGGGTAGTAATAACAAGTAGTGGTGAAGTGAGAAGGAGATGGAGTGAGTATTTTGAAGGTTTGTTGAATGCGTTTGACCATAGAGTGGCAGATATAGGGTGTTTTGGTCGAGGTAATGTGCGAAGTGAGAGGGTCAGGGAAAATGGTTTGCTAAACAGAGAAGAGGTAGTGAGAGGTTTGCGGAAGATAAAAGCCGGCAAGGTGGTTGGTTTGGATGGTATTGCAGTGGAATTTAGTAAAAAAAGGGGATGACTGTGTCGTTGACTGGTTGGTAAGGATATTCAGTGTATGTATGGTTCACGGTGAAGTGCCTGAGGATTGGCGGAATACATTTATAGTGCCCTTGTACAAAGGCAAAGGGATTAAAGGTGAGTGTTCAAATTACAGAGGTATAAATTTGTTGAGTATTCCTGGGAAATTATATGGGATGGTATTGATTGAGAGGGTAAAGGCATGTACGGAGCATCAGATTGGGGAAGAGCAGTGTGGTTTCAGAAGTGGTAGAAGATGTGTGGATCAGGTGTTTGCTTTGAAGAATGTATGTGAGAAAAACGGATGGATTTGCATGAGGCATTTATGGATCTGGAGAAAGCATATGATAGAGTTGATAGAAATGCTATGTGGAAGGTATTAAGAGTATATGGTGTGGGAGGTAAGTTGCTAGAAGCAGTGAAAAGTTTTTGTCAATGAAAGAAGGCATATGTACGAGTAGGACGAGAGAAAAGTTATTGTTCCCAGTGAATGTCGGTTTGTGGCAGGGGTGCGTGATGTCTCCATGGTTGTTTAATTTGTCTATGGATTGGGTTGTTAGGGAGGTGAATGCAAGAGTTTTGGAAAGAGAGGCAAGCATGCAGTGTGTTGTGGAGGAGAGGGTTTGGGAAGTGAGTCAATTGTTGTTCGCTCATGATACACCACTGTTGGCTGATTCGGGTGAGAAACTGCAGAAGCTTGTGACTGAGTTTGGTAAAGTGTGTGAAAGAAGAAAGCTGAGAGTGAATGTGAATAAAAGCCAGGTAATTAGGTTCAGTAGGGTTGAAGGACAGGTTAATTGGGAGGTAAGTTTGAATGGAGAAAAAGTGGAGGAAGTGAAGTGTTTTAGATATCTGGGAGTGGATCTGGCAGCGGATGGAACCATGGAAGCGGAAGTGGATCATAGGGTGGGGGAGGGGGCGAAAATTTTGGGAGCCTTGAAAAATGTGTGGAAGTCGAGAACATTATCCCGGAAAGCAAAAATGGGTATGTTTGAAGGAATAGTGGTTCCAACAATGTTGTATGGTTGCGAGGCGTGGGCTATGGATAGAGTTGTGCGCAGGAGGATGGATGTGCTGGAAATGAGATGTTTGAGGACAATGTGTGGTGTGAGGTGGTTTGATCGAGTAAGTAACGTAAGGGTAAGAGAGATGTGTGGAAATAAAAAGAGCGTGGTTGAGAGAGCAGAAGAGGGTGTTTTGAAATGGTTTGGGCACATGGAGAGAATGAGTGAGGAAAGATTGACCAAGAGGATATATGTGTCGGAGGTGGAGGGAACGAGGAGAAGAGGGAGACCAAATTGGAGGTGGAAAGATGGAGTGAAAAGGATTTTGTGTGATCGGGGCCTGAACATGCAGGAGGGTGAAAGGAGGGCAAGAAATAGAGCGAATTGGAGTGATGTGGTATACAGGGGTTGACGTGCTGTCAGTGGATTGAATCAAGGCATGTGAAGCGTCCGGGGTAAACCATGGAAAGCTGTGTAGGTATGTATATTTGCGTGTGTGGACGTGTGTATGTACATGTGTATGGGGGGGGGGTTGGGCCATTTCTTTCGTCTGTTTCCTTGCGCTACCTCGCAAACGCGGGAGACAGCGACAGAGTATAATATATATATATATATATATATATATATATATATATATATATATATACGAACATAGTGCATTGAAACGCGCACCTTCATAGAACATACAAACCTCCAACAGCCAGGATCGAACCCAGGACCCCTGTGCAAGAGGCCCATAGCCTAGCGTTTAGCATTCCCGCCTCTTGCACAGGGAATATATATATATATATATATATATATATATATATATATATATATATATATATATATATATATACGATCTCATATAATGTGCTTCTGTGCCGTAATGGTTGGTTAGGTTAGGAGGTATGAATATGCAGCCCGGGTCGAGTTCCGGACTGGGCTGCTGGCATGCAGGCAACTCGTCTGGTCAACCGTCGTACTGGATATTGTCGGTAGAGAGGTACCTGGCCTAGGCTGACTGAGATCCTCCCAGATTTGTTTAGTATGCGTCCCGAAGAAAAACCCACGACACACCCACACACACACACACACACGCATTCTGTAGTGGTTATAACTATTGAGCATGAGTCAACAAGGGCCCATACGTGATCAGGTGCGGCATTAGTTCGAATCCTGAGCGTAGCAGCGGGCTTACACCCACATGAGTCGCGTGTTCATCTTCCCCTTGAGGCTGGTCGATAAATGAGTACCTGGCTTAAGCAGGTTTGTGTGTGTGTGTGTGTGTGTGTTGTGTGTGTGTGCGTGTGTGTGGTGTGTGTTTGTGCACATGAGAGTAAACACTTGGTATACACTTACAAGGTTAAGAAAAGGGGAAACACAACAAGTATACACTCTCTACGTAACGCAAAAAATAGTTATCATAAGAAATAGGGCCATGTGAGACCAGAACTCCCTCCCCTTCCCTTACATTACAAATGGATAATTATAATGAGGTAAATATACACGCAGGTGAGAGAATGTCTGGCACGTCAGAAGACATAGACTATCACAAGAAACAAGACACATGAGAGTGTTACTGGCATTCCTCGGGCGTGTTTCTCGTTCCTTATGATTAGTATATTCTCCCAAGATTACCTTTGGATGGGTTACTTTAGAGTGAAGTTGAGTGACGGTGTGTTAGCATATGTGATGTTATTTACACTCAGAACTGGTCCCTACCCGGTCGTCTTGGCCCACCGCCAGGCAGACCAACAGACATCTCACTATAACAGCCAGCCTCGGCCATTACACTCACCTTCATGTAACCTTGTGAGCTGGACGTCCAGACGTTTTAAGATAATGAATCTCTGTGATCTATCCACGAGTCTCAAGGGCAACATTTCTTCTTCATCATTGTTATTCCTACCAACGGCTAAACTTTGTCTGTTTCAGTAAAGATTCGTCATTGGTGAACAGAAAAAGCTGTACGAAAAAGGGATGAATTTTCTTTTCTACAGGAAAAGTCATTAAGGCGACCTACCAAATAAGACGCAGTGAAGAGTGTCATTACAGATGGTCGGTATGTACACTTTCATCTCAGTAGGTGAACTCATCATAACTGACTCTTCCATATCTAACTATATAACAACACGTTCTACTCAGGTAATAACATCGCTGGTGTTTTAAAGAATAAGGAAAGATACTCTGCTTTTACTTATACTAACAACAATTATCAGTTATTTCAACTGCATATCATCAACATATCTACTTTGCATCTAGCTATCTCTCTGTCTATGTATCTCATCATCTCTATACACCTTGTTATCTACTTGTATTTCTATCTTTTTTATCTATCTATTTATTCATCTATCTATCTATCTATCTATCTATCTATCCATTTCCTTGTCTATTTATCAATTATGTGATCCATTGACTCATCTGACTACATAGATACATGGGAAATTTTTTTTACTCTCTTTTTCACACGTAGACTGAAAGAAAGACGTGCATAACACCAGTGTTATGACCACAACAGCAATATTACACAGTAACCTCTAATACAAGCAAACGTTAATAGTGCAAGGCTGTAATCTGGCAGTGTAATGCTGGTGATTCCTGTCTCATTCAGATTAGAAAATACAGTCATCAATACTGGAAACTGAGGTCGATAGAGAGTCTGTAATGGCGAAGTTGTTACCAGACATAAATTCCCGTCCATTAGAGTAATTCTCGAACGTAATACATGAGCCAAGTGCAGGTCGGACACCGTCCTGCCTGTGTCTCCCGCCTTCACTTGCAGGCGACCATAACCTTGGGGAGTGAAAGACGCAGTTGACCGGCTCACCGTGATCCTCATCATCCAAGATAGTTGAGAGAAAATTCTCAAGACATAAGTGAGTGATTTCTCCACATCTGGCGAGGAATGAGCGGATCACACACGCCCTCCTCCATGATTCTATTTTGGTGCATGGCAGACGTAGCGTCACGTGCGTGCGTCACAGGCACTGAACCACGTAATGCTCTCAAGTGCCTGACCACACACAACAAACAACCCTTCCTCACGACGACCACAGACGCACTTGGCAACACACACACACACACACACACAACCCTCGACGCCTTCCACAGCAACACACGAACCTCCCACCAACGACGCTATACAAATGTTTGATCTACGACACTACACACACACGTCACACCTCCGACACTACACACACACGTCACACCTCCGACACTACACACACGTCACACCTCCGACACTGCACACACACACGTCACACCTCCGACACTACACACACGTCACACCTCCGACGCTACACACACACGTCACACCTCCGACACTACACACACACATCACACCTCCGACACTACACACACACGTCACACCTCCGACACTACACACACACGTCACACCTCCGACACTGCACACACGTCACACCGACACTATATGTAAAACTGAAAACTAAAGTCACTTCACCCGGTGAAGGTAACACGATGATATTTTCTCAGGACGCTACAAGATATGCCGACTCGTGTCGTACAGCCAAACATTTGGTAATGTTCGATTTCCAGCAACTTAAGAAAGCGGACTCTGTGTTGTTGTATGACTGTGTCTGCGATCTAATGTAGTGAGAATGGGCTCCAGCCAGAACCAGAAATGGTTATTTCATACAAGAACAGGTTGTAGGCATTAGCTGGCAATAATTTTGTTTTTATTAGTTAGTTCAACGACTGTCGGCCGTTGGGTTGTGGGGACTGCCCGGCTGTTGGGTTGTGACGACTGCCCGGCTGTTGGGTTGTGACGACTGCCCGGCTGTTGGGTTGTGACGACTGCCCGGCCGTTGGGTTGTGACGACTGCCAGTCGGTTGTATCATTCTGTCATGGTGACTGTAAGTCATCATTATGGCCCAGCTGTTGTGTGCTGACTCGTCGTGCATCAACAATGCCCGGACGTAAGACCTTCAGGTTAACTGGTTTTCGGGGTTGGGGGGGGGGGGGGGGGGGGGGAGGGTGGCGGAGGAAGGGTTGAACGAACATGAAGCGGCAGCGTTGGAGGAAATGCCTTGAGTGACTGGCGGTTGGGGGGAGGGGGGGGGGGTGTTACATGATGGTGGATGGTTGGAGGGAGGATGGTAGGGGTATGGTAGATGGGGTATGGTGGGTAGGTGGAAATATGATAGGTGGATGATGGAAGTATATGAGGGAGTTGATGGGGATATGGTAGGGGGATGGTGGAAGTATGGTAGGTGGATGGTGGAGGCCTGGTAGGTGGATGATGGAGGCCTGGTAGGTGGACGGTGGAGGCCTGGTAGGTGGACGGTGGAGGCCTGATAGGTGGAAGGTGGAGGCCTGGGAGGTGGAAGGTGGAGGCCTGGTAGGTGGATGGTGGAGGCCTGGTAGGTGGATGGTGGAGGCCTGGTAGGTGGATGGTGGAGGCCTGGTATGTGGATGGTGGAGGTCTGGTAGGTGGATGGTGGAGGCCTGGTAGGTGGATGGTGGAGGCCTGGTAGGTGGATGGTGGAGGCCTGGTAGGTGCATGGTGGAGGCCTGGTAGGGGGATGATGGTGGTGTGGAAGGTAGATAGAGGTGTTATGGCAGGGGGATAGTAGGAGTATTATGGTAGTGGCATGGTGCAGGGATTATAGAGGTATGGTAGTGGTATGGTACGTAGGATGTTAAGGGTAAGGTGGAGGAGTGGATGAGGTAGGAGGAGTGCATAGGCAGGAGGCGGGGGAGCGGGAGAGGAAAGGTATACAATGGGGGAAGGAAATGTGACATTAAGCTGGAAAGATGGAGGGAGGGAGTATAATGAGAGAGAGAGAGAGAGAGAGAGAGAGAGAGAGAGAGAGAGAGAGAGAGAGAGAGAGAGAGAGAGAGAGAGAGAGAGAGAGAGAGAGAGAGAGAGAGAGAGAGAGAGAGAGAGAGAGAGAGAGAGAGAGAGAGATGAGGTGCTTCAGGTTAAAGAGAGGGATGGTAATGTGTGTTAATGTGATGTAACACTGTGTAGCAGCATAGAGGGAGGGGAGTGGAAGGAAGATGGGAAGAGATAAGTGTTGTTAAGGGACGGACGAAGGTTTGATAGAGGCGCAGCGTGACGATGGAAGGGAGTGTAGTACAGTGCATCAGTCGTAGGTAGAGCAAAGAATTGAGGATGCAGTGATAGGAGGGGAGGATGGTGAATGTAATGGTGGGGAGGGTGGATGGTGAATGTAGTGTTAGGGAGGGTGGATGGTGAATGTAATGGTGGGGAGGGAGGATGGTGAATGTAATGGTAGGGAGGGTGGATGGTGAATGTAGTGTTAGGGAGGAAGGATGGTGAATGTAATGGTAGGGAGCGAGAGATTAGTAGCGGTGTGCTGACGGAAGGAGAGGATGTGGGATGTTGAAGAGTGAGTGTGTCTTGCTGACGTGGCAATTCACGCTTTGAGTCCACCACCATCAACAACACATGAAGCAGAACTGTGGACACTCACCATGATCACATAACGAAAACGTTACACTACAGATCTTTGTCTTGAACAACCAGTTACTTTAGAAACCTTTAACACGGGGGAACATTTTCCTTAACTTTTACAAAGAGAATCTTTCACTTAGATACTTTTATCATTTAAGACTTTACCCTGAAACGTGCGCCTTACAAAGGCTTACATTCGCCGCGGCCAGTGATAATGGACGATATGTTGCTGCCATGTTCTGTCTGGTTGACACTGCCAGTCACGCTCGCTACACATTCCTCAGACGTGAGTCACATACGGAAACCCACTCCAGCAAGAAGGACGGTGGACCAGCACCCTCAGCCTGTGTCTCTCTGTTAGCTTCTCCGTCAACCATCAAGTTTCTTATATTTTTTACTGTTTGATCTATCTGTGCGAATGTTATCAGACAATATGGGCTAATCTTGGGTATATACATATATATATATATATATATATATATATATATATATATATATATATATATATATATATATATATATATATATATATATATATATATATATATATATATATATATATATATATATATATATATATATATATATATATATATATATATATATATATGGCTGATTCATGTGAGAAACTGCAGAAGCTGGTGACTGAGTTTGGTAGAGTGTGTGGAAGAAGAAAGTTGAGAGTAAATGTGAATAAGAGCAAGGTTATTAGGTACAGTAGGGGTGAGGGTCAAGTCAATTGGGAGGTGAGTTTGAATGGAGAAAAACTGGAGGAAGTGAAGTGTTTTAGATATCTGGGAGTGGATCTGTCAGCGGATGGAACCATGGAAGCGGAAGTGGATCATAGGGTGGGGGAGGGGGCGAAAATTTTGGGAGCCTTGAAAAATGTGTGGAAGTCGAGAACATTATCTCGGAAAGCAAAAATGGGTATGTTTGAGGGAATAGTGGTTCCAACAATGCTGTATGGTTGCGAGGCGTGGGCTATGGATAGAGATGTGCGCAGGAGGATGGATGTGCTGGAAATGAGATGTTTGAGGACAATGTGTGGTGTGAGGTGGTTTGATCGAGTAAGTAACGTAAGGGTAAGAGAGATGTGTGGAAATAAAAAGAGCGTGGTTGAGAGAGCAGAAGAGGGTGTTTTGAAATGGTTTGGGCACATGGAGAGAATGAGTGAGGAGAGATTGACCAAGAGGATATATGTGTCGGAGGTGGAGGGAACGAGGAGAAGAGGGAGACCAAATTGGAGGTGGAAAGATGGAGTGAAAAAGATTTTGTGTGATCGGGGCCTGAACATGCAGGAGGGTGAAAGGAGGGCAAGGAATAGAGTGAATTGGATCGATGTGGTATACAGGGGTTGACGTGCTGTCAGTGGATTGAAGCAAGGGCATGTGAAGCGTCTGGGGTAAACCATGGAAAGCTGTGTAGGTATGTATATTTCCGTGTGTGGACGTATGTATATACATGTGTATGGGGGTGGGTTGGGCCATTTCTTTCGTCTGTTTCCATGCGCTACCTCGCAAACGCGGGAGACAGCGACAAAGCAAAAAAAAAAAAAAAGAATATATATATATATATATATATATATATATATATATATATATATATATATATATATATATACTTTTTCGTTAGATTTCGTAGTAATTTTTGCTCTCCACTTGACAGCATAAGACCTGAATGCTAACTATGATTATTCCTTCCCAAAGTGATAAAAGTGGCTGCTTTTCCCCCATTATTCTGAGTGACATAACAATAAACCATTAGTTGTACGAGGAGCATGTAAAGAACAGCACATGTTGCGCCGTAGTTCAGTGCTCCAGGATCTGCAAAATCTCTAATTAGAATACTTATATGAATTTGAAAATATTTTTAGGGTTCACTTTTAAAGGTCTGAATACATAACACTTAACTACCAGCATGTTTCTCTTTTCATAGAAAAGTCTTCCTTCTCATAAACGTTATAACATATCATTAGTCCGAAGAAATGGTCACTTTACTTCGGAAACCAGTTAGTTCAGCGTGTACATTTATAACACAGTCACTCTCAGGTCAGTTGTGTATACACAGTCAGTCTACGTCAGTGTCTCGCCACACAGGGCTGCAACCTACCATTGGTGAACTCTTTGTTGGACAACCACACCCAAGACATACCTAGGACATGCTCATCACGAACTCCCTAAGGCAATTGAAGCCTATCGACGACGAGAGAGAGAGAGAGAGAGAGAGAGAGAGAGAGAGAGAGAGAGAGAGAGAGAGAGAGAGAGAGAGAGAGAGAGAGAGAGAGAGAGAGAGAGAGAGAGAGAGAGAGAGAGAGAGAGAGAGAGACTTCTCACTTACTTAGGAGTAACTGCGACGAGGTTTTGCCACCAGATGGTGCTAGATTATAATGCTCATCGCAGGAAAGTGTAGAGTTTTGAAGAACGAACTGTGTGAATAACCTGCTGTCAAGTGTTATGTGAGATATGGAGAGATTGTACGCATGTATGACTAAACGTCACCAGCCAAAGTATGAGTGAGACGGAAACAAAAACATCTTGGATCAAAAGGATGAAACTTTGACAGCTACTGAACTGCTGGCTCATTGCGTAGCATCTCATAGCCAGGCGGTTATAGTTCTGGACGGTGGCTAGTAACGGGGAGCCACATGCATAAACAATTGATAAGCTTCAAATCGCGAAACAAACAAGCAGAGACAGGGGAAGTCCCCAGCAAGCAGCATCAGAACACCATTAACCACACCCACACGCCAGCCAACTACCCAACCCTCAATATCCTCATCAGCAAGACAGAGCCTCGCCTCCGCTCCCGACACTTGCTGTAGGGTGTGGTCCGCTTCCCCACAGCTCCCGATCAGGGCTCAAGGAGGTCGTCCGCTCCATCGTCGCTACCACCACTGGCTCTAGAATGCGGTGCGCATCATCAAGTAGCATGAATTGCGGTCTAGGATGTGGTTCGCTTCTTCCCGCTCTGAACAGGGGCTCGGTGATGTGGCTCGCCTCACCACGGCTTCCGCCGCCGGCCGGCTGTGAGAGGAAGTCTTGTGTGTGTCTTTGACATCACAGACTACAAGACCCTTCCTTCAACACACCAGATATTTTCATATGAATACACTATTCTTTGAAGAGACGGTACGGGCATGTGTGCATGTGTATATATGTATGTGTCTGTGTGTGTATATATATGTGTACATTGAGATGCATAGGGATGTATATTTGCGTGTGTGGACGTGTATGTATATACATGTGCATGAGGATGGGTTGGGCCATTTCTTTCTTCTGTTTCCTTGCGCTACCTCACAAACAAGGGAGACAGCGACAAAGCAAAATAATAATAATAAATGTATATATATATATATATATATATATATATATATATATATATATATATATATATATATATATATATATATATATATATATATATATATATATATGAAGAATGTGTGGAAGTCGAGAACATTATCTCGGAAAGCAAAAATGGGTATGTTTGAAGGAATAGTGGTTCCAACAATGTTGTATGGTTGCGAGGCGTGGGCTATGGATAGAGTTGTGCGCAGGAGGATGGATGTGCTGGAAATGAGATGTTTGAGGACAATATGTGGTGTGAGGTGGTTTGATCGAGTAAGTAACGTAAGGGTAAGAGAGATGTGTGGAAATAAAAAGAGCGTCGGTTGAGAGAGCAGAAGAGGGTGTTTTGAAATGGTTCGGGCACATGGAGAGAATGAGTGAGGAAAGATTGACCAAGAGAATATATGTGTCGGAGGTGGAGGGAACGAGGAGAAGAGGGAGACCAAATTGGAGGTGGAAAGATGGAGTGAAAAAGATTTTGTGTGATCGGGGCCTGAACATGCAGGAGGGTGAAAGGAGGGCAAGGAATAGAGTGAATTGGATCGATGTGGTATACCGGGGTTGACGTGCTGTCAGTGGATTGAATCAAGGCATGTGAAGCGTCTGGGGTAAACCATGGAAAGCTGTGTAGGTATGTATATTTGCGTGTGTGGACGTATGTATATACATGTGTATGGGGGTGGGTTGGGCCATTTCTTTCGTCTGTTTCCTTGCGCTACCTCGCAAACGCGGGAGACAGCGGCAAAAATATATATATATATATATATATATATATATATATATATATATATATATAAATACATACATATGTAGAGACTACAAGCAATACGCACAGAATGTGTTACTGAAACCAGATGTCAACAACGTGCAAGACAGATGAACGTGTAATACGAGACATCGTCTCTGGAAACATTAAAACAAACACGAGATAACGAAGCCAAGCCAGCCATCCACTATGAAAACACAAAACAAAGAAGAAGCAACCTCATCATGACTAACCAAATGTACAAAAAGCAAGACACGTAGCAAGAATCCAACGTCGTTTATGACTTCAAATGCCAACAAGGAGACTGTGAGGTTCTAACATGACCTACGTGGGAAGAGCAACCTGTGGTACACTCTCCAGAAGACTCACCTTACCTACACCTACAGCAAGCCTTCATCAAACTACATGTGACCAGGAAGCATAACACTGCCCTCACACGAGTGACGAACGTTTGATCTACAAGGATACTACGCCCTTAACAGGACACGAGACGCTTACACATTGCTGAAGCACTGGTCATCAAGGAACAACAACCAAAACTTAACATCCACAGCTCAGGCAGACTTCACCAGCTACCTTACCCCAGCGTCGCATTACAACCGATAACTACAGGGCGCTTCATGCATGTCCGCATATAACAATATATATATATATATATATATATATATATATATATATATATATATATATATATATATATATATATATATATATATATATTGTTTTGTCGCTGTCTCCCGCGTTAGCGAGGTAGCGCAAGGAAAAAGACGAAAGAATGTCCCAACCCACCCACATACACATGTACATACATACACGTCCACACACGCAAATATACATACCTATACATGTCAACGTATACATGCATATATATATATATATATATATATATATATATATATATATATATATATATATATATATATATATATATATATATATATATATATATATATATATATATATATATATATATATATACATATATACACATGTACATAATTCATACTGTCAGCCTTTATTAATTCCCATCGCCACCCCGCCACACATGAAATAACAACCCCCTCCCCCCGCATGTGAGCGAGATAGCGCTAGGAAAAAACAACAAAGGCCACATTCGTTCACACTCAGTCTCTAGCTGTCATGTATAATGCACTGAAACCACAGCTCCCTTTCCACATCCAGGCCCCATAGAACTTTCCATGGTTTACTCCAGACGCTTCACACGCCCTGGTTCAATCCATTGACAGCACGTCGACCCCGGTATACCACATCGCTCCATTTCACTCTATCCCTTGCACGCCTTTCACCCTCCTGCATGTTCAGGCCCCGATCACTCAAAATCTTATTCACTCCATCTTTTCACCTCCAATTTGGTCTCCCACTTCTCCTCGTTCCTCCACCTCTGACACATATATCCTCTTGGTCAATCTTTCCTCACTCATTCTCTCCATGTGCCCAAACCATTTCAAAACACCCTCTTCTGCTCTCTCAACCACGCTCTTTTTATTACCACACATCTCTCTTACCCTATTATTACTTACTCGATCAAACCACCTCACACCACATATTGTCCTCAAACATCTCATATATATATATTTACATATACATATGGCATATCGGCCTTCACCAGAGGAACCATAAACGCTGCCGAGGATGAGTTTATGAGGTTCCGCCACACCGCAGGAGAGAGTGGAAGCCGGAGGAAGCTAACGGCTGAGGCTTCATCATCACCACAACAATACCAGATCGTTTGGCCCCGCACTGTGGTAGTCAGCAACTCTGAGTCGTCTCTCCACAGACTCAGTGGTCCAGTGAAAAAACCAAACAAACATAAAAGATACGTTTTCCCTGACATTCTGTTGTCCTACCCCTATCCATTTTCTATGCCCTAGCGTCGGTTTGCCTTAGGATATTGAAGGTCTGAACAGAGGTACACAAAATTCAGTGATCAGAAATGTGATAATCAAAAGAGGGAATCTGCAGAGAAAGTAGGGGTTAGTAGAGAGAGAGAGAGAGAGAGAGAGAGAGAGAGGAGAGAGAGAGAGAGAGAGAGAGAGAGAGAGAGAGAGAGAGAGAGAGAGAATAGTGGGAGGAGAGAGACACGAGTGGCAATGAGAATGTAATTGTTGACATGCGGGAATGGGGGTTGGGTTCGAATGGGACGATGAGTGAGAAGTGGCTGGATGAAAGAGGTGGTTAGGGAGGGTTTTGTTGGAGGGGAAGATAACTGGTGGGGGTATTGTGGGACGAAGTACTAGGGTAAGCGAAGGATGTTGGTGAGATTTTTGACGGAGAAAGGTGCACTGTATTGATGGATGATTAGTGGAAACCTGGGGAGAATCATGTTTAAGAAGAACAGGTTAATGTGGAAGGCAAGAGTGATGTTGGAGTGTGATAAAAGTGTAGATACAAGCGGTGTTGTTAGAGACTGAGGGAAGAATAGAATCCACAAGTGTTGTTGGAGTATGATGAAAGATTACACTGAAGTCACGAGTGTAGGTGGAATGTGATGAAACTGTAGAAGTAGGAATGTAACAGAAGTGTGGAGGTCAACAATGTTGTTGAAGGATGGCAAAAGACTACAAGCCAGCAATTTGTTAGAATGTGATTGAAGTGTACAGAACAACAGTTGTGTTGGGGTGAAGTGGAAATGTAGAGTATCGATGGTGTCAGTGTGACTGACTTGTAGACTCCTGCAGTGTTACTAGACTGTGATAGCACTGTAGAATCCAGCTGTGTTGTTGGAGTGAAATGGAAGTGTAGAAGCCAGCAGTATTGTTAGAGTATGGAAGCATGGAAGCCAACAATATTGTTCGGGTGTGATGATAGTGTAGAAGCTGACAGTGTTGTTGGAGTGTGATGAACGCGTGGAAGCAAGTAGTGTTGTTGGCGTGTGACGGAACTGCAGAAGCCATCAGCGTTGCCGGAGTGGGATGGGAGTGTGGAACCCAACAGTGTTGTTGGTGTGTGAAAGAGAGAAGATTGATTGTTGAAGAGGATTGCAGGTTGGAGAACAGGGTAGAGCTTTGGCTGGATGACAGGGTAGAGCTTGGAGAGGAGTGGTGGAGGTAAGGATATGTTGATGGACAAAAGTGACTGAGGTATGGTGTTTACTGAGGAGGAGTAGTGTGAGATGGAAGAACAAGTACACAACTGAATTCAAACAGCCATAGGCAAGTGGGTTCTGAATAAGTTTTGCAATAGACAAAAAAAAAAAACAGAAACTCATGGACTCATGTTTAAAGCGGAAGATCTATTGCTATCATGTAGCTCAGGGGGTACTAATAACGTCACTCGTGGATTTGAAGCAAAATATCCACGGAGTTCATGCTTAAACTTATCTATGGTACTGATTTCAACTACTTTGATTGGTAAATAATTCCATACGTTAACAATTCTGTTGAAGAAAAATAATTCGCCTCACTCGAGTCTATATTCATAATACGATCGAAATCGAACGAATCTCTTTTTAAATATCTCGTTAGAAGGAGACTGTCAAAGCCTTTAATGGATACTTGTATTAGATCACCTCCTAACCTTCTCTTCTCTAAGCTTATTTGATTTGATTCGTTCATTCGGCTCTAACAGAATTTGTTTTTCAGGCTGGGAATCATCTTGGCAGCTCGCCTTTGTACTCTCTCCATTCTACCTATGTCTTTCCTCCAGCAGAGTGACCAAAACTGAAAACGATATTCAAGTTGGGGACTCACCAGTTATTTGTTAAGAGTGAGGATAATCTTCCAGACATGAATTAGAAGGTCCTGACCATAAGCCCAATATTTTTTCTATTTTCACTGCTTCTCTACACTGTTTACTTGGGTTTAGGTCGCCAGAGATTATTGCACACATTTCTTTTTCTTCAGTTTTCATATGTGGTTCAGTAGAATTCATATCAGAGCTTGCCTTTTCATCTTTGCGACCGGTATGTAACACTTTGCACTTACCAGTATACAAATGCACTTGCCACCTGTTAGCCCAGTCCTTCAGTATGTGTAGATCAGTTCGAAGCTACAGACGCTCATTTTCTGTGGTAGATTTATTTCTTAACTTCGCCGTCCGCGAATTTAGATATCTAACACTGAAGCCCATTCTCAGTGTCATGAATATATGTGAGAAAGAGAACTGGTCCCAAGACTGACTCCTGCGGCACACCACTTACTACGTCTAACCATTCAGAGTCTTGATGACTAATCATTAATCTTCCTTTACGGTCAGTCAGTGAACTTCCTAACCATCGAAGTACAGCCTCATTCATCCCATGTGTCTTAACTTTAGTTAGCAGACTTTGAGGTGAAACTTTAGCGAATGTGTTTTGAAAATCTAAATAGATGTTAGCAGCTGTTTTACTTTCATCGTACAAGTTGATAATTTCATAAATGAAATCAAGCAGATTCGAGTGATTTCGTCGCAAACCGTGTTGAGAATCTCTCCATGGTTTATTATCTTATCAAAAGTGATTTTTCATTTGTTTACCATCTAAAGAATTTAAGCTGATTCCACTAAAATTTCCGGGTGGTTTTACAATCTTTAAGAGTATCTGTCTTACATTGGCTAACATCCATTTCTCTAGAAAATTTTTCTCTTCGTTTAGTATCCCTGGATAAAACTTACTTAGGCAGGCCGTTTTATTTACCCTCATTCCATTTAGTGCTGAGAGTATTCCTTCATCCGATGTATCAATATGCTGCTAAAACTTTTCCCCGTTGAGCAATGAACTGGACTCGGAACATGAACTGTATCTTCAACTGTAGATACAGATGCCGAAAAAATTACAAACAAATCAACTAACATCTTTGCCATGACTTCATTGTCTAGAATTAAATCTCCATTTTATGTAAAAAACGGCCCAATTGGTAGGGTATTTAACTCTCTTACTTCTTACATAACTGTAAAACTCATTAGGATTTCTTTTTCTATTTACAGCAACATACGCTTCATATTGACGTTACTTAGTTCCTCTACGCAAAGTAACGTAATTCACATTGTCATGGTGGTTATTTTGTCTCACTGAGTTTCTTACGTGCTTCTTTATCAAACAACAAGCACTTTTTGTGTCATCCATCCACCATGACGGCATCCTTTTGGAACAATACATATGTATTTTCCTTCCACTGCTTTGAAAGTATTACAGGTTCTTTTCCAAGCTATGTCTATATAATTTTCATTAACGATATATTCCTCTCAAGAGCAATGAGAAGACCACTAAAAGTTGCAAGTCTAAATTCCCGGTATTTTGTCGCAGCTCTTGTGTGTATTAGCCAGCAGTACATGCTATCTTAAAAGTTACCTTATAAAGAATATGTCGGTGATCACTTGTGTCAAACGTTATCTCCCACTTCAGCATTGTGTATGAGATCCTTAGTAATACTTACATATTTTTCGCCATTTCCCGCGTTAGTGAGGTAGCGTAAGGTTCAGGTAACTGAGCCTTAGAGGTAAAATTCCCCACTTGTCCACTCGCTTCCACCTCTTTTAGTCGCCCTTTAACGACACGCAGGGAATAAGTGGGAAGTCTTCTTTCTCCCCTATCCCCAGGGATAAGTTACAACCGTATATGATATATTTCATAGCGAGTAGGTTTCTCAAATGATTGTGTTAAGGCAATTTCAAGCAAATCTAAGGAGAGCCCACGCTGCTGCTGGAAAGGGATTCTCCTTGTTTAGTTACATTATTGCCGGAAAAGGAACGGAGAGAGGAATGCTGGTGCTTGATGACTGCTCAAGTCCTGGTGTGTTTGAAGCTCAACCCTTGTGTCTAGGGACATTAGGATCTCAGTCTCTGTGCTAGTGGACAGTGGGGATACGTCTGTGTGTCTAAGAGCCATGGGAGATAAGTCATTATGTCTGAGGACCGTGGGAGATAAGTCCTGCTGCACAGGGGAGGGCTTGTGACTCACCAGTAGCTCACAGTGCTCGGTAAACCACTTGACCTGACAATACGCTTCATCTCTCTCTCTCTCTCTCTCTCTCTCTCTCTCTCTCTCTCTCTCTCTCTCTCTCTCTCTCTCTCTCTCTCTCTCTCTCTCTCTCTCCGTTGCTCAACCCGTTTATGTATGTACACAATGCTATTTTTTTTTTCATTTCCACGCTTCGATTCCTCTCTTTCACTCTCTTATTCTAAATATTATTCCACAAGATCTCAAGGTCGGCATATGTTTAAACAACAGTTGCTGAGCCACGCAAATCGCTCGCTGGTCAGAATAAATCACAACCATTATCATGGTAACATTACCTGCAAGTTCTTGTCACTCCCCCCCCCTACTCCCAGCTCCGTATCCGGTGACAGTCCAAGGACATACACATCTAGACCCCCAGATTACGGAAATCTCTCCTTAGAATGAGCGACGATACAGATAGCCAGATTCCATTAACAGTTTAGTGATATAAGCTCAGCTCTCTCTAGTGGGGTAAACCCGTCCTGTTGTGGGGATAAACCGGCCCATTTTTAAGTCGTGTTTTGACGAATAAATTTCTCTCCCGTTTGGACTGGCTGACCCTGACGCCTGACTGGGGCTGGCATAAGGCTCAATTTTCTGGTCCCTCATGGAAGAAAATTGCAGAATTGGCAGTAATGATTATTTCCTGGCGAGCTCCTCCTCTTTCCTTGTTGGTCATCTCTCGGACCTGAGCTGCGCCACACATCATCCACCAAGACTATACATACAACCGACACTACATGAATTCTATGATCATGGAATAGAATTAGGAAGTGGAAACATACTGAGATGAGGTAATTGGTTTCCTCACACATACTGAGATGAGGTAATTGGTTTCCTCACACATATGAACATGTGTTTGAGAAAGATTACAAGCAATAGTTATTCCTGACAGCCCTCATATATACATGATGATGAATGTAACTGAATAACTCCACCGTGACTAAAAAGAGGTAACAGTGTTAAGAATCAAAGATCTCTTCGTGAACATATTCCATTTACGTTTATGAGAAACGTGGAACGTCCGCACTACAGATAAAACTATATTCAGCGGACAGATGATGACTGGGGACGTGGAACTTACGCTAGCAGACGTAGGAGGAGTCAGAAGTGTGTGTGTGTGTACAGCTGGGCGTGGAACGGGGACGGGTGTGGATGGCGTGGAGGAAGGTGCTGCACTGAGGTCGTGGCGTCCCGGACGGCCGCTTTTACAGCAGCAGTGTCAGTGCTGAGTCACGCACACCCCCGCCGCCGCCGTGGGCTGAGGCTAGGGAACGTCAGCTGCATGGACGAGCAGCTGCACACACCGTCTACTGGAATCTGCACACGCATGCTGATTCAGCTCATCTTCATAGGACATTGTTTTTTTTTTCCCCCCAGTTTCTATATGTGTGTCCCCCACACACACACGTCTGCTGTGCCCAGCACCAGCCCTACTACAGATAGATCTATCTATCGTCACTATATGCACGTACATCAGATCCTCTGGTATGCTGGATGACTGGCACAACCTGAAGAAATCCAGACTCCCGTTACTCACACACACACACACACACACACACACACACACACACACACACACACACACACACACACACACACACACACACCGAAACACACACACACACACACACACACACACACACACACCCTCAAAACAGTGTATTCTGAAGTGTATAAACACTATTTCTTTTTCTCATGTTTACATTCAGTGTCTGCCTAGGTTGTTGGGCTTAATAGCCATGAACAGTTGAGGGTCATTAAGCCACATTCCGCGCCATGCGACACAATACCTATGGTTGCCCATAGTTAAGGAGGGAGGGAGGCTTCTTCTCACGTATCCTCAGCTTTCCCGTTATCCAGATGGGTCACACAAGGTTACCAACGCAAGGTGAGAAAACACCAGAATGTAATTTCTGTTTGATATACATATATCTTCAACATCATCGTTTCGCATGATAACAACCTTAATATCATTATCACTCGTTGTTTTCAACTTGGGATCGTAAACGGTTGAGAAGTTAGTGTAATGAGATTGCGCAAGGAAAATAGTCACTATGAAGATGCATATATGAAAGTTGAGAAACTCTTTCAGGTTTACCCGAAAAGTTGAAAGGAGGAAAAAAAAAATAACAGAATAAGCGCGTGTCATTCTACTTCACAAACTCAATGCATCAATGCAGAAGATCTCAAAAATTCCACATTAAATTGGTCAGTTGTAATGAAGTTATATCTCAGATTCACAGGGTAGCTTGTAGAATCGTCTGGTCCTACATTTGTCCCTGGCTGATCCCCCTGCCTCAGATTCCTATCCCATTGTGGGAGAGAGGGACGTGCCTGGGGGGTTAATGAGTCGTGAATGACATCCTCCTTCCCTCCGTGAGAGGAATTTGGACTCCGTCTTGAACCATCCTGCCAGGTGAGGGAACTCAGAATTCGTATTATGGCCTCTGTGTTTGCCGTAACCGAACCTTATGGGTCAACTGATGTGTTCCCTTTGGTCCATCGAGAAGAATGCTGGATCCATTGTTTTACTAGGAATCTCCTCTAAGGATAGGGAGCATAATCCAGACGAGAGGCGTCCCTCCTGCCATAGGAGAAAGGTCCCTCTGTGGGAGTAAAGCCGCAAATGATCAACAGAGGCAGGGAAGAGGATTTCAGAGGCCTCTGGGAAGTTCCCGTTTAGGGATATCCAGGATAAGGGCAGGGGAAGAACGGGCTTGAGTTGGCTCACTACACCTTACCATCCCAGCGGCAAGGCAGGTGCCCACCATGAAAAAAGATCTTCCCAGAGGTCTTTAATCTCTGGCGCCTTACTTTCTCTGGAACCAAACAGGATTTACAGGGAGGGCAGCACCCTCCCACCTACCAACCTCTCCCTTCATGACTTGCTTCACCAAGGTAACTTTGGCCAGACTTACGGACTTCCGTTATGACTATCGTGGATAGGTTTCTTAAGCGGACGCAAGTTATCGTTGCGATATGAAGTCACTTAGCGAATTCCCATCACAGTTTTACACAGTTTGGAGAGGTGGGGTAAACAATGTGGTGTCCACCAAGCAATCAACTTTGTGATATGTCCTTGGGAAACACTCTGTACTAAATGCAATGAAAACGAGAAAAAAACCAAGCGAGTATGAATATGTACATGTGATATATGTACGTATATGTGCGTGTACGCATATATGACAAACGGCGATCAAGTATAATATAATATTTTATTTATTTATTTATTTATTTATTTTGCTTTGTCGCTGTCTCCCGCGTTTGCGAGGAAGCGCAAGGAAACAGACGAAAGAAATGGCCCAACCCACCCCCATACACATGTATATACAGACACGTCCACACACGCAAATATACATACCCATACATCTCAATGTACACATATATATACACACACAGACACATACATATATACACATGCACACAATTCACACTGTCTGCCTTTATTCATTCCCATCGCCACCTCGCCACATATGGAATAACATCCCCCTCCCCCCTCATGTGTGCAAGGTAGCGCTAGGAAAAGACAACAAAGGCCCCATTCGTTCACACTCAGTCTCTAGCTGTCATGCAATAAAGCCCGAAACCACAGCTCCCATTCCACATCCAGGCCCCACAGAACTTTCCTTGGTTTACCCCAGACGCTTCACATGCCCTGATTTAATCCACTGCTGTTCCTTGCATGCCTTTCACCCTCCTGCATGTTCAGGCCCCGATCGCTGAAAATCTTTTTCACTCCATCTTTCCACCTTCAATTTGGTCTCCCACTTCTTCTCGTTCCATCCACGTCCGACACATATATCCTCTTGGTCAATCTCTCCTCACTCATTCTCTCCATGTGCATGTGTATATATGTATGTGTCTGTGTGTGTATATATATGTGTACATTGAGATGTATGGGTATGTATATTTGCGTGTGTGGACGTGTATGTATATACATGTGTATGGGGGTGGGTCGGGCCATTTCTTTCGTCTATTTCCATGCGCTACCTCGCAAACGCGGGAGACAGCGACAAAGCAAAATCAAATAAAATAAATATACACACACACACATATATATATATATATATATATATATATATATATATATATATATATATATATATATATATATATATATATATATATATATTTAAACAATTCACCTTCTGCTATACATAAGTTTATGAAACGCTCGTTGTCTGCCTTGCACAATCACATGTTTACCAGATGGCGTCCTAACTACGTCTCTTCGTTGTAAATCAGCTGACTGTTATATTTCTCTCTTTTGTCTCCCCTGATGATGTGATTATTACACAAAAGTGCACTCGGGAACTTATCGTGTTTCATTTTCCCCGTGGACTCAGAGGAATATATATATATTGGAAAGGATCACAATTTTGCGCGTGATCAAGATATTCCTATATATATATATATATATATATATATATATATATATATATATATATATATATATATATATATATATATATATATATATATATATATTTTTTTTTTTTTTTTTTGCTTTGTCGCTGTCTCCCGCGTTTGCGAGGTAGCGCAAGGAAACAGACGAAAGAAATGGCCCACCCAACCCCATACACATGTATATACATACGTCCACACACGCAAATATACATACCTACACAGCTTTCCATGGTTTACCCCAGACGCTTCACATGCCTTGATTCAATCCACTGACAGCACGTCAACCCCGGAATACCACATCGCTCCAATTCACTCTATTCCTTGCCCTCCTTTCACCCTCCTGCATGTTCAGGCCCCGATCACACAAAATCTTTTTCACTCCATCTTCCCACCTCCAATTTGGTCTCCCACTTCTCCTCGTTCCCTCCACCTCCGACACATATATCCTCTTGGTCAATCTTTCCTTACTCATTCTCTCCATGTGCCCAAACCATTTCAAAACACCCTCTTCTGCTCTCTCAACCACGCTCTTTTTATTTCCACACATCTCTCTTACCCTTACGTTACTTACTCGATCAAACCACCTCACACCACACATTGTCCTCAAACATCTCATTTCCAGCACATCCATCCTCCTGCGCACAACTCTATCCATAGCCCACGCCTCGCAACCATACAACATTGTTGGAACCACTATTTTTTCAAACATACCCATTTTTGCTTTCCGAGATAATGTTCTCGACTTCCACACATTCTTCAAGGCTCCCAGAATTTTCGCCCCCTCCCCCACCCTATGATCCCCTTCCGCTTCCATGGTTCCATCCGCTGCCAGATCCACTCCCAGATATCTAAAACACTTTACTTCCTCCAGTTTTTCTCCATTTAAACTTACCTCCCAATTGACTTGACCCTCAACCCTACTGTACCTAATAACCTTGCTCTTATTCACATTTACTCTTAACTTTCTTCTTTCACACACTTTACCAAACTCAGTCACCAGCTTCTGCAGTTTCTCACATGAATCAGCCACCAGCGCTGTATCATCAGCGAACAACAACTGACTCACTTCCCAAGCTCTCTCATCCCCAACAGACTTCATACTTGCCCCTCTTTCCAAAACTCTTGCATTCACCTCCCTAACAACCCCATCCATAATTAAACAACCATGGAGACATCACACACCCCTGCCGCAAACCTACATTCACTGAGAACCAATCACTTTCCTCTCTTCCTACACGTACACATGCCTTACATCCTCGATAAAAACTTTTCACTGCTTCTAACAACTTGCCTCGCACACCGTATATTCTTAATGCCTTCCACAGAGCATCTCTATCAACTCTATCATATGCCTTCTCCAGATCCATAAATGCTACATACAAATCCATTTGCTTTTCTAAGTATTTCTCACATACATTCTTCAAAGCAAACACCTGATCCACACATCCTCTACCACTTCTGAAACCACACTGCTCTTCCCCAATCTGATGCTCTGTACATGCCTTGACCCTCTCAATCAATACCCTCGCATACAATTTACCAGGAATACTCAACAAACTTATACCTCTGTATATATATATATATATATATATATATATATATATATATATATATATATATATATATATATATATATATATATATATATATATATATATATTTGCTGGGAAATAGAGCAAATAACTGGGAGATGTATAAAAAAAAGAGGCAGGAGGTCAAGAGAAAGGTGAAAGAGGTGGAAAAGAGGGCAAAAGAGAGTTGGGGTGAGAGAGTATCTTTAGATTCTAGGGAGAAAAAAAGTCAAGAAGGAGATAAAGTGCGTAAGACAAGAGAACAAATGGGAACATCAGAGAAGGGGGCTAATGGGGAAAAGGAGATGGAGCGAGTATTTTGAAGGTTTGTTGAATGTGTTTGATGATAGAATGGCAGATATAGGGTGTTTTGGTCGGGGTGGTGTGCAAATTGAGAGGGTCAGGGAGAATAGTTTGGTAAACAGAGAAGGGATAGTGAAAGCTTTGCGGAAGATGAAAGCAGGCAAGGCAGCGGGTTTGGATGGTATTGCAGTGGAATTTATTAAAAAAAGGTGGGTGACTGTGTTGTTGACTGGTTGGTGAGGATATTCTATGTATGTATGCTCATGGTGAAGTGCTTGAGGATTGGCGGAATGCATGCATAGTGCCATTGTACAAAGGCGAAAAGGGATAAGAATGAGTGTTCAAACTAGAGAGGTATAAGTTTGTTGAGCATTCTTAGGAAATTATATGGGAGGGTATTGATTGAGAGGGTGAAGGCATGTACAGAACATCAAACTGGGGGAGAGAAGTGTGGTCTCAGAAGTGGTAGAGGATGTGTGGATCAGGTGTTTGCTTTGAAGAATGTATGTGAGAAATACTTAGAAAAGCAAATGGATTTGTATGTAGCATTTATGGATCTGGAGATGGCATATGATAAAGTTGATAGAGATGCTCTGTGGAAGGTATTAAGAGTATATGGTGTGGGAGGCAAGTTGCTGGAAGCAGTGAAAAGTTTTTATCGAGGATGTAAGGTATGTGTACGAATAGGAAGAGAGGAAAGTGATTGGTTCTCAGTGAATGTCCGTTTGCGGCAGGGGTGCGTGATGTCTCCATGGTTGTTCAATTTGTTTATAGATGGGCTTGTTGGGGAGGTGAATGCAAGAGTTTTGGAGAGAGCGGCAAGTATGCAGTGTGTTGTGGATGAGAGGGCTTGGGAAGTGAGTCAGTTGTTGTTCGCTGATGATACAGCGCTGGTGGCTGATTCGGGCGAGAAACTCCAGAAGCTGGAGACTGAGTTTGGTAAGCGTGTGAAAGAAGAAAGCTGAGAATAAATGTGAATAAGAGCAAGGTTATTAGGAGAAGAGGGCTGAGATACAAGTCAATTGGGAGGTAAGATTGAATGGAGAAAAACTGGAGTAAGTGAAGCGTTTTAGATATCTGGGAGTGGATTTGGCAGCGGATGGAACCATGGAAGTGGAAGTGGGTCATATGGTGGGAGAGGAGGCCAAAGTTCTGGGAGTGTTGAAAAATGTGTGAAAGGCGAGAATATTATTTCGGAAAGCAAAAATGGGTATGTTTGAAGAAATAGTGGTTCCAACAATGTTATATGGTGGCGAGGCGTTGGCTACAGATAGTGTTGTGCAGAGGAAGGTGAATGTGTTGGAAATGAGATGTTTGAGGACGATATGTGGTGTGAGGTGGTTTGATCGAGTAAGTAATGAAAGGGTAAGAGAGATATGTGGTAATAAAAAGAGTGTGATTGAAAGAGCGGAAGAGGGTGTATTGAAATGGTTTGGTCTCATGGAGAGAATAAGTGAGGAAAGATTGACAAAGAGGATAGACATGTCACAGGTGAAGGGAACGAAAAGTGGGAGACCAAATTGGAGGTGGAAGGATGTAGTGAAAAAGATTTTGAGCGATCGGGGCCTGAACATGCAGGAGGGTGAAAAGCGTACAAGAAATGGAGTGAATTAGAACGGTGTGATTCAATCACATGTATACCAAATGGCGTCCTAGCTTCGTCTCTTCGGTGTAGATCAACTGACTGTTATATTTCTCTCTTGTGTCTCCCCTGATGATGTGATTATTACAGGAAAGTGCACTTGGGAACTTTTCGTGTTTCATTTTCCCCGTGGACTCATAGGAATATCTTGATCACGCGCAAAATTGTGATCCTTTCCAATATATATATATATATATATATATATATATATATATATATATATATATATATATATATATATATATATATATATATATATATATATATATATATATATATATATATATATATATATATATATATATATATATACATATATTAGTGAAAGAAGAGAGAGACATTTGGACGATTTTTGCAGGGAAATAATGTAAATGAGTGGGAGATGTATAAAAGAAAGAGGCAGGAGGTCAAGAGAAAGGTGCAAGAGGTGAAAAGGAGGGCAAATGAGAGTTGAGGTGAGAGAATATCATTAAATTTTAGGGAGAAAAAAAAGATGTTTTGGAAGGAGGTAAATAAAGTGCGTAAGACAAGGGAGCAAATGGGAACTTCAGTGAAGGGGGCTAATGGTGAGGTGATAACAAGTAGTGGTGATGTGAAAAGGAGATGGAGTGAGTATTTTGAAGGTTTGTTGAATGTGTTTTAATGATAGAGTGGCAGATATAGGGTGTTTTGGTCGAGGTGGTGTGCAAAGTGAGAGGGTTAGGGAAAATGATTTGATAAACAGAGAAGAGGTAGTAAAGCTTTGCGGAAGATGAAACCGGCAAGGCAGCGGGTTTGGATGGTATTACAGTGAAATTTATCAAAAAAGGGGGTGACTGTATTGTTGACCGGTTGGTAAAATTATTTAATGTATGTGCGATTCATGGTGAGGTGCCTGAGGAATGGCGGAATGCTTGCATAGTGCCATTGTACAAAGGCAAAGGGGATAATGCTCAAATTGCAGAGGTATAAGTTTGCTGAGTATTCCTGGTAAATTGTATGGGAGGGTATTGATTGAGAGGGTGAAGGCATGTACAGAGCATCAGATTGGGGAAGAGCAGTGCGGTTTCAGAAGTGGTAGAGGATGTGTGGATCAGGTGTTTGCTTTGAAGAATGTATGTGAGAAATACTTAGAAAAGCAAATGGATTTGTATGTAGCATTTATGGATTTGGAGAAGGCATATGATAGAGTTGATAGAGATGCTCTGTGGAAGGTATTAAGAATATATGGTGTGGGAGGCAAGTTGTTAGAAGCAGTGAAAAGTTTTTATCGAGGATGTAAGGTATGTGTACTAATGGGAAGAGAGGAAAGTGATTGGTTCTCAGTGAATGTAGGTTTGCGGCAGGGGTGTGTGATGTCTCCATGGTTGTTTAATTTGTTTATGGATGGGGTTGTTAGGGAGGTGAATGCAAGAGTTTTGGAAAGAGGGGCAACTATGCAGTCTGTTGTGAATGAGAGAGCTTGGGAAGTGAGTCAGTTGTTGTTCGCTGATGATACAGCGCTGGTGGCTGATTCATGTGAGAAACTGCAGAAGCTGGTGACTGAGTTTGGTAAAGTGTGTGAAAGAAGAAAGTTAAGAGTAAATGTGAATAAGAGCAAGGTAATTAGGTACAGTAGGGTTAAGGGTCAAGTCAATAGGGAGGTAAGATTGAATGGAGAAAAACTGGAGGAAGTAAAGTGTTTTAGATATCTAGGAATGGATTTGACAGCGGATGGAACCATGGAAACGGAAGTGAATCATAGGGTGGGGGAGGGGGAAGAAAATTCTGGGAGCCTTGAAGAAAGTGTGGAGGTCGAGAACATTATCTCGGAAAGCAAAAATGGGTATGTTTGAAGGAATAGTGGTTCCAACAATGTTGTATGGTTGCGAGGCGTGGGCTATGGATAGAGTTGTGCGCAAGAGGATGGATGTGCTGGAAATGAAATGTTTGAGGACAATATGTGGTGTGAGGTGGTTTGATCGAGTAGGTAATGTAAGGGTAAGAGAGATGTGTGGAAATAAAGGGAGTGTAGTTGAGAGAGCAGAAGAGGGTGTTTTGAAATGTTTTGGACACATGGAGAGAATGAGTGAGGAAAGATTGACCAAGAGGATATATGTGTCGGAGGTGGAGGGAACGAGGAGAAGTGGGAGACCAAACTGGAGGTGGAAAGATGGAGTGAAAAAGATTTTGAGTGATCGGGGCCTGAACATGCAGGAGGGTGAAAGGCGTGCAAGGAATATAGTGAATTTGAACGATGTGGTATACTGGGGTCGACGTGCTGTCATTGGATTGAACCAGGTCATGTGAAGCGTCTGGGGTAAACCATGGAAAGTTTTTTGGGGCCTGGATGTGGAAAGGGAGTTGTGGTTTCGGTGCATTGTTACATGACAGCTAGAGACTGAGTGTGAACGAATGGGGCCTTTGTTGTCTTTTCCTAGCGCTACCTCGCACATATGAGGGGGGAGGGGATTGTTGTTCCATGTGTGGCGAGGTGGCGATGGGAATGAATAAAGGCAGACAGTATGAATTATGTATATGTGTATATATGTATATGTTTGTGTGTGTATATATATGTGTACACTGAGATGTATAGGTATGTATATTTGCGTGTGTGGACGTGTATGTATATAGATGTGTATATGGGTGGGTTGGGCCATTCTTTCGTCTGTTTCCTTGCGCTACCTCGCTACGCAGGAGACAGCGACAAAGCAAAATAAATAATAAATATATATATATATATATATATATATATATATATATATATATATATATATTTTTTTTTTTTTTAAACTATTCGCCATTTCCCGAATTAGCGAGGTAGCGTTAAGAACAGAAGACTCGGCCTTTCTTGGAATATCCTCACCTGGCCCCCCCCCATATATATATATATATATATATATATATATATATATATATATATATATATATATATATATATATATTTTTTTTTTTTTTTTTTTTTTTTCTTTTTTTCCAAAAGAAGGAACCGAGAAGGGGGCTAGGTGAGGATATTCCCTCAAAGGCCCAGGTCCTCTGTTCTTAACGCTATCTCGCTGATGCGGGAAATGGCGAATAGTATGAACGAAAAAGAAATATAATTATCTATGCGGATGGGAGAGAAAGAATACTTCCCACGTATTCCCTGCGTGTCGTAGAAGACGACTAAAAGGGAAGGGAGCGGGGGGATGAAAATCTTCCCCTCTCATTTCTAATTGTCCAAAAGAAGGAACGGAGAAGGGGGCAAGTGAGGATATTCCCTCAAAGGTTCAGTCCTCTGTTCTTGGTGCTACCTCGCTAACCCGGGGAATGGCGAATAGCATAAAAGAAATATATATATATATATATATATATATATATATTTTCCCTGGGGATAGGGGAGAAAGAATACTTCCCACGTATTCCCTGCGTGTCGTAGAAGGCGACTAAAAGGGAAGGGAGCGGGGGGCTGGAAATCCTCCCCTCTCGTTTTTTTTTTTTTTTTTTTTTTTTTCCAAAAGAAGGAACAGAGAAGAGGTCCAGGTGAGGATATTCCCTCAAAGGCCCAGTCCTCTGTTCTTAACGCTACCTCGCTATCGCGGGAAATAGCGAATAGTATGAAAAAAAAAAAAAAAATATATATATATATATATATATATATATATATATATATATATATATATATATATATATATATATATATATATGAATATATATATATATATATATATATATATATATATATATATATATATATATATATATATATATATATATATATATATATATATATATATATATATATATATATATTATATATATATATATATATATATATATATATGTATATATATATATATATATAAATATATATATATAGGAGTAAATGTGAATAAGAGCAAGGTTATTAGGTACAGTAGGGTTGAGGGTCAAGTCAATTGGGAGGTGAGTTTGAATGGAGAAAAACTGGAGGAAGTGAAGTGTTTTAGATATCTGGGAGTGGATCTGGCAGCGGATGGAAACATGGAAGCGGAAGTGGATCATAGGGTGGGGGAGGGGGCGAAAATTCTGGGAGCCTTGAAGAATGTGTGGAAGTCGAGAACATTATCTCGGAAAGCAAAAATGGGTATGTTTGAAGGAATAGTGGTTCCAACAATGTTGTATGTCTGCGAGGCGTGGACTATGGATAGAGTTGTGCGCAGGAGGATGGATGTGCTGGAAATGAGATGTTTGAGGACAATGTGTGGTGTGAGGTGGTTTGATCGAGTAAGTAACGTAAGGGTAAGAGAGATGTGTGGAAATAAAAAGAGCGTGGTTGAGAGAGCAGAAGAGGGTGTTTTGAAATGGTTTGGTCACATGGAGAGAATGAGTGAGGAAAGATTGACCAAGAGGATATATGTGTCGGAGGTGGAGGGAACGAGGAGAAGAGGGAGACCAAATTGGAGGTGGAAAGATGGAGTGAAAAAGATTTTGTGTGATCGGGGCCTGAACATGCAGGAGGGTGAAAGGAGGGTAAAGAATAGAGTGAATTGGAGCGATGTGGTATACCGGGGTTGACGTGCTGTCAGTGGATTGAATCAAGGCATGTGTATGGGGGTGGGTTGGGCCATTTCTTTCGTCTTTTTCCTTGCGCTACCTCGCAAACGCGGGAGACAGCGACAAAGCAAAAAGAAAAAAAAAATATTTATATATATACATATGGCTAATAATGAAAATATATTACGAGAGAAGCAAGTATTTTGGGAGCAATTTAGTGAGTGATGAGTGATTTTAATCAAAGGTAAGTCATGGGAATGTTTAAGGTACACTTTGGTGTTATGGGGTATTCAGTAAGGTTAAAGGGAATGGGGAACTGCTTGTGTTGTGTGTTATAAAAAGGACTGGTATTTGGTAATATCTGGTTCAAAAAGAGGGACATACACAAGTATACATATACGAATAGGAACTATAATAAGCGAACATTAATTGGATCACTGGCGTCAGAAGAAAGGCTTTTGCATGTAAATGTGCTAAGAGAAGCTGCTGGTGATGTGTCTGAAAATTACCTCGTGGGGGCGAGCGAAAAAATTTGTAGAGATGTTATGAAAAGAGGAAACGTTATGGGTGAGACGAGAGCGGTGAAAGAGAGTGAGCTTGGAAAAGAAACTTGTGTGAGGAAATAACAGGAAAGACTGAGAGTAGAACGGCAAAAGGTGAGAGTAAACGAAGCTAGGGGACTACTTGACGAATGGGAGGCATTTGTGATAGATGCTTGAGGCATGCTGAAGGTGGGGACTGGGCAGGTTATAAAGAGTATTTAGTTATAGGATTACGAAGTAAAGTAGCTAATGTAAGAGAAGAGAGAGCTATATTAATATTACCTTGAGGGAAGGAGTGCAAATGATTGAGAAATGTATAAGAAAAAGCGGCAGGAAGTCAAGAAGATATAGGGATTGAAAAAGAGGGCAAATGGGAGTTGGGATGAGCGGGTGTCACTGAATATCAGTTGGATTAAGAATATTTTGGAAGGAAGTTGATAGTGTGAGAAGAACGAGAGAACAAATGGGACCATCAATGAAGGGGACAAATGGGGAAGTGGTAACAGGTAATGATGAAGTGAGGAAGAGATGCAGTGAGAATTTTGAAGGAGTGCTGAATGTACGAATTTGATGATAGGGTGGCAGATGTAGGGTATTTGCCAAGGTCGGGTCAGCGTGTAAAGTGAGAGTCAAGGGGAGTAGTTTGAATGAAGAGAGACGATATGGTGCAGGTGTTGCGTAAGACGAAATGTGGCAAGGCTGCTGGAGTGGATGGTATCACAGTTAAAATTTATGAAGAAAGGGGGTGATTGTGTTGTTGATTGGCTAACTTGGATTCTCAGTATATGTATGGAGCAGGGTGAGGTGCCTGAGGATTGGCGGAATACATGTATAGTGTAAGGCATGTGTATGAGTAGGAAGAGAAAAGACTGAATAGTTCCAAGATAAGGTTAGTAAGTGGCAGGAGTATGTAATGTCATCATGACTGTTTGATTTATTTATGGATGGAGTGGTGAGGGAGGTAAATGCAAGACTGTTGGTGAGGGAAGAGTACGCAGTGTGTAGGGAATGACGGGGTTTTGAAAGTGATTTGAATGTTGTTTGTTGAATACACAGGACAGATGACAAAGTGGAATGAGAAACTGCAGGAGTTGGTGACTGAGTTTGGAAGAGTTTCTGAAAGGAGGACATTGACGGTAAATGTGACTAAAAAAATATTAGGTTTAGTAGGGTATAGTGACAGGTTAGTTGGGTGAGCTTGAATGGAGAAAATTCTGAGGAAGTGAAGTGCTTTAGATACCTGGAATTGTGCATGGCAGCAAATGGTTCCATTGAAGAGGAAGTGAGTCATGGGGTGGTTGAGGTGGCAAAGGTTCTGGGTGCACTGAAGAATGTGTCGAAGGAGAGATCGTTACATGGGAGGGCAAAAATCGGCATGTTTTAAGATAAAGTAGTCCCAGTATTATCTTATGGATACGAGGCATGGGCTATAGATAAGACTATGTGGAAGAGGGTAGGTGTATTAGAAATGAAATGTTTGAGGTCAGTATTGGTGTAATGAAAGGGAAAGTGATATACGGGTAAGAGACAGGTGTGGTAATAAAAAGAGTGTGGTTGAGAGAGCTCAAGAAGGTGTACTGAGATGGTTCAGACGTATGGAGAGAATGAGTGAGGAATGGTTGACAAAGAAGATAGATGTGCCGGAAGTAAACGAACAAGGAGAACATGGAGGCCAGTATAGAGATAGAATGATGGAGTGAATAGATTTTGAGCGATTGGGGCCTGAACGTACGGGAGGATGAAAAGCTGGCATGGGATAGAGTGAATTGGAGCAATGTGGTCTACAGGGGTCAGTATGCTGTAATGGTCTGAACCAGGGCATGTGAAGCGTCCGGGGTCAACCATGGAAAGGTCTATGGGACTTAGTTGTGGATAAAAAGCTGTAATGTCGTTACATTACACATGATAGTTAAAGACTTTGTGTGAGCGGATGTTGCCTTTCTTCGTCTGTTTCTGGCGATACTTAGCTAGCGCGGGTAACAGCGATCAAGTCTGGGAGGAGGAAAAAAAAAGAACTCAAATTTGACTGTTCATTGGTGAACCTAAGGCGAGCTCGTTTATCTGAGCACACCTACCAGACCGCAACTGAACGATGGAATTTGGCTACCAACAGTTCTCCGTTACAGGAAGGGTCTGAGTGAGTGAAGGCGTCAGTACCACACCGTCTTGGACCAACACTGGGATGGTTAGGTTAGTCTGCGAGGAGAGTTGGATACTTATGTACGTGGGGGAGTTGCTGTCTATCATTGCTGACACATCTGTATGTGTTGATGTCCTTGTGAATATTTTCATTTCAGTAACTTAGCATTCTACAAGTGCGACTTAAATCAGGTTTGACAAGTCTATTTCAAAAGCAAAGAGCTCTCCCTGCAAGAGACCAAAAGCTTTTTTGAATCTATTACCAGTATTTCAGCCCACTGAAAAATCCTTATCTACTTACCTCGGTTCCCTGTAGTGATAATAGAGATTCTGAACATACAAATATCTACGAACCAAAGTTGTATGACGAACTTAAGAGCGATCCAGCTCTTAAACTTTCTCCTTTCTTAACCCCGTATTACATGAAGAACGGACACTGACCTGCTCAGAGAGAGAGAGAGAGAGAGATAGATAGAGAGAGAGAGAGAGAGAGAGAGAGAGAGAGAGAGAGAGAGAGAGAGAGAGAGAGAGAGAGAGAGAGAGAGAGAGAGAGAGAGAGAGAGAGAGAGAGAGAGAGAGAGAGAGAGCACTTTACACCATGAGCCTTGCCACTGGTGACAATTCAGACTGGTGTGGTTTCCATGCCATGCGATGCTGCACACACCGGATCCGTTGCTTGTGGCCTCAACCCTCCTTTTCTATTCTATTTGAGGAAGACAGTAAATAAGTTTTGTTATATTACTTTTCACACTAACATTTCGCTCATCATTTCAGATAACGTATACAGATATTTGTGCCATTACATTTTCTTTTTCTAATATTGTTTTTATAAAGATTCATGTTATATTCTCGATATGACTTTCACAAATGTCAGACAGAATTTCTCTGAAGTCGATTATTCTTTTATAATGAGTCTTTTTCTGATCCTCCTGTTAGAACGTCACAGTCTCCTCTCGCATATAATATGATATATATATATATACATATATATATATATATATATGTATATATATATATATATATATATATATATATATATATATATATATATATATATATATATATATATATATATATATATATATATATATATATATATATATATATATATATATATATATATATATATATATATATATATATATCATCGAGGAAACGAATGACTAAACTCAACCAGAATGACTGGAAACACTTTGTTAGTAGAGTAAATCAACACACTCCTTGAAGCCAAACCTGGAAGAGTATTAGCAGAATCATTGGAAAGAAAAGCAAGCATCTCATCCCGACCCGCTGCAAATGGCTAACCAATTAATCACGAAATGGGCTCATACTTCTAGGTATAACATAGTGCCACCTAAGGCTGGGGATGCTTTGTACAACAGATCCAAAGAAAGAGGAGTTCATACCCAGTTCATACTAAACAAGCGACATGATGAATGTGATGTGCCATCCACTGAGTTTGAACTTGATGCAGCTCTAACTAGGTGCAGGGGCACTGTCCCCGGGGAGGACGGTATCACTTATGACATCATTAGACTTCCAAGATGTGTACTTGGTAACCCACTTGTGTAGCTGTATGATACGAGTTATGCCACGGGTCATCTACCTTCCTCAAGGACCAACAGCATAATTGTACCGGTACCTAAACACAATCAACCTCATGAATTTCGCCCCACACATCCCTGACGAGTTGTTTATGCAAAAGTTTTGAGAGGATGGTATTCAACAGACTACTAGACAGAATCAAAGGACATTTATCACCTAATATTAATGGTTTCACACATGGCAAAAGTGTAAACAACTGCAACATTACTTTCCTAACAGTTCATGGGGACAGAAGGCATAAGTACACCACTTTTCTTCCCCTAAAAGCTGCATTTGATATTGCCAATAGACAAGTTATTTTGTATGAGTCAGCAAAAATGGTTATAGGTGGCCGGCTCCTGCACTGGATAATCGACTATCTCTGTAATAGAAAGTCAGCTGTGTTGTTTCAAGGCGACAAAAGTGAAGTTAAAGACATGCTACTTGGCACTCATCTAGGTCGAATACTTAGCCCCACTTTTTCAGTGTACTAATCAATGCATTACGAAAATCGTCGATTCCAGTGTCCCAGAAACCTAACTATTAGTTATGCTGATGATATTCTTGAACATATCAAAACATATCGTGAAATACAAACTGTTCTCAACTGCTTTATCACATCTGCAGATGAAAATAGATGTTACAATAACTAAATAGGTAACGGTAGGAGCGGACCATCTAAGTTAACAGGTGGTGGACACTCAATTGACTATGTCCCCTCTTTAAATATCTTGGTGTCTCAGTTCCATGTGCTGCAGCTGGTGTGCAAAAACTAAATCAACGAAGCACAGACAGAGCTCATAGAGCTGTTGCAGTGTACAGTCCTGACTGTGGTGCAAATATCAGAATTGTTAAAATGATGTACTGAGCTTATATTAGGTCTCTAATAGATTACCACGTACCAGTTTTGGTACTACACAACAGCAAAGGTAATGATAGACTTAAAAAAGATGCAAGATGAAGCCTTAAGAATCATACTTGGTTGCAGAAAGAACTTGGTATTCAGAGCATTGAAGACAAAATACTTGAAATCAATCTTATGATTGGATTGAAACTTCTGCGTGATGATCCAGATAGTGTTGTCTCTAAAGAATTGTGAAACCATAGATGCTATGGCACAAGCGAATCAAAAAGGATCCAGATAATGGCCAACCGCATGATTTGTACGAAGTCACGAAGCATTTCCTACTTCCCTGGCAGATAACTCCCTCTGACGTCACTACACCTACTTATCCACTTAAGAATCTAACTACTTATGATATTCACCTTCAACACTTGGCCAAGACCAATGTTCTTGAACATACGCACAAACTCCAGACTGACCATAACATAGCCCAGTGCATCATCTATGCTGACGGTTCTCGCGACTCTGCCACTGGGAGGGCAGGCAATGTGCTGCCATTGTGATCCAACCGAATGGTAATAGATTTGGAAAAAGATACTATGATAAACAACTGGGCATTACTCTACAATATGAATTGTTCGCTATAATTATCGCTCTTGAGCTGGTAGAAATCACCTGCCACAGACAGTTCAATTATCTCTGATTCTTTATCTTCACTACTTGCCCTTAACACCATGAGATCAGAATGTAACATGCTGGTCTCTGAAGCCAGACACAAATACTCAGATGTTATTCCTCAAGGGATTCAAATCAAGTTGTTATGGATTCCCCCTCATATACTATGGCCTCCGTGAGCATGACAAAGCTGATGCTTTAGCTAAACCTGCACGAACTAAAGGGGAAATTGAAAGCAACATTGGGTTGTCAATTAGAAGCCTCAAAACTGTAATTAGAAAAGAACGAGCTCAGATAAGCATAAGAAGAAACATCTTCCATCACAGTGAGATGTGTAAAGTAAGACATGTATATGGAGAAGTAATAAGATGAGCAGATTACATGATGTAACTGCCAGACTAAGGCTTTGGCCTAACTGGAGATGTTAACCATGTTAGTTGTAAAGTTTGTGGTCAAAGATTTGGACACAAACTAGAACTTTATATCTTAGAATGTGAGAAAATAGAGTCTTTTAGGAAAACATTTGAATATACTCTGCAAGAAATGTCGCAACACCTTATTGTTAATAACAAGATACTTGAAATTTTAAGTTTGTATCCACTTTTTGTATCTAGTCGGTAAAACTTACCGTATGTAACTATGTAACGTATGTACTGAAATACAAATTGTAATATCTCATGTAATATCAACCCACTGAGGTCTGAGTAAGACCCTTTGTGACCCCCTTGTAATCCTTTTGCGCTACCGCTCACAGGATGAACACAGGGTGCACAATATACTTGCCGGGGACACAGGCACAAATCAAAACAAATCCACGAGTTCTGGGACCGACATACCCAACTGGTCTGCTTGTTCATTGCAGTCAATGTTGCAATGACCCACCAGGCACTCAAATCAAGATGATATCTTTGTTATATGCGATTAAATCATGTATGATATTACCCAGATTTTCATTTGACTCTGTATAACCTAAGCCTATAGCTTCAAGAGACGATAACCAATCGGAGAAAATTATTGATCTAATATCAATTGAATTAATTATACAATTCATGGCTTATTCAACGGCAAAATTTCTACGCAGAAAACGGTTGTTAGGTTTAGCAGATTGTGCTTAAGGGGCATTTATTCAGCCACACACACGCTCTCACTCGTTCACCTGTCTTGGAGCCAACTGTTTAGAAGTGGGCATACAACAACTGATCTATAATGACCCAGTGAAATCGCTGGTGTACCTCACTGTCCGGCACCTGTTTTTTCCTCACAGGGAGCCAGTTCATCTTTACCCTTATTTTGGATATCTCGCATGGAGGTATATCATTCCTGACCAGCGTGTGTACTAGTACGTTCACACCAGAATTCTCAGTGAGAAAGTGTATTCTGAGGGCTAGGGGCCTGACGCCTCTATCGACAAACTGCTTGTACTGTAGAGGGGAGGCACAGGCAGTAGTGTCTCTTCTCCTGGTCATCAGAATACCACACTTTAACGTCAATTCATCTCGACGCAGCCGGAGAGGCGGTACATTTGCCTCAACTTCCAGTCGCGGAACTCTGGTACATGACAGAGCTCCAAGACACATTCTCAGGCATGTATTTTGCAACACATCCAACATCCTTAGGGTACAGTCGCTCGCCGAATCATACATCTTAGATGAACCAGAAAGACACTCAAGAATATTTAACCTTTCATAACAATTTACCACCAAATAATCGATACGCTTTTTACCAATTTCATCTCCGGTCAAATTCATCCCAGGAAACCTTATGTTGCTACTAAAGGGAATCGGGTTGTTGTCTAACTTCAGCAGCAAATTTGGGAATCTGTTATTTTCGGGGAAAAACAAACGCGACACTTTCAGCTGGTGAAAACTTTAATCCCCACTGTAGCGCCCAAAGATGAAGCGTCTTAAGTGCAACTTGAACCCTTTCAGCCGAAAATTTTACATTAGACGAGGAGTGCCATATTGTACAACCATGAACATTAAGTGATTATTTAGATTTTGAGGAACGCAAGCTGGTAACAGGCTGACATTCAAGATATTAAATAGTGCTGTGTTCAGAACGCTGCCTTGCGGCACTCCATTCTCTCGGACAAATGTGTCCGAGATTGTTAGATTGTTTTATGTTAAATGTTCCACTCACGGACAAAAGTCTACATCAAGGCCGGGTCTTAATTGAAATATAGAGAGAATTATGAAACAGAAAAAGAAGAGACAAGGTAATGTATTTACGAATTTAGGAGCAAGTGAAAAACCTGTCTTTTGAAATGCGCCAAGGTCACGCTTGATGGGAAAGACATGAGATGGTAGAGACTTCCAAAGCTTCGACGTGTAGGGAAAGAAGCAGGTGCCAAAATGGCCCACCTGTGAGTTGCCAATGGCCACACAATAATCATGTGACGCAGCACCTTGCTGAGCATTGCGTGGTCAAGCTAGTGGTGTGGGCACACAAGCACCCAGCTCTTGAAAGCAAAAACCAAACAATACTTACATAAGAGGGAACGTGAACCAACATTGCGGCGTAGGGCAAGGGGTCAAGTTTGGAAGTTATCCTTGGACAGTTTACAAGTCGGACCGCTTTCGACTCATCTCTGTCAAGTAAAGATGCAGAGCTATGACCACCCAAATGTAAGAGTAGTACTCCGTATAAGAACGAACAATTCCTTGTAAGCACAGGGCAGCCGTTCAAAAAAGAAGTTTCGAGAATGTGTGTGAGAAATACTTAGAAAAACAGATGGATTTGTATGTGACATTTATGGATCTGGAGATGGCATATGATAGGGTTGATAGGGATGCTTTGTTGAAGGTCGGTTTGCGGCAGAGGTGATTGATGTCACCATGGTTGTATAATTTGTTTACAAATAGGGTGGTGAGGGAGGTAAATGCAAGAGTTTTGGAGAGAGGGGCGAGTCTGTTGGGGATGAGAGGGTCTGGGAAGCGAGTCAGTTGTTGTTCACTGATGATACATCGCTGGTGGCTGATTCGAGTGAGAAACTACAAGAGCTGGTGACTGAATGTGAGTATGTGAAAGAAGAAAGTTGGGAGTAAATGTAGATAAAAGTACAGTTATTAGGTTCAGCTTGGTTGAGGGACAAGTTAGTTGGGAGGTAAGTTTAAATGGAGAAAAACTGGAAGAAGTGAAATGTTTTAGACATCCTGAAGTGGACTTGGCAGCGAATGGAACCATGGAAGAGAAGTGAGTCATGGGGTGGGGGAGAGAGTGAAGGTTTTGGGGGGGATGAAGAATGTGTGGAAAGAGAGAACGTTATCTGAGAGGACAAAAATGGGTATGTTTGAAGGAATAGTAGTTCCAACAATATCATATGGTTGCGAGGTATGGGCTATAGATAGGACTATGCGGAGGAGGGTGGATGTGATGGAAATAAAATGTTTAAGCACAGTAATTTACCCAAAGAAAGTCAGAAAAACATTTTCATAAGTTATTCCAGTCAGTTTTGTTGAGGTGTTTAGAAGGAGTTACAGGAGGGGGGGGGGGGGGGGGAGGTATCGTTATAACAGGTACATTTATGGGAGTGTGACCGACTGGGGGCGAGATTGTATGGCTACAGCGCGAAGGAATAGATGTGAAAAACAGATCCAGAATGTTAGAATAGTGGTCACAACGGTCAGGAATATGGGTGAAATGGATAGTGATATGCTCTAAATCACTGAGAATGGAGAACTTTAGAGGTTCAATCCCTCCACCATCCGCATAGGAGGAATTCAACCATTCCTTATGGTGAACGTTGAAGTCCCCTAAGTAGAGGATCTCGGCTTGTGGGTGAATGGATGTCACGGCCTCATGTCAGGAGTTTAGATCGTCGGAGAATGATAAAAGATTTGTATAATTAGGAGAGCAGTCGACGAAATGAAGAAGCATTGTACTTCAAGGACAGATCTTGAGCCAGATAACATTAAAGTTTAAGGACTAAAGGTTCCCTAGGCGAACAACACATGTTTTCATGTTGGATAAACACAGACGCCACATTTGAATCAGAATCATGAGCGGTGATTATAGCTAGATATGAGACCGTGGCTGGAAAGAACATTATGATACATCTGAGTAAAAGAGAGAAGTAAGATATTAGGAGAGGCACGGGTAGATTGCGTTCAGCAGAAGAGAGGTTACAAGAGAGACCACAAATGTTCCAACAGTGAACAGAAAAAAGGTAAGGTCTAACAGAAAGGGAAAGGTCGTGAGAGGGGCCGGCACTACTACTGTCTGAACCCTCTCTTTTACCGGCAGTGGAGTCAGGCGGGAACCTGGAGACTCTTAGCACCCCATGACGCTTGGGACTAGGGACCATAGATTTGTTGGATTCTATCACGATAACATTTGAAAATGTTGTGCGAATTGAAGATGGCAAGAGAATATATGTGAAGAAAATAAGTGAGATTTGGGTAGGTGTATGATGCTTGTAAGAAGATGGCAGGACTAGCCAGGTAGTCCCGCTTTGATGAGACAGAAAGTAAGACCAGCAATCCTAACATGGAGAGTGTAAGATGGTTCCGGGTACCACTTTAACGCTCCTCACTCAGGACGGTAGTACCACACTGGGCGGCTGCTGTCAACAACCTACTACATGATGGGTTGTTCCAAGGGCAGGGGACGGGATGATCCTTGAGTTAGCCGAGGTATTGAGAGGGGCTACTACTCTACCACCTGAGCCCTCACTCTCGCTGGCAGCAGTCAGACACGAAGGTGAGTCATAGGCGTACACCTTAGATATGCAGGTATCGTGAGAGAGGCCATTACTCTACGACTTGAACTCTACCTCTCACTAGCAGCGGAGTCACTGTACATGTTTCATGCTTATGTGATAACGAATCATTTCTGACAACGTAATTCAAAATATGGTATGCCATGTCAAGGTTGGTTCTTCCTCCATCTTCTATTAATTAGCGTGAAATGAAAATCCTTTCATCTCATTAATAGAAGAAACCTTCAAGTATTCAGGGTAGTTTATACTAGGGATATGAACCAGTAATTGATTGCCAAATTACTACTAGGAGAACCCTTCCTCTGTATGATGGACGACCAATCATGGCAAGACACAACAACAGTACCTTGCGGAAAAATTAATCAAGAAATCCAGCCGGGAAGAAGAAAATGCCAACTTCAGTAATGACATCCCCATCCTCCCACTTGGATGTGACGGATGGCAAGTAGTTGACCTCAAACCCCCTGGTAACCCCTGTGTGAAGGCTGTAATCTTAGCTGTTCTTTAATTCGCTTGATAATGGATGAAGGAATCCTACGCGTTGGGTTAAACTGAACAATATTGGACTGTTTTCTGTGTTAGTTTTTTCATACTATAGATGGAAAACATGGGTAATGTCGTAGTATTCCATCATCTTCAGAAAGATAGAACGATAATAAGAAAGTTGGAAAATTACATCGCTCACAGATCTTTCACCCCTTCCCCCTAACTCAATTCCACTTCCATGGTTCTAGTCGCCGCCAAATCCACTCCTAGATATCTAAAATACTTCATTTCCTCCAATTTTTCTCCAAGCGGACTTACATTCCAAGTAACTTGTCCCTCAACCCTACTGAACCTAATAACATTGCTCTTATTAACATTCAATCTCTACTTTCTCCTTTCACACACTTTTCCAAACTCAGAACTTTCGCCCCCTTCCCCACCCTATGATTCATTTCCGCTTCCATGGTTCCATCCGCTGCCAGATCCACTCCAGATATCTAAAACACTTCACTTCCTCCAGTTTTTCTACATTCAAACTTACCTCCCAGTTGACTTGTCCCTCAACCCTACTGTACCTAATAACCTTGCTCTTATTCACATTTACTCTCAGCTTTCTTCTTTCACACACTTTACCAAAATCAGTCACCAGCTTTTGCAGTTTCTCACTCTAATCAGCCACGAGCGCTGTATCACCAGCGAACAACAACTGACTCACTTCCCAAGTTTTCTCATCCACAACAGACTGCATACTTGCCCCTTTCTCCAAAAGTATTGCATTCACCTCCCTAACAACCCCACCCATAAACAAATTAAACACCCATGGAGACATCACACACCGCTGCCGCAAACCTACATTCACTGAGAACCAATCACTTTCCTCTCTTCTTACACGTACACAAGCCTTAATCCTAGATAAAAACTTTTCACTGCTTCTAACAACTTGCCTCACACACCGTATATTCTTAATACCTTCCCCAGAGCATCCCTATCAACTCTATCATATGCTTTCTCCAGATCCATAAATGCTACATACAAATCCATTTGCTTTTCTAAGTATTTCTCACACAGTCTTCAAAGCAAACACCTGATCCACACATCGTCTACCACTTCTGAAACCACACTGCTCTTCCCCAATCTGATGCTCTGTACATGCCTTCAACCTCTCAATCAATACCCTTCCATATGATTTACCAGGAATACTCAACAAACTTATACCTTTGTAATTTGAGCACTCACTCTTATCCCCTTTGCCTTTGTACAATGGCACTATGCAAGCATTCCGCCAATCCTCAGGCACCAAACCATGAATCATACATACATTAAATAACCTTACCAACCAGTATACAATACAGTCACCCCTTTTTTTTAATACATTCCACTGCAATACCATCCAAACCTGCTGCCTTGCCGGCTTTCATCTTCCGCAAAGCTTTTACTACCTCTTCTCTGTTTACCAAATCATTTTCCCTAATCCTCTCACTTTGCACACCACCTCGACCAAAACACCCTATATCTGCCACTCTATCATCAAACACATTCAACAAACCTTCAAAATACTTACTCCATCTCCTTCTCACGTCACCTCTCCTTGTTATCACCTCCCCATTAGCCCCCTTCACTGAAGTTCCCATTTGTTCACTTGTCCTACGCACTTTATTTACCTCCTTCCAAAACATCTCTTTATTCTCCCTAAAATTTAATGATACTCTCTCACCCCAACTCTCATTTGCCCTCTTTTTCACCTCTTGCACCTTTCTCTTATCCTCCTGCCTCTTTCTTTTATATCTCCCACTCATTTGCATTATTTCCCTGCAAAAATCGTCCAAATGCCTCTCTCTTCTCTTTCACTAATAGTCTTACTTCTTCATCCCACCGCTCACTACCCTTTCTAATCTGCCCACCTCCCACGCTTCTCATGCCACAAGCATCTTTTGCGCAAGCCATCACTGCTTCCCTAAATACATCCCATTCCTACCCCACTCCCCTTACCTCTTTTGTTCTCACCTTTTTCCATTTTGTACTCAGTCTCTCCTGGTACTTCCTCACACAAGTCTCCTTCCCAAGCTCACTAACTCCCACTACTCTCTTCACCCCAACAATCTCTCTTCTTTTCTGAAAACCTCTACAAATCTTCACCTTCGCCTCCACAAGATAATAATCAGACATCCCTCCAGTTGCACCTCTTAGCACATTAACATCCAAAAGTATCTCTTTCGCGCGCCTATCAATTAACTCGTATTCCAATAATGCTCTCTGGCCATCTCTCCTACTTACATACTTATACTTATGTATATCTCTCTTTTTAAACCAGGTATTCCCAATCACAAGTCCTTTTTCCGCACATAAATCTACAAGCTCTTCACCATTTCCATTTACAGCACTGAACACCCCATGTACACCAATCATTCCCTCAACTGCCACATTACTCACCTTTGCATTCAAATCACCCATCGCTATAACCCGGTCTCGTGCATCAAAACTACTAACACACTCACTCAGCTGCTCCCAAAACACTTGCCTCTCATGATCTTTCTTCTCATGCCCAGGTGCATATGCACCGATAATTACCCATCTCTCTCCATTCACTTTCAGTTTTACCCATATCAATCTAGAGTTTACTTTTTTACACTCTATCACATACTTCCACCACTCCTGTGTCAGGAGTAGTGCTACTCCTTCCCTTGCTCTTGTCCTCCCACTAACCCCTGACTTTACTCCCAAGACATTCCCAAACCACTCTTCCCCTTTACCCTTGAGCTTCGTTTCACTCAGAGCCAAAACATCCAGAGGTTCCTTTCCTCAAACATACAACTTATCTCTCCTTTTTTCTCATCTTGGTTACATCCACACACATTTAGACACCTCCATCTGAGCCTCCGAGGAGGATGAGCACTCCCCGCGTGACTCCTTCTTCTGTTTCCCTTTTTAGGAAGTTAAAATACAAGGAGAGGAGGGTTTCCAGCCCCCCGCTCCCGTACCCTTTAGTCGCCTTTTACGACACGTGAGGAACGCGAGGGAAGTATTCTTTCTCCCCTACCCCCAGGGATATATATATATATATATATATATATATATATATATATATATATATATATATATATATTATATATATTATATATATATATATATATATATATATATATACTATATATTATATATATATATATATATATATATTATATATATATATATATTATATATATATATATATATATATATATATATATTATATATATATATATAGTATTATATATATATATTAATATATATATATATATATATATATATAAATACTATAATATATATTATATATATATATATATATATATATATATATACTATAATATATAATATATATATATATATATATATATATATTATATATATATATATATATATATATATATATATATATATATATCTATATATATATATATATTATATATGTGTGTGTGTGTGTGCGTGTATGGGCGTTTATGTATGTATATGTGTATATGGGTGGTTGGGCCATTCTTCGTTTGTTTCCTGGCGCTACATCGCTGACGCGGGAAACAGCGGTTGGGTATGATATGAAATGTTGGGGTGAAGAGAGTGGAAAAAAAGAGACTTCTGTGAGGATAGTACCAGGAGAGATTGAGTGCAGAATGAAAAAAGGTGAAAGTAAATGACGTAAGGGAAGTGAAGGAGGAATGGGATGTATTTAGGGAAGCAGAGATGGCTTTCGCAAAAGATGCTTGTGGCATGAGAAGGGTGGGAGGTGGGCAGATTAGAAAGGGTAGCAAGTGTGGGATGAAGAAGTAAGATCGTTAGTGAAAGAGAAGGAGAGGCATTTTGGCGATTTTTGCAGGGAATAGTGCAAATAACTGGGGGGTGTACAAAGAAAGAGGCAAGAGGTTAAGAGAACGGTGCAAGAGGTGAAAAAGAGTACAAATGAGAGATGGGTGAGAGAGTATCATTAAATTTTAGGAAAAATAAAAAGGATGTTTTGGAAGGAGGTAAATATAGTGTGTAAGACAATGAGAACAAATGGGAACATCGGTGAGGGGGATAACGGGAGGTAATAACAAGTAGTGGTGATGTGAGAAGGAGGATGGAGTGAGTATTTTGAAGGTTTTTTTGAATGTGTTCATGACAGAGTGGCAGATATAGGGTGTTTTGGTCGAGGTAGTGTGTGAAGTGAGAAGGTCAGGGAGAATGGTTTGGTAACAAAGAAGAGGTAGTGAAAGCTTTGCGGAAGGTGAAGTTGGCAAGGCGGCAGTTTGGATGGTATTTCAGTGGAATTTATTAAAAAAGGGGGGTGACTGTATTGTTGACTGGTTGGTGAGGATATTCATTGGATGTATGGCTCATGGTGAAGTACATGAGGATTGGCGGAATTCATTCATAGTGCCGTTGTACAAAGGCAAAGGGGACAAAGGTGAGTGCTCAAATTACAGAGGTATAAGTTTGTTGAGTATTCTGGGAAATCATATGGGAGGGTATTGATATAGAGTTGAAGGCATGTACCAGAGCATCAGACTGGGGAAGAGCAGTGTGGTTTCAGAAGTGGAAGACGATGTGTGGATCAGGTGTTTGCTTTGAAGAATGTACGTGAGAATTACTTAGAAAAACAGATGGATCTGTATGCAGCATTTATGGATCTGGAGAAGGCATATGATAGAAACTGATAGAGAATGCTCTGTGGAGGTATTAAGAATATACGGTGTGGAAGACAAGTTGCTAGAAGCAGTGAAAAGATTTTATCGAGGATGTAAGGCATGTGTACGGGTAGGAAGTGAGGAAAGTGATTGGTTCTCAGTGAATATCGGTTTGCGGCAGGGGTGTGTGATGTTCCATGGTTGTTTAATTTGTTTATGGATGGAGTTGTTAGGGAGGTGAATGCAAGAGTTTTGGAGACAGGGGCAAGTATGCAGTGTGTTATGGATGAGAGGGTCTGGGAAGCGAGTCAGTTGTTGTTCACTGATGATACATCGCTGGTGGCTGATTCGAGTGAGAAACTACAAGAGCTGGTGACTGAATGTGAGTATGTGAAAGAAGAAAGTTGGGAGTAAATGTAGATAAAAGTACGTTATTAGGTTCAGCTTGGTTGAGGGACAAGTTAGTTGGGAGGTAAGTTTAAATGGAGAAAAACTGGAAGAAGTGAAATGTTTTAGACATCCTGAAGTGGACTTGGCAGCGAATGGAACCATGGAAGAGAAGTGAGTCATGGGGTGGGGGAGAGAGTGAAGGTTTTGGGGGGGATGAAGAATGTGTGGAAAGAGAGAACGTTATCTGAGAGGACAAAAATGGGTATGTTTGAAGGAATAGTAGTTCCAACAATATCATATGGTTGCGAGGTATGGGCTATAGATAGGACTATGCGAAGGAGGGTGGATGTGATGGAAATAAAATGTTTAAGCACAGTAATTTACCCAAAGAAAGTCAGAAAAACATTTTCATAAGTTATTCCAGTCAGTTTTGTTGAGGTGTTTAGAAGGAGTTACAGGAGGGGGGGGGGGAGGTATCGTTATAATAGGTACATTTATGGGAGTGTGATCAGATGACCGACTGGGGGCGAGATTGTATGGCTACAGCGCGAAGGAATAGATGTGAAAAACAGATCCAGAATGTTAGAATAGTGGTCACAACGGTCAGGAATATGGGCGAAATGGATAGTAATATGCTCTAAATCACTGAGACTGGAGAACTTTAGAGGTTCAATCCCTCCACCATCCGCATAGGAGGAATTCAACCATTCCTTATGGTGAACGTTGAAGTCCCCTAAGTAGAGGATCTCGGCTTGTGGGTGAATGGATGTCACGGCCTCATGTCACGAGTTTAGATCGTCGGAGAATGATAAAAGATTTGTATAATTAGGAGAGCAGTCGACGAAATGAAGAAGCATTGTACTTCAAGGACAGATCTTGAGCCAGATAACATTAAAGTTTAAGGACTAAAGGTTCCCTAAGCGAACAACACATGTTTTCATGTTGGATAAACACAGACGCCACATTTGAATCAGAATCATGAGCGGTGATTATAGCTGGATATGAGACGGCGGCTGGAAAGAACATTATGATACATCTGAGTAAAAGAGAGAAGTAAGATATTAGGAGAGGCACGGGTAGATTGCGTTCAGCAGAAGAGAGGTTACAAGAGAGACCACAAATGTTCCAACAGTGAACAGAAAAAAGGTAAGGTCTAACAGAAAGGGAAAGGTCGTGAGAGGGGCCGGCACTACTACTGTCTGAACCCTCTCTTTTACTGGCAGTAGAGTCAGGCGGGAACCTGGAGACTCTTAGCACCCCATGACGCTTGGGACTAGGGACCATAGATTTGTTGGATTCTATCACGATAACATTTGAAAATGTTGTGCAAATTGAAGATGGCAAGAGAACATATGTGAAGAAAATAAGTGAGGGTTGGGTAGGTGTATGATGCTTGTAAGAAGATGGCAGGACTAGCCAGGTAGTCCCGCTTTGATGAGACAGAAAGTAAGACCAGCAATCCTAACATGGAGAGTGTAAGATGGTTCCGGGTACCACTTTAACGCTCCTCACTCAGGACGGTAGTACCACACTGGACGGCTGCTGTCAACAACCTGCTACATGATGGGTTGCTTCAAGGGCAGGGGACGGGATGATCCTTGAGTTAGCCGAGGTATTGAGAGGGGCTACTACTCTACCACCTGAGCCCTCACTCTCGCTGGCAACATTCAGACACGAAGGTGTGGTCATAGTCGTACGCCTTAATTATGCAGGTGTCGTGAGAGGGGCCATTACTCTACGACTTGAACTCTACGTCTCACTGGAAGCGGATTCATTGTATATGTTTCATGCGTACGTGATAACAAATCATTTCTGACAATGTAATTCAAAATATGGTAAGCCATGTCAAAGGTGGTTCTTCCTCCATCTTCTATTAATGAGCGTGAAATCAAAATCCTTCCATCTCATAAATAGAAGAAACCTTCAAGTATTCAGGGTAGTTTATACTAGGGATATGAACCAGTAATTAATTGCCAAATCACAACTAGGAGAACCCTTTCTCTGTATGATGGACAACCAATCATGGCAAGACACAACAACAGTACCTTGCGGAAAAATTAATCAAGAAATCCAGCCGGGAAGAAGAAAATGCCAACTTCAGTAATGACATCCCCATCCTCCCACTTGGATGTGACGGATGGCAAGTAGTTGACCTCAGTCCCCCTGGTAACCCCGGTGTGAAGGCTGTAATCTTAGCTGTTCTTTAATTCGCTTGATAATGGATGAAGAAATCCCACGCGTTGGGTTAAACTGAACAATATTGGACTGTTTTCTGTGTTAGTTTTTTCATACTATAGATGGAAAACATTGGTAATGTCGTAGTATTCCATCATCTTCAGGAAGATAGAACGATAATAAGAAAGTTGGAAAATTACATCGCTCACAGATCTTTCACCCCTTCCCCTGTGACTCAATTCCACTTCCATGGTTCTAGTCGCCGCCAAATCCACTCCTAGTTATCTAAAATACTTCATTTCCTCCAATTTTTCTCCAAGCAGACTTACATTCCAAGTAACTTGTCCCTCAACCCTACTGAACCTAATAACATTGCTCTTATCAACATTCAATCTCAACTTTCTCCTTTCACACACTTTTCCAAACTCAGAACTACCGCCCCCTTCCCCACCCTATGATTCATTTCCGCTTCCATGGTTCCATCCGCTGCCAGATCCACTCCAGATATCTAAAACACTTCACTTCCTCCAGTTTTTCTACATTCAAACTTACCTCCCAATTGACTTGTCCCTCAACCCTACTGTACCTAATAACCTTGGTCTTATTCACATTTACTCTCAGCTTTCTTCTTTCACACACTTTACCGAAATCAGTCACCAGCTTTTGCAGTTTCTCACTCTAATCAGCCACCAGCGCTGTATCACCAGCGAACAACAACTGACTCACTTCCCAAGTTCTCTCATCCACAACAGACTGCATACTTGCCCCTCTCTCCAAAAGTCTTGCATTCACCTCCCTAACAACCCCATCCATAAACAAATTAAACAACCATGGAGACATCACACACCGCTGCCGCAAACCTACATTCACTGAGAACCAATCACTTTCCTCTCTTCTTACACGTACACAAGCCTTAATCCTAGATAAAAACTTTTCACTGCTTCTAACAACTTGCCTCACACACCGTATATTCTTAATACCTTCCCCAGAGCATCCCTATCAACTCTATCACATGCTTTCTCCAGATCCACAAATGCTACATACAAATCCATTTGCTTTTCTAAGTATTTCTCACACACAGTCTTCAAAGCAAACACCTGATCCACACATCCTCTACCACTTCTGAAACCACACTGCTTTTCCCCAGTCTGATGCTCTGTACATGCCTTCAACCTCTCAATCAATACCCTCCCATATGATTTACCAGGAATACTCAACAAACTTATACCTTTGTATTTGAGCACTCACTCTTATCCCCTTTGCCTTTGTACAATGGCACTATGCAAGCATTCCGCCAATCCTCAGGCACCCAACCATGAATCATACATACATTAAATAACCTTACCAACCAGTATACAATACAGTCACCCCCTTTTTTTAATACATTTCACTGCAATACCATCCAAACCCGCTGCCTTGCCGGCTTTCGTCTTCCGCAAAGGTTTTACTACCTCTTCTCTGTTTACCAAATCATTTTCCCTAATCCTCTCACTTTGCACACCACCTCGACCAAAACACCCTATATCTGCCACTCTATCATCAAACACATTCAACGTACCTTCAAAATACTCACTCCATCTCCCTCTCACATCACCACTACTTGTTATCACCTCCCCATTAGCCCCCTTCACTGAAGTTCCCATTTGTTCACTTGTCCTACGCTCTTTATTTACCTCCTTCCAAAACTTCTCTTTATTCTCCCTAAAATTTAATGATACTCTCTCACCCCAACTCTCATTTGCCCTCTTTTTCACCTCTTGCACCTTTCTCTTATCCTCCTGCCTCTTTCTTTTATATCTCCCACTCATTTGCATTATTTCCCTGCAAAAATCGTCCAAATGCCTCTCTCTTCTCTTTCGCTAATAGTCTTACTTCTTCATCCCACCACTCACTACCCTCTCTAATCTGCCCACCTCCCACGCTTCTCATGCCACAAGCATCTTTTGCACAAGCCATCACTGCTTCCCTAAATACATCCCATTCCTACCCCACTCCCCTTACCTCTTTTGTTCTCACCTTTTTCCATTTTGTACTCAGTCTCTCCTGGTACTTCCTCACACAAGTCTCCTTCCCAAGCTCACTAACTCCCACTACTCTCTTCACCCCAACATTCTCTCTTCTTTTCTGAAAACCTCTACAAATCTTCACCTTCGCCTCCACAAGATGATAATCAGACATCCCTCCAGTTGCACCTCTTAGCACATTAACATCCAAAAGTATCTCTTTCGCGCGCTATCAATTAACTCGTATTCCAATAATGCTCTCTGGCCATCTCTCCTACTTACATACTTATACTTATGTATATCTCTCTTTTTAAACCAGGTATCCCCAATCACAAGTCCTTTTCCGCACATAAATCTACAAGCTCTTCACCATTTCCATTTACAACACTGAACACCCCATGTACACCAATCATTCCCTCAACTGCCACATTACTCACCTTTGCATTCAAATCACCCATCGGTATAACCCGGTCTCGTGCATCAAAACTACTAACACACTCACTCAGCTGCTCCCAAAACACTTGCCTCTCATGGTCTTTCTTCTTATGCCCAGGTGCATATGCACCGATAATCATCCATCTCTCTCCATTCACTTTCAGTTTTACCCATATCAATCTAGAGTTTACTTTTTTACACTCTATCACATACTTCCACCGCTCCTGTGTCAGGAGTAGTGCTACTCCTTCCCTTGCTCTTGTCCTCCCACTAACCCCTGACTTTACTCCCAAGACATTCCCAAACCACTCTTCCCCTTTACCCTTGAGCTTCGTTTCACTCAGAGCCAAAACATCCAGGTTCCTTTCCTCAAACATCTACTTATCTCTCCTTTTTTCTCATCTTGGTTACATCCACACACATTTAGACACCTCCATCTGAGCCTCCGAGGAGGATGAGCACTCCCCGCGTGACTCCTTCTTCTGTTTCCCTTTTTAGGAAGTTAAAATACAAGGAGAGGAGTGTTTCCAGCCCCCCGCTCCCGTTCCCTTTAGTCGCCTTTTACGACACGTGAGGAACGCGAGGGAAGTATTCTTTCTCCCCTACCCCCAGGGATATATATATATATATATATATATATATATATATATATATATATATATATATATATATATATATATATATATATATATATATATATACATATATATATATATATATATATATATATATATATATATATATATATATATATATATATATATATATATATATATATATATATATATATATATATATGTATATATGTATATATATATATATATATATATATATATATATATATATATATATATATATATATCAACTCTATCAATATATATATATATATATATATATATATATATATATATATATATATATATATATATATATATATATATATATATATATATATATATATATATATATATATATATATATATATATATATATATATATATATATATATATATATATATATGTGTGTGTGTGTGTGCGTGTATGGGCGTTTATGTATGTATATGTGTATATGGGTGGATGGGCCATTCTTCGTTTGTTTCCTGGCGCTACATCGCTGACGCGGGAAACAGCGGTTGGGTATGATATGAAAATGTTGGGGTGAAGAGAGTGGAAAAGAGACTTCTGTGAGGAAGTACCAGGAGAGATTGAGTGCAGAATGAAAAAAGGTGAAAGTAAATGACGTAAGGGAAGTGAAGGAGGAATGGGATGTATTTAGGGAAGCAGAGATGGCTTTCGCAAAAGATGCTTGTGGCATGAGAAGGGTGGGAGGTGGGCAGATTAGAAAGGGTAGCAAGTGGTGGGATGAAGAAGTAAGATCGTTAGTGAAAGAGAAGAGAGAGGCATTTTGGCGATTTTTGCAGGGAAATAGTGCAAATAACTGGGGGGTGTACAAAAGAAAGAGGCAAGAGGTTAAGAGAACGGTGCAAGAGGTGAAAAAGAGTACAAATGAGAGATGGGTGAGAGAGTATCATTAAATTTTAGGAAAAATAAAAAGGATGTTTTGGAAGGAGGTAAATATAGTGTGTAAGACAAGAGAACAAATGGGAACATCGGTGAGGGGGATAACGGGAGGTAATAACAAGTAGTGGTGATGTGAGAAGGAGATGGAGTGAGTATTTTGAAGGTTTTTTTGAATGTGTTTCATGACAGAGTGGCAGATATAGGGTGTTTTGGTCGAGGTAGTGTGTGAAGTGAGAAGGTCAGGGAGAATGGTTTGGTAAACAAAGAAGAGGTAGTGAAAGCTTTGCGGAAGGTGAAAGTTGGCAAGGCGGCAGTTTGGATGGTATTTCAGTGGAATTTATTAAAAAAGGGGGTGACTGTATTGTTGACTGGTTGGTGAGGATATTCATTGGATGTATGGCTCATGGTGAAGTACATGAGGATTGGCGGAATTCATTCATAGTGCCGTTGTACAAAGGCAAAGGGGACAAAGGTGAGTGCTCAAATTACAGAGGTATAAGTTTGTTGAGTATTCCTGGGAAATCATATGGGAGGGTATTGATATAGAGTTGAAGGCATGTACAGAGCATCAGACTGGGGAAGAGCAGTGTGGTTTCAGAAGTGGAAGACGATGTGTGGATCAGGTGTTTGCTTTGAAGAATGTACGTGAGAATTACTTAGAAAAACAGATGGATCTGTATGCAGCATTTATGGATCTGGAGAAGGCATATGATAGAACTGAAGGTATTAAGAATATACGGTGTGGAAGACAAGTTGCTAGAAGCAGTGAAAAGATTTTATCGAGGATGTAAGGCATGTGTACGGGTAGGAAGTGAGGAAAGTGATTGGTTCTCAGTGAATATCGGTTTGCGGCAGGGGTGTGTGATGTCTCCATGGTTGTTTAATTTGTTTATGGATGGAGTTGTTAGGGAGGTGAATGCAAGAGTTTTGGAGACAGGGGCAAGTATGCAGTGTGTTATGGATGAGAGGGTTTAGGAAGCGTGTCAGTTGTTGTTCACTGATGATACAACGCTGGTGGCTGATTCGGATGAGAAACTACGGAAGTTGGTGACTGAGTTTGATAAAGTGTGTGAAAGAAGAAAGCTGAAAGGAAATGTGAATAAGAGCAAGGTTATTAGGTAGTAGGGTTGAGGGACAAGCAAATTGGGAATTAAGTTTGAATGGAGAAAACGTGTAGGAGATGAAATGTTTTAGATATCTGGGAGTGGATTTAGCAGCGGATGGAACCATGGAGGCGGAAGTGAGTCACAGGGTGGGGAAGGGGGCGAAGGTTCTGGGAGCGTTGAAGAATGTGTGGAAGGCGAGAACGTTATCTGGGAAAGCAAAAATTGGAATGTTTGAAGGAATAGTGGTTCCAACAATGTTATATGGTTGTGAGGCATGATCTATGGATACGGGTGTGCGGAGGAGGGTGGATGTGTTGAAAATGAGATGTTTGAGGACATTGCTCAAAATCTTTTTTACTCCATCCTTCCACCTCTAATTTGGTCACCCCCTTCTCCTTCTTCCCTCCACCTCTGACACATATATCCTCTTTGTCAATCTAACCTCACTCATTCTCTCCATGTGTTCAAACCATTTCAACACACCCTCTTCTGCTCTCTCAACCACATTCTTTTTATTACCACACATCTCTCTTACTCTTTCGTTACTTACTCGATCAATCCACCTCACCACATTTTGCCCTCAAACATTTCATTTCCAACACATCCACCCTCCTCCGCACAACCCTATCCATAGCCCACGCCTCGCAACCATATAACATTGTTGGAACCACTATTCCTTCAAACATACCCATTTTTGCTCTCCGAGATAACGTTCTCGCCTTCTACACATTCCTCAACGCACCCAGAACCTTCGCCTCCTCCCCAACCCTGTGACTCATTTCCGCTTGCATGGTTCCATCCGTTTCTAAGTCCACTGCCAGATATCTAGAACACTGAACATGGCTGTTAATTCGGCATTTATCAGTTTCTTGCTGACGTTCTTAACGTGTCCACCGATTTTTCTCCACAGCTCAGGTAGATTACCAATACGTTGGCCAAAGTAATGAAGTTCTTCTTTGGTGTACCTGAAAAGAATCTTCTGGCTCCTACTTGAATTTGGTTCTACACCTTTTATGAGCTTCGACCAGCTTATTGGTAATCTACCCTAGCAGTATAAGAGAATTGTTAGACAAAGAGAGAACATGAGGAAGAAACTGGCAAGTGCTGAATTAGCACTCATATTAAATGAAATGTGTGTGTGTGTGTGTGTGTGCGTGTGTGTGTGTGTGTGTGTGTGTGTGTGTATGTGTGTGTGTGTGTGTGTGTGTGTGCACGATGAATTCTGATGTATTTGACTTCTTAGAAAATTTCTGCAATTATGAATAATTCTTTATAATGATAACAGTCCACCCCACCATGAGAGAGAGAGAGAGAGAGAGAGAGAGAGAGAGAGAGAGAGAGAGAGAGAGAGAGAGAGAGAGAGAGAGAGAGAGAGAGAGAGAGAGAGAGAGAGAGAGAGAGAGAGAGAGAGAGAGAGAGAGTGTAGGTGGGGGTTTGGAACATGGTTCTCAGTATACAGTGGTAGTTATCACCATTACCATGCATTACGCCATCTCACCTGAACTTTTCCAAGTCATCCGCTGGACTGCTGGGTCATGATGAGGACTGGAAAGAGAGAGAGGGTGAGTAAGATGAGTAACCCATTACTCACACATATGTCTACATAGGTTTGGTAGTGATTCTCGACAAGGTTCCACGGATCTGAACCTGTGATTACCGCGCGGTAGGCCAGCCACTGATTAACAGTGATTACGAGGTGACGAAAAGTGTTTCATTTCCCACCTACTGCTGGCTTTGTGAGATTCCCAGGTACATCACCTGGCGTCAACATTGATGTGATGAGGATGTCAGTGGTCCATTGGTCGGTCTGAGGTGGAAGGCATCTGCCTTCTCGTACCTCGCAATGGTCCGGGTGGAAATGTTCGTTACGTACATTCCACACCTCCACCAGTGGGGCTTCGAGTCACTGTGTACTGAGCGCCCGGTAGGGTCGCTATCAGCCAGCCTAACGGGCGAAAAGGAACTGGTGGTATTCGAGTAATCGAACATCGATTCGTTCTACAGACTTCATGGATCACACGGAGCGACCCAGGAGACCCACGATGCCTGTACATTGGACGAATCGATGTTCGATTAGCGGTACGGTTGGCTCCGTGTCGCCCGTGTGGCCTGCCTGATAGCCCCCCCCTGCCAGGCGCTCAGTAGACAATGGTTTGACCCCATCTGATGGAGGTATGAGATAACGCTATGTAAAGCGATTTTGTTAATGCCCTTCTTGTAAAATCTATCTATCTATCTCTCTATCTATCTATCTATCTATCTATTTATCTATCTATCTATCTATCTATCTATCTATCTATCTATCTATCTATCTATATATATATATATATATATATATATATATATATATATATATATATATATATATATATATATACATATATATACCAATGAAAATACATTCTCAGTTTGTCTTTAACTATGTAGCGGTGTTTGTGTCTCAGAAAAAGAAATATATACAATACCATCAAATACGTTACGTGATACAGCAAACTTTTCCTGCACGTTAGAGCCTGTGTCACACGAAGCTGTCTCTTGACTTCATTAGCGCATTAAGAATGTCATGCCATTCTTAATAAGGAAATTATACCATTGTCACTGGATAAATTGTATTATGATATTACTTCATAAATTACAAGGTCAAAAACCATGGCATCGAATAAGAACAGTATACCATCATTATAGGGTAAACATTACCATATTATTACAGCATAAATTGTAGGTTAACGACCCTGACGATGATAAATGAGTCTCTATTATCACCATTCAGATGCAACTGTTCCTTCTGATGTTAGGCTACAATCTAACCTATAAGTAGTAAATCAAGTAAGATGTCCCTTAGTCGTAATCCAAGGAACTCCGTGTCACCATCCTTCATATAATTCTTACTATACGCTTTAATCCCATCAACCTGGGTGCTGTGTGACCATGACGCAGCGCTGGCCTTAAAACCCAGAGATGCAGGTATCCTTGACGCAGTCTAGCTGGAATCTACGTGACCACTCTACCACCACCGTCTCCTATCTCTACCCACCTCACGCAAGTACGTCGTCCTTATGAATGGGAATCAGGGGAACACCAACGTCTTGAATAGATCATCTGGCGGTGTACATCACACGTCCTCTGGTTCTGGTGTTGTTATTACGGTAAAGAAGTGAAAGTGCGACACTTCACTGACTAGATGAAGGTCGTACACTTATTGATTGTCAATGTAGTGTTCTCCTCCTGTTGTCTGCTACTGACGCCGCCAGAAGAACGTACGAAAGAGTATCGTATTATCTATAGTTTATATTTTGTTTGCCTTTGAGAAACCTGTTTTCTGTTTAGTGAAATGTGAGGTGTGGGAGGCTCATGGTTCAGTCCGTGCTGGTCTCTCGTCTTGCTTCTGAACGCCCTTAGAGCAACATGACTGTTGCATGTACACTTGCTCATCCCCCGCATCACCGTTACTGTAAGTACTGGGACTAATATCCTTTTATTTTTCTAATTCGTCACCTGCGCGGCTGTCGCAGGAATCGTTGATAAAGCTGACTTATGACGAGGAAGATGGCTGTGGGAAGTGTATGAAACCACTGGGGGTCTTTCGAGCGTTCACGCTTCCTCAGTGACCACAAATCTGTGTACACATCCAAACGCCTGCATGAACTGCTCACGGATATATCGTCTTCATAATGAGTCCTTCGAATATAAAATTCCAGCCCATCGTTCTCCTGTCCTTAACCTGTGGCCCAAGATAGACAACAGGTGAGGTAAGATATGTGAATTTTCAGACATTACAAAATATTCCACTTCCTTTTCATGAGGTCATCCTCATGACTAGTCTGTGGTGTGATCTTGACCTCTCACCTTTCTGAGCTTGAAAATATGCTAGGCGGAGGATGCATCCCGGCGGACGGAGAGCTGGTGGTTCCATCTTTATTTATTCATGAGTTACCGAATAGTCGAACAGATGGGTACAAACAAGTGGCAGTAGTGGACCCATCTAGGCGTCCCAGTCGGTGGTACATTGTACTTAGATGGGTCAGTTGTTCTACTTCATGTCTCTGGATCGACTGAACTCAGAATGAACCCTTGTCTAACATGTAGCAGAACTTCAGGATGTGAGCAACCCAGCAGGTGTTGTTACTGTAAATTTATGGTCGTTCCAGAAAATGATCCTGAAGTGCCTGGGCCGGATGCCTCAAGATTACGTGTTGTAATCACTACATAAACGACAAGTTCCTGAGTTCATAATCATGGCATGTAAATTGCACTTTTTTTTTTCCTCGTCATATTTGTCATTTAATTTCGATCACTCTCGAGTTATCCTGATGATGAAATGACTAAATTTACCATCTTACGTCTTGAGAAGGATACAGACACACGACACCAACTGCCCAACCTTGGCGTCAGGGTGGAAATTACTCAGTCCTCAGTCAGTCACATAAATCCTGTCATACCAGACTCATTTTCGCACTACGTATCATACCTAGGTGATGACAAGGAAACCCACGATGCCATCTCACTATCGCTGGGAATTTATGAGGTTTGAATAAGATCTTTCAAGGACACAAACTTATCATGGACGGTGGAGCTAATGCACCATGAGCTTTGTGGTACACAACACAGCACTTCTACTTGCGGTATCATTGGGTCTCATGATATGTAGAGTTGTACTCTAGGCTACACTTAGCACCTAGACAGCCAGCATCACTTGCGAATGAAGAAAAAATGAACAAGTGTACCACCCTGTCACCTGCTCCGTTGTCCCAGACCCGTGATCTATGACCACCCAGCCCATAGCTGCTCAGATAAAGGCATTTATATCTATCTATCTATATATATATATATATATATATATATATATATATATATATATATATATATATATATATATATATATATATCCCTGGAGATAGGGGATTAAGAATACTTACCACGTATTCCCTGCGTGTCGTAGAAGGCGACTAAAAGGGGAGGTAGCGGGAGGCTGGAAATCCTCCCCTCTCGTTTTTTTTTTTTTTTAATTTTCCAAAAGAAGGAACAGAGTGGGCCAGGTAAGGATATTCCAAAAAAGGCCCAGTCCTCTATTCTTAACGCTACCTCGCTAACGCGGGAAATGGCGAATAGTTTGAAATATATATATATATATATATATATATATATATATATATATATATATATATATATATATATATATATATATATATATGATGAAGAGCTTTGTAGATTTATGAGCTGAAAAAGGACTGGTGATTGGGAATACCTGGTTTAAAAAGAGAGATATACATAAGTATACGTATGTAAGTAGGAGAGATGGCCAGAGAGCGTTATTGGATTACGTGTTAATTGATAGGCGCGCAAAAGAGAGACTTTTGGATGTTAATGTGCTGAGAGGTGCAACTGGAGGGATGTCAGATCATTATCTTGTGGAGGCGAAGGTGAAGATTTGTGGAGGTTTTCAGAAAAGAAGAGAGAATGTTGGGGTGAAGAGAGTGGTAAGAGTAAGTGAGCTTGGGAAGGAGACTTGTGTGAGGAAGTACCAGGGGAGACTGAGTACAGAATGGAAAAAGGTGAGAACAAAGGAGGTAAGGGGAGTGGTGAAGGAATGGGATGCATTTAGGGAAGCAGTGATGGCTTGCGCAAAAGATGCTTGTGGCATGAGAAGCGTGGGGGGTGGGCAGACTAGAAAGGGTAGTGAGTGGTGGGATGAAGAAGTAAGATTATTAGTGAAACAGAAGAGAGAGGCATTTGGACGATTTTTGCAGGGAAATAATGCAAATGAGTGGGAGATGTATAAAAGAAAGAGGCAGGAGGTCAAGAGAAAGGTGCAAGAGGTGAAAAAGAGGGCAAATGAGAGTTGGGATGAGAGAGTATCATTAGATTTTAGGGAAAACAAAAAGATGTTTTGGAAGGAGGTAAATAAAGTGCGGAAGACAAGGGAACAAATGGGAACTTCATTGAAGGGGGCTAATGGGGAGGTGATAACAAATAGTGGTGATGTGAGAAGGAGATGGAGTGAGTATTTTGAAGTTTTGTTGAATGTGTTTGATGATAGAGTGGCAGATATAAGGTGTTTTGGTCGAGGTGGTGTGCAAAATGAGAGGGTAAGGGAAAATGATTTGGTAAACAGAGATGAGGTAGTAAAAGCTTTGCGGAAGATGAAAGCCGGCAAGGCAGCGAGTTTGGATGGTATTGCAGTGGAATTTATAAAAAAGGGGGTGACTGTATTGTTGACTGGTTGGTAAGGTTATTTAATGTATGTATGATTCATGTGAGGTGCCTGAGGATTGGCGGAATGCTTGCATAGTGCCATTGTACAAAGGCAAAGGGGACAAAGTTGAGTGCTCAAATTACAGAGGTATAAGTTTGTTGAGTATTCCTGGTAAATTATATGGGAGGGTATTGATTGAGAGGGTGAAGGCATGTACAGAGCATCAGATTGGGGAAGAGCAGTGTGGTTTCAGAAGTGGTAGAGGATGTGTGGATCAGGTGTTTGCTTTGAAGAATGTATGTGAGAAATACTTAGAAAAGCAAATGGATTTGTATGTAGCATTTATGGATCTGGAGAAGGCATATGATAGAGATGATAGAGATGCTCTGTGGAAGGTATAAAGAATATATGGTGTGGGAGGCAAGTTGTTAGAAGCCCTCACATAGACCTTCTCTGTTGGTGTGTGTGTGTGTGCGTGTGTGTGTGTGTGTGTTTGTGTGTGTGTGTGTGTGTGCGTGTGTGTGTGTGTGTGTTTGTGTGTGTGTGTGTGTGTGTGTGTGTGTGTGTGTGTGTGTGTGTGTGTGTGTGTGTGTGTGTGTGTGTGTGTGTGTGTGTTTACTATTTAGTTCAGTTTTGCTCAGTCCCTTGACTTCGTGCATATATACCGTGTTCTTGCTCCCGTGTGTGAATACACGTACACACACACACACATACACACACACACACACACACACACACACACACACACACACACATACATACACACACACACACACACACACACACACACACACACACACACACACACACACGCGCGCGCGCGCGCGCGCGCACGGGACGGGGTTGTCTCGTCTCGTGGCTGGCGGACATCCTGACCGGGTGACGTCAAGCCGTTCGCTTTAGGGGAGCTATTTTGACCTCACTAACCCTGAGATCCGGTGTACCACAGAGCACCACGTTGGGGCCGCTCTTCTTCCTCATCCTTGTAAATAACGTTATGAAGGACGCAGACCACCGCTGGAATACGTAGACGACTCCAGCTTTGGCATCACTACAGACAACAACTCTCCCGACTTCAGCACTTCAGCGCCCTTCAGAACATCATCAACAACCTTCAAGAGTAGACTTCAATCAGCGACGTCACCATCAACCTCACCAAGACTGTGGCGATGCACATCACCCTGAGTGCAGACAACATTCTGCCACCGGACATAACACTTGGTCCTGACGTCCTTCGGGTAGTCAGACCAAACTTCTTGGGCGTCCTATGGATGACGGCTTAAACTATCATCAAATCTTCCTCGTACCGTCTGTACCTTCTCCGCCGGCTGAAATCACGAAGCATTCCGCCATATGAGTTCAATAATGTCTGTACCATATTCATTCCACTTAAGCTCACCTACGCCTCCCCAGCCTGGTTCCCCTGACTAACAGCCACACACAAAGAGACCTGCTGGAAGGAGTGCAGAAAAGGGCATTCAGAATTATCCTGGGCCCATCTCACACCACCTCCCAAGAGATCCTTGTCTTGCTTAACTTGTTCATCCTCTCCCACCAACAACGGCAGCTCTCACGGCAGTTTGGCAGTAAACTGCTGACACATCTCCGTCACAGAGACCTTCTCCACTCCGACACCCCTCCACCACGGACTGCTGCTCGTCACCACAAGTGACTTGTTCCAATCACAGTTCGTACAGACAAACATGAGAACAAGTACATAGCTAAGCAATTAAACAACTATAGATTTTCCCTCATGTTATTTGATATGTCAACTATTACATTACCATAATTATTCATCACTAAATGTTTAGCTAAACGCATAATGTATAAACCATATCATTTACTCTGTAAACGTCTATGTATATCTTCTACCCTGTCTGCCTGGACGTACCTCACACATATGCTTCAACAAAGTATGGAATCATCCAGCCCATCTTGATCTTAAGCTCTTTTGTGATTGTTTAACCAGTTACTGTTAAGACGGTCCAGTACTGCAGTATCTACAATACTTCAGCTCTGTATTTTCAGCTGAAATGGCTGCCTAATTTAGATAGACATTTATCTATCATATCTAAATATTCGGACCTCCGTAGTGTAGCGGTTAACGCTACTGACCGTTACGCATACACGGACCACCTGGGAACAAACCTGTATATATCCGAATCCCGGTCGAGGCAGCCGGTCCACAGTCCACCCAGCTGTTCATCCTCCCCTAGGGAGCTGGTCTATAAAATGGGTTTCTGGCTTCAGCTAAGGTCAGAATGTGTGTGTGTGTGTGTGTGTGTGTGTGTGTGTGTGTGTGTGTGTGTGTGTGGTTTAACGGACTCTTCCTGTACGTGATTACATCGCGACCCAGACTCACCCTCGGTATTCCTCGATCACTGTCAATGGACAGAGAGGAGAAAGGTCACGTCAAGGACCAGTTCACTCCCATGGAGTTCAACACTCCTGCTCCCGCGTGGAGCCCAGCCTCCATGACGCAGAAGTCTTACGTATGGGGTCCTGAGGTTGCATAGTTGATAGATGTGTGAATGCAATAAAATATTATACAATAGAATAGAATAGAAAAGAATAGAAGAGAATGATTTATTTGCTCAGACTTTTACCCAAAAGTATGGATCACAGATCCTTGATAATATTATCAATTATCTTGAAATGTAATCTATGATCTACATTCTAGTGACTAAACAATATGAGACTTGTCAGCATTTAGTTACATTTACTTTTCATCTAGATATATCAAATATACTAGATATATCTAGATATACTAACACTGCTCTGAGAAAGAGCGATAGTTTCGTAAGAACAGTTACGTCGGTAATTTGCATGAACAAAATAGCATTTGATTAGGGTTGGTCTTGGCTTGTAATTGTTTGAATTATACTTTTATCGTAACTTAACAATATCATTATTTTCACACAGATCTAATACATGATATTCATCACCCACAACATTAGTGTCACATTCACTACAAATATGATCTCTACTTTCATCTTGATGTCTTCCCGCAATTATTGATAATTTATTATTACTAGCTCGTATTTGCTCACTAAATTACGGTCACTCCATCTTAATTATACAAGATATTCCTCCATACCATATACCTGTATATATATAATTTCTACAAATTGATTAAGTTAACAAGTTGTCATTGCAAGTAGCAATCCACTGATCTTCAACCTTATTCCAGCTGCCTTTCTGAACCAAGTTGGATTGGTGTTTTTTGCAATCTCCACACCCCAGACACACCACAGTCATTACATATGCTCGCAATACAAGCTATCCATGGTCCGATGTAAACACCGAGCAAGTGTAATTACAATAAACATCTATACAATAAACATTTCAGTTTAGTGTTTCTACCTGAAATTATTCGCGACCAATAGTGGGTAGACACCAGGTTCTCCATACACTATATCAGAGTTTGTGTTCCTGTGAACACATAACACAACCTTTTAGAATTTCATTTGCAAAAGTTCCATTTCCCTTACGACAAAGCGACCCCATATTTCTGATGCATAAATCATAACTGGTAACACCATAGTATTAAACAGTTCAGTCTGCATATCAAATGGCAAATCAAATCATAAGACTTGTACAAATTTGTGAATACACAGCTCTCGTTGCCTGTCCTTTTAACTCCAATTCCCCGTCACGAAACATAGTTACAATAATTATGCAAAGCTGTCAATGCCTGTTTCATCCCCTGCTCACTGTAATCTAACACAATTGTATCATCTCCATTCGTTAACACAAGTAAATTCAAGTAAGAATTAACCAAATGATCACTAAAATCTATATGATTATGATTGTAATCAATTAATTTCATTAACACAAAATACAAAGAGTAAAGAGATAAGTTCTCACCCTGCCTCACCCCCATATTACATATAAATATATCAGATATCTGTTGGTTCAACCTTACACAGGATATGATACTACAGCACGTATTTCTGATGATATTCAATATCTTGCCATTGACATTCTCCTTCATTCACTTATACCATTAACCTTCTCACCTTCTCCGTGTAGTCTACAAACAAACAAGAAAGTTCCCGCCTTTTTTAACAAAACAGATCGGTTACATATGTGGGCAGAAATGCATGATTTAATGTGGAGTAGTCATGTCTAAAGCCAGTCTGTGTGTGTGTCTGTGTGTGTGTGTGTGTGTGTGTGTGTGTGTACCTATCAGTACAGTATGGGAAGAAAGTTCTACACTCGTGGGTCTAATCTCATGAACTCTCTACACCATTAAGTAGCCACTTATCCTTTTGAAAATTGCCGACATCTACCGGCTCCCTGGTTATCAGTTCCAACCATCCACCAACCTCACACTAAACCAGTCCGCCTTTATATCCCTTCAAAGTACCTATTGGCCCACCTCCTTGTCATGATCTTTGGTCACTCCAATACCTGGGGACAACTTTGTACCCTCACCTGAGAGGCATATTCTGATTTGCGTCTGATTATGTGGAGGATAGTTTTCTAAATATATCCTTATCTGTATACTTGAATGCACTTTTATCATTTGCCAGCAAACAAATGCCTCTTTTTGATTCTCCTGATAAGCAACGCTGGCGTCAATTTAGGTACAAAGTCGCCCTTAGTTCTCTTTCCCCCACACATTCCTGTCATTCGTTTATGGTTCTTTTACTCTGAACGATTTCCTTCATCATGAATTTACTTGCACTGAATTTCATGACCCAATTCTCAGACCATGGTTGTAGTTTGTCCAGATCGCTCGGCATTCTGATGAACTCATCGTTATTCCACATCCGCAAACTTGCTTAGGTTGAAGTCCAGTTCGACAGGCAAGTCTTTCACACACGCCATAAACAGCTGTGGTCCCAAGATCGAGCCTTGCGGTACGCCACTTGTGACCTCAGTCCTCTAAGAGGATGCGCCTCTTACCTGTGTCCTTTGTCCACCTTCACAGAGGTAATCTTCCATCTAGCGAAGGACTCTGCCCCTTTTTCTTATCTGTAGCCCCAGCTTCTTTATTACTCTCCGATGGGGTACACTTAAGGTTTTCTGAGGGTCTAGGAACACAGAGTTTGCCTCTCCATTTCTTTGGTCTAAGATGGAAGTCTCGCTGTCCTAGAAGTCTGTAGGAACTGGTAATGCACGACCTTTTTCCCCTGAAATCATGTTGCCGCCAAGATTGGTAGTTCTCATTTCAAAACAAATTGTTAAAATGCTTTCTGATAATCATCTTGTCTAGTATCTTACAATACGCTTGTTAGGAAGACAAGACAGTATTTTAGCATGATTTCCTTAACACCTTTCTTAAATATAGGTACGAAATGTGCCCTTTTCACGTCTTTGGAAGTATCTCTTCCGTAGTTATCTACCGAACAATATTTCAAAAGGCCTAGCCAGTGCCTCTTTCAGTACATCTGGGGGACATTTCACCAGGACTTAAGGCCTTTTATAGGTCAAATTGACATGATGATATGATTACATCATTTCCATCAATAGATTCTAGGTAAAACTGAAAGTGAATGGCGAGAGATGGGTTATTATTGGTGCCTATATACCTGGCCATGAGAGAAAGGTTGTAAGAGGCAAGTGTTTTGGAAGCAGCTGAGTGAGAGTGTCAGCAGTTTTAGTGTACAAAAAAAACCCGGGTATTAGTGATGGGTTATTCTAATCGATGGGTAAATAATGTGGCGGTTGAGGGCATAATTAGGGGGCATAGGGTATTCAGTGCTATGAAATGAAATGGTGAAGAGCTTGTGGAGTTGTGTGCTGAAGAACAGACTTGTAATTGGTTAAAAAAAGAGAAATATACCCAAGTTTAAGAATGTAGTTGATAGGCGTATAAAGAGAGACTTTTGGATGTAAATGTGATGGAAGGGGTAGCTAGCGGGATGTCTGATCACTATCTTGTGGACGCGAGGGTGAAGATTTGTAGAGGTTTTCGAGAAGAGGAGACAATGTCAGAGATATGAGAGTGGTGAGATTAAGTTAGCTTGGAAAGGAGACATGTAAAAAAACACAAGGAGAGATTGAGCGTAGAATGGCAAGAGGTGAGGGTAACTGAAGCGAAGGGATTGGGTGAGGAAAGCGAGATATATAGGGAATCAGTGATGATTTGTCCAAGAGAGGCATGTGGCATGCGAAAGATGGGAGGTAGGCAGATCAGAAAGGGTAATGAGTGGAGGAATGAAGATGTAAATTTGATAGTGAAAGAGAAAGGAGATGTGTTTAGGCGGTACTTACAGAAAAGAAGCGCAAATCATTGGGAAATTTATAAAAAAAAGCGGCAGGAGGTCAAGAGGAAGATACAATGGTTGAAAAAGAGGGCAAATGACAAGCAAAGCTGAGAGCATCATTAAACTTTAGGAAGAATAGAAGGATGTTTTGGAAGGAAGTAAATTATATGCGAGCACATGAGAACAAATGGGAATATCGGTGAAGAGGGACGAAGGAGATGTGAATACAGGCATCGATGAAGTGAGGAGGAGATTGCGCGAGTATTTTGAAGGATTGTTAAATGTGTTTAATGATAGAGTGGCAGATGTAGGGTCTTGTGGTTGAGGAGGTATGACACTGAAAGAGCTATGGAGAGTGGTTTTCATCAAGTCTGTAAAGTGTGTGTACGAGTAGGAAGAGAGTGGATTGTAAATTACTCTAATTGAAGGTCGGTGTGCGGCAAGGGTGTGTGATGTCATCATGGTGGTTTAGTTTTGTTTATGGGTGTGGCGGTTAGAAAGGTAAATGCAAGAATTTTGGAGAGAGGGGTTGAGTATGCAGTCTCTGGGGGATGAGAGGGCCTGGGAAGTGAGTCAGTCGTTTTTTGTTGATTTTACAGCACTGGTGGCTAATTCGAGTGAGAAACTGTGGAAGTTGGTGACTGAGTTTGGAAGAGTGGGTGAGAGGAGAAAGTAGAGAGTGAATGTAAATAAAGCAAGGTTGTTAGGTTCAGCAGAGATGACGGACAAGTTAATGGGGATGCAAGTTTGAGTAGAGAAAAATTGGAGAAAGTGAAGGGTTTTAGATATTCAGGGGTGGACTTGGCGGCAAAAGGATCCAAGAAAGCGTAAGTGAATCATAGGGTGGGAGAGGAGACGAAGGTTCTGTGAGTGATGAGGGATATTTGTAAATAATGAACGTTATCTGGTGTGGCAAAAATGGTTATGTTTGAAGAAATAATAATTCCAACAATATCATGTTTTCGAGGCATGGGCTGTAGATAGTGTTGTGCGGAGGAGGGTGGATGTGTTAGAAATGAAATGTTTGAGGAGAATATTTACTATCACGGCTCTTGTATCCTTTTATTTCGTACACTCACACCACTCATCGTCCTCAGACATTTCAATTCCATCACTTCCACTCTTTTCCACATATCCTCATCAATAGATTATTATTGGCATCCATATAGCATTGTTGGGACTACTATACCTTCCAACGTACCCACTTTACCCTCCCGATAATGACCTTTAGTTCCATACATTCCTCATTGCTTCCAGAACCTTCGCCCCTTCACCCACTCTATGACTCACTTCCGTTTTCATGGTTCCATTCGCAGCCATGTCCACTCCCAGATATCTGAAGCACTTCACTTCCCAATTTTTTCCATAAAAACGCATTCGCCAAATGATTTGTCTCTCTACCCTAATAACCTAATAACCTTCCTTTTATTCACATTTACTCTCAATTTCAAATCCATCTGTTTCTCTAAGTATTTCTCACACACATTCTTTAAAGCAAAACACCTGATCCACACACCCTTTACCAGTTCTGAAACCACATTGCTCCTCCCCAATCTGATGATTTGTACATGTCCTCACCTTCTCAATCATTACTCTTTCATACAACTAACCAAGTGCAGTCAAGAAAATTATACTTCTGCATTTTGGACATTCACCTTTATTCTCTTTGCCTTTATACAGTTGCACGATATATGCATTACTCTAATCCTCAGGCACCTCACCATGATCCATACATACACAGAAAATCCTAATTAGCCAGTCAACAATACAGTCACCCTCTTAGAAAATTTAATTGCAGCACCATACACTCCATCCATCTTGTAACATTTCATCTTATGTAACGCTTTAAACATCTCTTTTTTTCTTCACCAAACCACTCTCCATCACTCTGACTTCGGATATCACCCCGACTCAAACACACTTCGTCTACCACTGCATCATCAAACACATTCAACACTCCTACAAAACTGTCACGCCATCTCGTCCTGTCTTTGTGTTGGTGTTGGGATTTAAAAAACCTTATGAATTGTTTGCACCTAATGAGGCGGATTATCTTCGTGTAACAAGTTGTGTTGCATATATAGAAATATTGCATGTTAAATGAAATCATGTGAGCTAAGGAATTCAGATTTCACCTTCATATATATGTATGAAGGGTTAAGGGACAAGTCAACTGGGAGGTAAATATGAATGGAGAAAAACTGGAGGAATTGAAGTGTTTTAGATATCTGGGAGTGGATTTGGCAGCGGATGGAACCATGGAAGCGGAAGCGAATCATAGGGTGGGGGAGGGGGCGAAAGTTCTGGAGGCGTTGAAAAAATGTGTGGAAGTCGAGAACGTAATCTTGGAAAGCAAAGATGGGTATGTTTGAAGGAATAGTGGTTCCAACAATGTTATATGGTTGCGAGGCGTGGGCTATAGATAGAGTTATGCGGAGGAGGGTGGATGTGCTGGAAATGAGATGTTTGAGGACAATATGTAGTGTGAGGTGGTTTGATCGAGTAAATAATGAAAGGGTAAGAGAGATGTGTGGTAATAAAAAGAATGTGGTTAAGAGAGCAGAAGAGGGTGTTTTGAAGTGGTTTGGTCACATGGAGAGAATGAGTGAGGAGAGACTGACAAAGAGGGTTTATGTGTCAGAGGTGGAGGGAACGAGGAGAAGTGGGACACCAAATTGGAGGTGGAAGGATGAAGTGAAAAAGATTTTGAGTGATCGGGGCCTGAACATGCAGGAGGGTGAAAGGCGTGCAAGGAATAGAGTGAATTGGAACGATGTGGTATACCGGGGTCGACGTGCTGTCAATGGATTGAACCAGGGCATGTGAAGCGTCTGGGGTAAACCATGGAAAGTTGTGTGGGGCCTGGATGTGGAAAGGGAGCTGTGGTTTTAGTGCGTTATTACATGGCAGCTAGAGACTGAGTGTGAACGAATGTGGCCTTTGTTGTCTTTTGTTGTCTTTGTTGTCTTTTCCTAGCGCTACCTCGCGCACATGAGGGGGGGGGGGGGAGGGGGTTGTTATTCCAAGTGTGGCGGGGTGGCAATGGGAATAAATAAACGCAGACATTATGAATTATGTACATGTGTATATATGTATATGCCTGTGTGTGTATATATATGTGTACATTGAGATGTATAGGTATGTATATTTGCGTGTGTGGACGTGTATGTATATACATGTGTATGTGGGTGGGTTGGGCCATTCTTTCGTCTGCTTCCTTGCGCTACCTCGCTAACGCGGGAGACAGCGACAAAGCAAAATAAATATATATATATATATTTATATATATATATATATATATATATATATATATATATATATATATATATATATATATATATATATATATATATATATATATATATATATATATATATATATATATATATATATATATATATATATATATATATATATATATATATATATATATATATATATATATATATATATATATATATATATATATATATATATATATATATATATATATATATATATATATATATATATATATATATATATATATATATATATATATATATATATATATATATATATATATATATATATATATATATATATATATATATATATATATATATATATATATATATATATATATATATATATATATATATATATATATATATATATATATATATATATATATATATATATGGGAGGGTATTGATTGAGAGGGTGAAGGCATGTACAGAGCATCAGATTGGGGAAGAGCAGTGTGGTTTCAGAAGTGGTAGAGGATGTGTGGATCAGGTGTTTGCTTTGAAGAATGTATGTGAGAAATACTTAGAAAAGCAAATGGATTTGTATGTAGCATTTATGGATCTGGAGATGGCATATGATAGAGTTGATAGAGATGCTCTGTGGAAGGTATTAAGAATATATGGTGTGGGAGGCAAGTTGTTAGAAGCAGTGAAAAGTTTTTATCGAGGATGTAAGGCATGTGTACGTGTAGGAAGAGAGGAAAGTGATTGGTTCTCAGTGAATGTAGGTTTGCGGCAGGGGTGTGTGATGTCTCCATGGTTGTTTAATTTGTTTATGGATGGGGTTGTTAGGGAGGTTAATGCAGGAGTTTTGGAAAGAGTGGCAAGTATGAAGTCTGTTGGGGATGAGAGAGCTTGGGAAGTGAGTCAGTTGTTGTTCGCTGATGATACAGCGCTGGTGGCTGATTCATGTGAGAAACTGCAGAAGCTGGTGACTGAGTTTGGTAAAGTGTGTGAAAGAAGAAAGTTAAGAGTAAATGTGAATAAGAGCAAGGTTATTAGGTACAGTAGGGTTGAGGGTCAAGTCAATTGGGAGGTGAGTTTGAATGGAGGAAAACTGGAGGAAGTGAAGTGTTTTAGATATCTCGGAGTGGATCTGGCAGCGGATGGAACCATGGAAGCGGAAGTGACTCATAGGGTGGGGGAGGGGGCGAAAATTCTGGGAGCCTTGAAGAATGTGTGGAAGTCGTGAACATTATCTCGGAAAGCAAAAATGGGTATGTTTGAAGGAATAGTGGTTCCAACAATGTTGTATGGTTGCTAGGCGTGGGCTATGGATAGAGTTGTGCGCAGGAGGGTGGATGTGCTGGAAATGAGATGTTTGAGGACAATGTGTGGTGTGAGGTGGTTTGATCGAGTGAGTAATGTAAGGGTAAGAGAGATGTGTGGAAATAAAAAGAGCGTGGTTGAGAGAGCAGAAGAGGGTGTTTTGAAATGGTTTGGGCACATGGAGAGAATGAGTGAGGAAAGACTGACCAAGATGATATATGTGTCGGAGGTGGAGGGAACGAGGAGAAGTGGGAGACCAAATTGGAGGTGGAAAGATGGAGTGAAAAAGATTTTGTGTGATCGGGGCCTGAACATGCAGGAGGGTGAAAGGAGGGCAAGGAATAGAGTGAATTGGATCGATGTGGTATACCGGGGTTGACGTGCTGTGAGTGGATTGAATCAGGGCATGTGAAGCGTCTGGGGTAAACCATGGAAAGCTGTGTAGGTATGTATATTTGCGTGTGTGGACGTATGTATATACATGTGTATGGGGGTGGGTTGGGCCATTTCTTTCGTCTGTTTCCTTGCGCTACCTCGCAAACGCGGGAGACAGCGACAAAGCAAAAAAAAAAAAAAAAGAAAATATATATATATATATATATATATATATATATATATATATATATATATATATATATATACTCGCCATTTCCCACGTTATTTATCACTATAACTCGAGCATCGAACCCCGGACCATCTGTGTGGCAGCTAGCTTAAAACAGCAACTCCACCGCAACCGCTTGCTGACTCACGGATCTTACTGATTCGTTACACATCCACTACGTGTTGGAAGTATAGCCTCTCGCGGTATGAACAAGGACTGAAGGCTTTTTGATTGACCCCCAAGGCAGTAATGTTTATATCTTTGTAAAGAATGCGTCATACATCAGTGAGATCCGTGAGTCAGCCAGTGGTTTCAGAGGTGATGCTTAATCGTGTGGCCTGGAGGTCAGGTTACCAAGCTGCCACACAGATGGTCTGTGGATTAATTTTGGTAAATAGTCTACACACACACACACACACACACACACACACACACACACACACACACACACACACACACACACACACACACACACACACACATTTATGTATATGTATATATAGATATCTGGGAATGGATTTAGCAGCGGATGGAACCATGAAAGCGGAAGTGAGTCAAAGGGTGGGGGAGGAGACGAAAGTTCTGGGAGCGTTGAAGAATGTGTGGAAGGCAAGAACGTTATCTCGGAGAGCAAAAATGGGTATGTTTGAAGGAATAGTGGTTCCAACAATGTTATATGGTTGCGAGGCATGGGATACAGATAGGGTTGTGCGGCGGAGGGTGGATGTGTTGGAAATGAGATGGTTGAGGACAATATGTGGTGTGAGGTGGTTTGATCGAGTAAGAAATGAAAGAGTAAGAGAGATGTGTGGTAATAAAAAGAGTGTGGCTGAGAGAGCAGGAAAGGGTGTTTTGAAATGGTTTGGTCACATGGAGAGAATGAGTGAGGAAAGATTTACAAAGAGGATATATGTGTCAGAGGTGGAGGGAACGAGGAGAAGTGGGAGACCAAATTAGAGGCGGAAGGAAGGAGTGAAAAAGTTTTGAGCGATCGGGGCCTAAGCATGCAGGAGGGTGAAAGGCGTGCAATGAATAGAGTGAATTGGAACGGTGTGGTATACCGGGGTCGACTTGCTGTCAATGGATTGATCCAGGGTATGTGAAGCGTTTGAGGTAAACCATGGAAAGTGTGGGGCCTGGATGCGGAAAGTGAGCTGTGGTTTCTGTGTTCGTCTGTTTGTGTGTGTGTGTGTGTGTGTGTGTGTGTGTGTGTGTGTATTCTTTTATACTTGCTGTTTCCCTTGTTCGCGACGTAGCGCCAGGAACAGACGAAGAAAGGCTGCCTCCGCTCACATTTATTCTCTAGCTGTCATGTGTAATGCACCGAAAGCACAGCTTCCTATCCACAATCAGCCTTCACAGATCTTTCCATGGTTTACCTCGGCCGCTTCACATGCCCTGGCTCAGGCCGTGACTGTACACATTATATCTGCAAATTGTTGCCAGGCTTCCGAGTGGGCGTATTTCATTTTCTACATGTGCTCGTATTTTCTATGCTAGGAAGCCACACTGCATTACACGGCTAATGACATCACTTCACGATTCTTTATATTATGCCTTCTGATTCCCTCACTCCACTAGGTATGATAGATAACACTTAAAACCCATGCATTATGATCCCTTTACATAATCTTTACACGGAAGGTAGACGTGATTCCATTCCTAGATGAGAGTGATGAACGCAGGTTTGTAGATTGTCTACGTCACGTCATATCACAAGTTGATTGCAAATGAAAGGGTAAAATTCCTTTCTGAATCTAAAGAGACTCTTTCTAAGGAGTGAAGTTCATTCACAAGTTGATCATGGAACTCCTAATTCCCTCATCAACATGCAGACTTCATGTCTTGCTAAGTCTTGGGATAATGTTAAGAAAATCTTTATGCAAGAATACCTCTCTAAGGACTTGCCAGAACTTCTCCCTATCAGTGATGGATGGAAGGTGACACTCGCACCACTTTCTGCCCTAGACTGTACTCGCTTTCATGCAATGTATTTTTTTTTTTTGTATAACACCAATTGTCCCGAGGTCAATAATGTATGTATACCTTAGACTGTTATTTGTGATGATTTTGTACATTTCGTCTGGGACTTGATGTGTCCTCTTATAAACATGACACTTTCATTGTGTCTCTTATCGGGATATAACACTCCTCCCGTGATGGCACTCATGCTCTTGTTCGTATCATCCTACCATCTGGCACTTTGGTCGGCGGTGCTGTTCCTCGTCCTTCCCATCGGACCACTCTTCTGTGAAGCTACTTACCTGGCATTCATCGAGGCCTTCCACTCGTCCTTCAGTTCAGCACTCACATGTGTCGCAAGTCTCTCGTGATTACGGAAACGTGTCTGTCGACTTTTCAGCTTTTACCGCTCACTCACAATCACCTTCCGCAGGCCTTGATGTTTCTCATCCCCTCTATACTCCCACCAGAGACGTGACTCACATCCCCCGAACACACTAAGTTACCGTTGCCGAAAGTATTTACACATACCTCCTGACTGTACCTACCGCTAGAGACCTCAATCTATTCGCCGTTGCGGTGCTTTAGTTCACCAACATAGGAATCCGAAGCAGCCTTATCTCAACTGCTCCCCAGCAGATTTGTCTTTCAGTCAGATGTTCGGACGGAAATCAGTGATCCGTGCAACATCGAGATGCCGGACATCATCGCCTGCCGTTCTGGCGTCATTGTTGTTATGGCTGGTGTGGTTTCCTTGCCTACTCGTGATCGTTTATCCACACCTGTCTTCATGTCTCTGATGATGTGCTTCTTGATTGAGAATCTCCCGAAATCTATATTTATCAGAGGTTGAGTCACTGCGGAAGATGGATAGAACACGTTCTCCCTCATACTTCAAGTGTCTGTGGTACAGCTCTACAATTTTATGGTTCTGTGCAGCTACCGTTGTCCTTGGTTTGACTGTTGCATAGCGGAACCTTCATAGTAATTTCTGACCTTCAGTCAGAAGGTGGCGTTCGCGACGAACTGTCTTCTATGTACAGTATCCAAGTCATCCACATGTATCCCAACAGAATTTCTGCTTCCTTCTGTCAGGTCTGAGGAAAGTTATATGAGAGGTAGAAGACAGTAGAAGGTCACTTGACTAAGGACACTTGACTTGATGGCAATCCACTCACCTAAGTTACCCTCAGACTTCAAGACTGTTGCGCTGGTGATGTGGATACATGACATCATGCCTGATCAACACGTACAAGGTTGACATCATTGTTGTTGTCTTTGATGTCATTCCAGTTGCGCGGAGGATGTTACCTCTTTCCCTCTCTCGGTGAGCTTAGCTTCACTTGCAGAATCAAGTCCCAAAGATGACCTTGATCAGTTTGTCACACTGGTAATATTGAGGCGAGGTGAACCCTTCCATCCTTAAATCACCAGTACTGTCATACTTCACCTGGTGAACGCTTGGGACGTACCATAATGTTTGAGCGTATCTTTCAATCTAATGACAGAATTAGACCCATCTATATTCCTCCCGAGTAACTGACACACTCTCGTCGTGAATGAGCCAGTGAATTAACATGTCATGCCACTCCATGTACTCCTTTCTTCTAAAGATTCATACGTCAGACGGATCATTTCGTCCAGTAACGAACTATAGGCCTATGAATGCACTCACAACACAGGACTCCCAGATCCTTTTTCTTCGCCTGAACTCCTTCAAATAACTAAAAAAAACAGTTGTGTTCTCCCATTTTGATCCATAAGGCAAACTGACGTGGTACCTTCCTACTGGATATGTACTGCTTTACTCGCTCCTTGGTGGCCACAGTGAGTTTCTTTGTACGCCCATGGGATTTTTGAGCGTTACAATACGTACCAAAAGATCGATAAAAGCTGAGGTGAGAGGTATGACTGGAACCGTCTTCGTGACATATCCTGGAGACCCAGTTGTCAAGTCTTGATATCTGACTCATTACAAGTCGTTGACAGGCTAACTCAGGCCGACGTAAAGCTTATGATTATCAGATGTAGCTCAATGGAAAAAAAAACCCACCCTTTTGGACACTCATCCATGAGATGAAATATAAATATAAACGGTTCTTCTCCCCAGATCTGGAGATGTTGTATACTTTCTTGGTTTTGTTGGGTTTTGGTTTGCTTGTACCAAGTTTGTCAGTCTCTTGACCATTCTTTAAGAAAATATAAAAATCCTTTACTTGATGTTCACTAAGTTATCCTGACAAGCGTCTTGTCCCATCTCTTCTGATGTTATCATGTATCTCAACGGTGGCTTTTCGTATCTTCATGTCGAGAAATTCCTCGTCAAAAGTTTCTTCGGCAGCAACATCCGTCGTGTTAGGTTACACTTCACAAAATTAAGCAACAATTTTGCCAAATTCTCCAACTGTTTTTTTCCACGTTTCTCATTACTCAGATCCTGAAGCTAATGATTCATGATACCTAATAGATCTCATCCGGGAAGGAGTCGTAAAACTTGTCAAACAGTGACGATAATCTTGTCCTCCGCTGGCTAAAGAGCAGTTGTGGGTGAGTAATTTTCAGGTACATTCCAGAACGATATTTCGGATGCATCTGTTCCTATGTTGACTTGAGACGCTTCTTCACGACCTTGGAAATAAGTGTCCCTCGGTATCTTGAGTGGATTTAACCCGACCGTTTATGGCAAAATGCCACTTCGTCGAGGTTCATTTATTCTCTCAGTATTGTGAACTCGCTCCTATATCTGATATAGCAACAGTGTGTTGCAGTTGCATTCAAAGTTCATGTAATCAATCGATCCACTACTCCAGCTGTCATCCTCTCCCATGTTGGTTGATCATTCAGGAACTCACTGCCACGAGCTCTGTCATCTCGTCTAACACGACTTCTTGGGAAAAGGCCATCCCCCACGTTCAGCTCCACATAATTCATCAGTCGTTTGGCTGACTGGTACCTCTACACAGTTCATTCTTCATAGGGAGGAAAAAGGTCAACCCCACGAGATCCATCTACAATACAGATGCTGTCGTCAGTACACGACTTGCTGAGGCGTAACGTATCAATCGTGAAACTCGTAAGTTCTTACAGAAATCGTCTCGTCGACCATATTACCTGCAAAAGTTGTCCTAGGTGGACGATTGGTTCTATTGCTGAGACACGAAACTTCGCATCGCATGCCAAAGCTCAGCCAAAGCTCTTCAGGTCCTTATCAAGAGACTAAGATATTGCAAGAAACCAAAGTGCGTCAGTGGAGTTTGTTATAAGTGAGCGAAAGCACCGTTCATCGTGATCTCCATATTCTTAAGACGTCCAAGCTGACATGACCATTCCACCCCTTGTTTATGACCCAGACTCAGCCGCTCCTGTCGATCTCCAGATATCCTCTACAAGATCATTACAAGGTGTCCACACTACAGTTGCTGCTGCTGTTGGGATGATGTGAGTGACACAAATGTTTGCTCCTGATTATGTCCAGGTTGATGTTAATTTTTTTCTTCCTACTCTACTGTGATTATCTGAATCATACATCCCCACTCTTGCAATGGTCTACAGTTTGTCAGGTGATTTAGACTAAGTCAAATTCGTGCACTTCTAACTTCGCCAACCAAGCGGATTCTCAGCCACCCATTCCAACAGCTCGTCTCGCTGCTACCCTGAGATCCTATGAGAGCTGGACCAGTCCTATTCATCTTTTTACTGACGTCCTGTCCTCTTCACCGGCTCATTTCTGATTGTCTTTCTCTTTATCTTAGCCTTTCTATGACGTCACAGTCATTCATCTCTTCAATGTGGGCAGTTTATTCCCATTGTTGATATGGTCACTCGCTTCAGGACTTATCGTATTTCATCCAAGTCATGACTCGTGCTTTTTCCCTACATTATTGCCTCTATCTGTAGGTCAGCTATGATCTAACTTATCACCGTCTCTTCTGTTTATTTTACTGAGTTATAAGAGCCAAAGAAAACTTATTCTTTCTAGGTATTTCTATCTTGATCTAACTTTCTCTGGCTCCTGTAACTTCGTTCACACGCTTCAGATATTTTTACTTACATCCTAAGCCTAACCTGTTTTTGAGTCTTACAATGCAAGGGAAATAAAAGTCTTTGTTGTAATTTGAAGGTCAGGTTCTTTGTGATGCATAAAGGTCAGGTTTCGTGTTACTGTGGGTTTTATTATTCTTCTCTCTGGGTGTTGAGGGAATCTACTTTCTCTAGGAGGTTTGAGGATCAGATTCTTTAGAAGATCTTTAGATCAGGTCAGTCCGGAGTTACCACCACACTCCCATGAAAGCTGACCTTTATGACTCCCAGAGAACTTGACTTCTTCACTTCACCCACAGGACCACCACCTCCGCCGCCACCATGCCAGAGTACAAACTCATCTACTTCAACGCCAAGGGCCGCGCTGAGCTGATCCGTTGGATCTTCGCGTACGGCGACATTGCTTACACAGACGAGCGTATCGAGTGGTGTGACTGGCCAGCCCGTAAGGCTGGTGAGTTGGCATGACTGTTTACTTTATTGTTAGTAAATATAGCTTCGTCGAATGTCGTCATTTCTTGCCATCATGAAACGATAGATCTGTTAACTTGATGATTAGAGTCTATTTCTTCTTCCAGATGTTAAGATGATTATCAGTTTTGGTGGATTACTCGTTCAATGATTTTATAATTTTCATTAGTTTTTTGAAAGCGTAAGACAGAGTTTGGTGTGCGTGGCATTTTGCCAGCCAACTGACCTGGAGCTGGGAACACAGTCCCGTATAACAAGATCCACAAAAGTTGTCTACCATTATGTATGTGATGATGAGATATATAGTCAACCATGTGACAGATATAAACTATATGGCAAACATATCTAACAGTGTTTGCGATCTGAATAGATACAATTATCCAAGTTTTCCTCATATTTTGAAATCCATGTTGGAGAAGAAAATGAAACCAGTAGATGGAAGTAGAGAACGAGGTGTGGCATAGCAGGTTTCTAACTATGCTACGATACGAATGATGGTGGAAGCCTCGTGGAGGATGAGAGAGGTAGTAGTGAGTACAGATATATACAGAACTGATACAACAGGAAAGTAGTGATAATCTAAACATTTTTGGGAAAAGTAGTAGCTGGCTAGAGATGACGTCATTCATAAGGATCTTTCACATGTAGCTAAGCCTCACACTGCAGACATCCCCGGCGGCAAGCTGCCACTACTGGTCGTGGACGACAAGACGCTGCCACAGTCGCTAGCCATCGCCCGCTACCTGGCCAAGCAGGCCGGACTCGTACCCCAGGATGACCTAGAGGCGGCCTTCTGTGATGCCCTGGCGGATACTCTCTCAGAAATGATGCATGAAGTTTACAAAATCATGTATGTATGGCCAGTTACGCACTCGTGTTCATATATCCATAGTAACATGTGACATTCGCGTCAGGAGAAGACGATACAATGGCCTCATTTATTTATATCCATTCTTTGGCTCTCATGTACGGTGCACCGAACCCGAATACCACAGACCAATTCCCTAATTTACCCTACCCGCTTAACCTGGCTCAGGCCAATGACTGCACGTCATCCCTATCCAGAGCACGCCTCTCACCCTCATAACTATCAATCCTTTCGTATCCTTCTCGGTCATCCCTTCCCTTTTACTCCCTACGACTTTGCCCCGTAGATCCTCTCCGTTAGTCTTTCTTCACTCATCCGCTCCATATGTACAAACCATTTCAGCACACCCTGGTCTACTGTATCAGACTGCGTCCACTGCTCTAACTGGCTCTCACGCTGTCACTCCTTACACGACCAATACTCCTCACACTATACATTGTCTTAGGGAATTTCATTTCTAATACATCCAATCTCTTCCATTCTTTTGCATTCAGGCCGCTAAGATTCGTATCAGTATAACACCCTCGAGACTACTGTGCACCCTCAGTCATACCCATAACTGCCCTGGCAAATGATAATCTCTCCTTTCTCACATTCCTCGGTGCACCCAGGATCTCTCCCCCTCCTTTCCCCATCTCTGACTCACTTCAGTTCCTATGCTCCCATCCACAGCCATGTCCACTCCCAAGTACCTACAACATACCACTTTCTTCGGGTTCTTCATCTTCAAATTCTCACGGCATCTGATCCTGTTTTCCCCCCCTGTTGCAACAGTAACTTATCTAATTTCATATCAATTCTTAACTTCCTCCTTCCACACACTTTCCCAAACAGGAGCACTGGCTTCTGGGGCTTCTCTCGCAAGCCTGCCATCAGCGCTATGTCATTTGCAAAAAGCAGTTGACTCACCTCCCAGGCCATGGAGCCCTTAAGCATACTGCAGACTCTCACATCTCTTCAGAACCCTTGCATTCACTTCCCATCCCACCTCGCCTATGAACAGATTAAACAGCCATGGTGGCATGACACATCCTTGACGTAGATAACACTCGCTGTGAGCTCATCATTCCCTTCCCTTCCTACTCTTATTTATTCCATACTCTAGCGTTTAAAACTTCCCACTACATCGAGAAGCTTCCTCTCACACCAAATATTTGTAGCACGTTCTACAAGGCCTCTCTAACAGTCCCATCAAACATTTTCGCCAGGGCTACTGATGCCACATACAAATTCCTCAGTTTTTCCGAATCTTACTTACACAAACTTTTCATAGTAATCAACTGGTTTATGAATCCAATACCACTCCTGAAGACACATTGCTCCTTCCCAGTCCCATGACCTGTGCATGCCGTCGCCTTCTCAATCATTGTTCTTCCATAAACCTTACCAGGTATACTCAGCAGAATTATACTTCTATGATTCGTACATTCTCTTTTGTTGCTTTTATATACTGGCACTACACAGGCATTCTGATAGTCCTGAGGCACGTCACCTAGGGTCACACATACGCTGAAAAGCCTGACTTATCAACCAATATGTACGTCAACACATTGTTTGAGAAGCGCAACTGCAGGTCCTTCCATTCCTACTGTTCAGTTTCAGCAAGGCTTTCACCACCTCTCCTCTTTTCACCAACCATTAGCAATGACTAGCTCGTTCTGCACACCATCTCGTCACAAACACGCACATGCACCACTCAGTCATCTAACACAGCCATATTTCATAAATTCACTCCATCTCTTTTTCAACTCTCGTTTGCCTGGTACCACTTCCCTCTCCTCTCCCCAGTTTGAAATTTCCTTTTGATTTATTGTTCTCCTCATGCTATTCACCTTCTAAAACATGTTTTATTCTCCGTAAAGATGGCATCTCCACCTCTTACTTGCCCTCTTTCTTAGCTTCTGTGCTCTCCACTTGACCTCGTGCCGCTTTCTTTTATACATCTTCCAACCACTGGCGCGCCTTCTTTGTAGATACAAATCTACTTCCTCGTCCCACTACTAACTACCCGTTCTCATACGCCAGCATCATACCTTCCGCATACCACCCGCTGCACCTACATATACAAGCACTACGTCCCTAAATACACTCCCCTCATCATCCACTCCTCATGTTCATTTATTCCCACTTTATGCCACTATTCTGCCACTGTCTCCTGGTATCTCTGCACACAAGCTGCCGACGTAATTTTTCTTCTTAAACCCGCTACAAGCAATTGCATCACCAAGAGATGATCAGTCATCCCTCACATCTACTAGTTACCTTCTCTCAGCACATTTACATTTAACAACGTCTTTGCGCCAAAGTCAACAAATACATAATCCAATAACGCCCGTTGACCTATAAACCCCATTCATGTATGTACTTCTTTTTTCATCTAAACTAAGTATTCCAAGTCACCAATTCTTTTTCAAAACTCAGCTCAATAAGTTGCTGTCAATTTTCAGATGTGGCCTTGTAATGCTCCGACATTCATATGTTTCCTCATCACTAACTTGATGATTTTCTCAGATTTTCTCCAAATGACGAGGAGGAGAAGAAGAGGCAACGCAAGGAGGAGTTATTCCCCAATGTGATATCACCCATCCTGACCCGCCTCAACAAACAATTGGAGGAGAGGGAGTGGCTCGTCTCCAACGAGGTCAGTGTCCGGGGCCATTAATTACTATAGCTATATCTGACACTGTATCACATCATGACAGCAGCAAGATGTAAGAGTGTATGAATAATCACTGTTAATATAGTTCATAATAATAAGAGATATCTGACTATTTTCTGCTCTGAAGGGGATTATTTCATTCAATTCCTTTCCAATTTAAGATTATTCAGACCATTAATGCACCCACTGTCAAGCGACAGAAATGGGGAAAATAATCCAGCAATTTATTGCATCCAAAGACAAACTACGAGCAAGGCATCATGAGGCAAAGGTATGGGGAACTCCCACCCTGGCAGAGAGACCCCCCTCCAGCTCGGGCTACAGAGAGCGAAGTGTTGATAATGGAACTTAGCTCTCACACTTCCAGACACTTGAGCTTTAGCATGGTATATGGAAGACAATGATATATATTCAATAACGCTTGTCCCTTCAAACAACAATAACCTACTTTTAGTTTTCAAAGGACGTAAGTCATCTGAAGACTAGAGCAGTAGGTTCTGAGTTACGACTTCCAGCCAGATGTCAGTAACGTCAGTGAAGGGGATCACACTGTCTTCGATGCGAAACCTTAAAGGAATCATCACCCTGATCTCTAGTGACTTGGTAGCCGAGGTTAAGGAGAAATAAATATGTTTCATGTCGTGCTAGTAGACCAGAGCGTGAAGCTTTCTCGTTTTTCGTTTTTAATGAGTTTAACTTAATGAAAGATACTTAGAGAGCTGTCTGAGGGCCACTCCTTTGTCCTCATGGCTCTGGTTACACGAGTACCACTAGCCACAAAGTTTTTCACTTTCCAAGGAAGGAAGAAGAATTAACTCCTTGGCTCCTTGTACAGTGAACGTACTGGAAAAATATTATCATTTACCATATGAAGACCAGGATAGAACCTGAATATAAATAGAGAAATCTTTATCGATTTTGAATATTCATTACCCTGTAAGGAGCGAATGTTCACTATTTCTTACCAATGTATCAGAGTTCCTGTTAGTATAAAGCACACAAGCAGCCGATGATTAAACCAGGAAAGCAGCCGATGGTTCCTGTAGCTCAGGGTCTGTTTAGGAGAGCCTCGGTCTTCTGTCTCTTGCATCACATGGTCTTCCTAACCCTCAAGACTTGTCTCTTGAGATCCAATGTCTCCTTAGCTATTTCATCTCATGTCTCTTACATCTGCTCTCCTAAGGCTGGCATCACCCCCAGCCGCTTCATTTCTTTGCTTCCTTCACCTCACATCTCCAGCATCTTCATAAGCTTCTAATTCATACGTCTCTCTACCTCTGTAATCTGAAGTCTCTTGGTCTTTCTAACCTTCTGGTCCTTAACTCTAGCGTATTCTCAGCCCACGAATTTTACAGCTTTCTGGTCTCCTGGTCTCCAGTTTCTTACATATTTTTGGTTTTCTGATCTTCACTGACTTCCTTGTCCATCCCTGACCTGGTCATCCCACACTAATACATCTTTCTGGCCTCCTCCTCAGGTGACGTGGGCGGACTTGATGTTTGGACTGGTGATGGGGTGGCTGGAGAAGAAGGATCCAGAGATGTTGAATGGGTTCCCTGCCATCCAGCAACATGTAAACAAGATCCTCGCTCTCCCGAAGATCAAGCAGTGGGTTGAGGAACAACCGGATACTGCCTTCTAAGGGTCAGCAGATCCATCATCTATTGATCTATCTGTCAAACGTGATAAATGTTGATGTTGTAACTAGTCTTTCTGGGTAATCTGACGGTTCAGAGGCAACGAATTGATCTTCATTTTGACGTTACTCGGTTTTTGTAACTTTCAGATCTTTATAAAGAAAAAAAGAATCCTTTTTACTCGTGCAATCTTCGAGTTTCTTGGATAGGGATAGCATTTTGAACCGCTAGACTCCTTTCTCTATATTGATAATCTTAACAGAATAAAGAATAGACACAAATTAACAATTAGATCTGTTAACCAACATGCATTTTCATGAAATAAAATATCTGTTTAAAGACAAACGTTTTCCTTATTCTCCTCCGGCATGAGGAAGGGAATATCCCAGTGTGTTGGAATACTCAGTAAGAACATTCTCAGCACAGCTATGAAGGGAACAAGATACTGACCAAGACCATCCTTAGTACAGGTATGAAGGGAACAAGATACTGACCAAGACCATCCTTAGTACAGGTATGAAGGGAACAAGATACTGACCAAGACCATCCTTAGTACAGGTATGAAGGGAACAAGATACTGACCAAGACCATCCTTAGTACAGGTATGAAGGGAACAAGATACTGACCAAGACCATCCTGAGTACAGGTATGAAGGGAGCAAGATACTGACCAAGACCATCCTTAGTACAGGTATGAAGGGAACAAGATACTGACCAAGACCATCCTTAGTACAGGTATGAAGGGAACAAGATACTGACCAAGACCATCCTTAGTACAGGTATGAAGGGAGCAAGATACTGACCAAGACCATCCTTAGTACAGGTATGAAGGGAACAAGATACTGACCAAGACCATCCTTAGTACAGGTATGAAGGGAACAAGATACTGACCAAGACCATCCTTATTCTCATGATGAAAGATCCTCGCTGTTCCTATTAGTTTTCCACCCACACTACATATTCGTAACACTTTTCACAAAGTATCTCTGTCAAGCCTTTCAAATACTCTCTCCAGATCCAAGGATGTTGCATACAAATCTTTGTTTCCTTAAGAAATTTTCACACACATTTTTCAAGGTGAACACCTGATTCGCACATCCTCTACCCCTTCTGAAGCCACATTGTTTCTTCCCCGTTTAACGTTCTGTGCTTGCCACCACCCTCTCATCACGACTCGTCCTTACAGCTTACCAGGTACACTCAGCACACTGATACCTCTATAATATGAACACTCACCTTTGTTGACTTTTCCTAGCGCTACCTCGCACACATGAGGGGGAGTGGGTTGTTATTTCATGTGTGGCGGGGTGGCGATGGAAATGAATAAAGGCAGACAGTATATATATATATATATATATATATATATATATATATATATATATATATATATATATATATATATATATATATATATATATACGAACATAGTGCATAGAAACGCGCACCTTTAAAGAACATACAAACCTCCAACAGCCAGGATCGAACCCGTGACCCCTGTGCTATGGGCCATAGCCTAGCGGCTACATTCCCACCTCTTGCACAGGGGTCCCGGGTTCGATCCTGGCTGTTGGAGGTTTGTATGATATATATATGAACTTTTTCTCATTCCAGATCCTAAGAGTATGTTGTCATGGGGTAGTGAGTGGGAAACGTAGCAAGATTTTGATATAGGCTTTTCTTTTTTTGTTCTATCCTATTTATCTTCCATGCAGACTCATTCAACAAACGTCATGGTATTATGCCAGTTCTTTCATCCTGTCGGCTGCTGTTGCCGGAAATATAGAATATGGGAAGAGAACCTTCTTATTTCTCTATCCTAACTTCATTCGTTAAGAACAGAGACAGGGATAGGTGGAGTTAGGGTCAAAACAGATAACCTAGACGGGGGCTAATGGTCTTTCTGTTGTCTGTATTTGCAACGTACTCTCAAGTACTGACTGCGGATCAAGAACCACAAGCGGTTGGAGATCATGTCTAGTACAGGTAAATGTCTTGGAACATTAAACTGGATGAATGTTTATTGGTTTACAAGTGGCTTCAGATGGCTGATGTCATATTGGTGCATTCCTGCATCAACCAGCGCCGTGAAAACCTGAGGTGTATGTTACCCGTAAGAAGGTGTTTGACTTGTAGTAATAAGGAAGCAAGTAGAGTTTCATTTGCGAACTTTGAACAATCAAGCAACTTTTCTATATTACAAAATTTTATTCTCACAGAAAAAGAATGTCTCCCTCAATTTCAGGTGATATTGATAATGATAAGTAAGAAATGGTGATTTCCATGTTGCGCTGTGACTGTAAGGTTCACAATCAGACCACTGTCTGTGGACGTTTGTCGATCCACTCCTTGATCTTGGGGAGGGCCTCTAGCTTGTTGACGTGAGCGAGGAGGGAGGGGAAGTTGTCCAGCAGCTTACCACTCGTTCTCTTCACCGCCCCGAAGATTATGCCGATCATCAGGTCAGCCCACGTGATCTGTGGATCCCAGGCCAGAGTAACAGATACACTTCTGTCTTGCATGATCACAAATGATTTGCTTTTGTAGCGGTCACTACGTACCGCAGAACCAAGGTAAGATTAGAGTTGTTCCACTGGTGGATCACTTCAATGTCTTCATGTCAGGAGTGCTCTCTACAGGAACCTAGATCATCCTACCATCTTCATTTTATTGATACTCATTACAGAAGCCAAGGTCATCCCCTGTAACCTTGTTTGCTCTCAACAGTAGTGTTCTCTACAGAAAGCAAGATCATCATTGTTTCTTCATCTCAGGAGTGCACTCCAGAGAAGCCAAGATTACCTTAGTGTCTGGACAGCATATAATGATATGAGATCTAGGAAAGACTAACTAGTTCATAAGGAATTAGATATAGGGAAAGGTTGTCACTGGCGGACCCATTATATAAAGCTGGTCGTTTTTGCTGGCAGGATAAGACAACAGACAAACCGAGGAAAGTATAGACTTTTGTCTCAATGATGATATCATTTGTATATCACCTGGTGAGGAGGAAGACAGAGAGATATTAGGACATAGAGAAGGAAAACGAGAGGAGGTGAATGAGAGATAAACATAATGAGAAGAGAGATAAACCACACAGAATAAAAATGAGATAAGAAGGTAAAAGGAAAAAATTTCTCAGACAGATGACATCCCACATGACGTGATGCTGCACTATATCTAACATTTAGTCAGCGGGTCGCGTCCAGAGGTGTCAGACACTGCGGAACTTCGGTAAGTGTCCAAACATTGACCTGCAAGTGCCTGGCAGTAACCTGGAAGTAGCTGTCAGTGACCTAGAAGCATGTGGCACTGATGTGGAAATACCTAGCACTGTCTTGGAAATACCTAGCATTGTCCTGGAAATACCTAGCACTGTCCTGGAAATACCTAGCACTGTCCAGGAAATACCTGACACTGATGTGGATGTATCTTGCAAAGGCCTTGAAGTAACTGGCACCGACTTAGAAATACCTGGCAATGACCTAGAGGTGTCCAGCACAGGTCTGGAAGTGTGGAACACTGGTCTGGAATTTCCGGGCGCTAACCTAGAAATATCATGTACTGAATTGGATATACAAATACATACGTGGAAGTACCTGGTGCTACCCTGGAAGCTGCTGGAGCTAACATGGAAGTCTCTAAGACTGACCTGGAAGTACCTGGCACTAGCCTGGTAGCTGCTGGAGCTAACATGGAAGTCTCTAAGACTGACCTGGAAGTACCTGGTGCTACCGTGGAAGCTGCTGGAGCTAACATGGAAGTCTCTAAGACTGACCTGGAAGTACCTGGTGCTACCCTGGAAGCTGCTGGAGCTAACATGGAAGTCTCTAAGACTGACCTGGAAGCACCTGGCACTAGCCTGGTAGCTGCTGGAGCTAACATGGAAGTCTCTAAGACTGACCTGGAAGTACCTGGCACTAACCTGGTAGCATCGATCACTGGACTTTCCTGGCGCTAACCTGGAAGTATCTGGTAGCAATCTGAATGTATTCAAGTTTAACCTGGAATCGTCTGGCATTAACCTGAAAATACCTGTCACTGACCTTGTCTGAGATGAACCACTCCCTCTCCCGCAGACGCTTGTCAAGCCGGATCATGAGAGGTTCCAGGAAAGTCGGGTAGAACACTAGGTTAAAGTCCTTGATCTTATCCTCTTCGGACTTCTCGGAGGTTCTGAGGGGGACCAGTCAACCCAGGCGTTACAACAACATATGCACTTATAATTCCGTAGACACGAAAGTCACTAAAAGAATTAGTAGTATGATGATAAAACGATATGTTAACAAAAACGAACACTCATGAGGCATTTAGGGAGTTGCGTCAGTAATGTTAATTGATATAGTGAAAGCAGGCACTGGTGGAAATCCTAGGCAAGCACGTCTGGTACACTTAAATGTAATAGTACACATATCGGGGTTGTTTCTGTCTATAGCGTTTATATATGAAGGTGTCTCTGAGTGCTCGTGTCTGCTTGGGACTAGCTAGGCTGTAGGGTACTGATACTTAGTGTTAGGAAGTGTTGAAATATCATGAAGAAGCAACAACAATGTCGACCAAACTGATGATGATAAACTTGCATGGTCTTGCGCCAGGAGGGCAGGAAGTCATACACGGTGTCCACCAGGGCGTCGCAGTAGGCTGCCTCCAGCTCGTCTTCAGGTACGAGTCCCACTCGTTTAGCCGCGTAGCGGGCGATGGCCAGAGACTGTGTCAGCGTCCTACCATCCACCATCAGGACCGGCAACTTACCTCCGATAATGTCTGCAAACATATATATATATATATATATATATATATATATATATATATATATATATATATATATATATATATATATATATATATATATATATATATATATATATATATATATATATATTCATATATATATATATATATATATATATATATATATATATATATATATATATATATATATATATATATATATATACATATATATATATATATATATATATATATATATATATATATATATATATATATATATATATATATATATATATATATATATATATATATATATATATATATATATATATATATATATATATATATATATATATATATATATATATATATATATATATATATATATATATATATATATATATATATATATATATATATATATATATATATATATATATATATATATATATATATATATATATATATATATATATATATATATATATATATATATATATATATATATATATATATATATATATATGTATATATATATATATATGTATATATATATATATATATATATATATATATATATATATATATATATATATATATATATATATATATATATATATATATATATATATATATATATATATATATATATATATATATATATATATATATATATATATATATATATATATATATATATATATCATACTTTGTTGCTGTCTCTCGTGTTAGCAAGGTAACGCAAGGAAGCATACGAAAGAATGGCCCAACCCATCCACATACGCAGGTATATGCATACACGTCCACACACAGCACATATACAAATCTATACATCTCAACGTATACATATATATACACAGACGAAAGAATGGCCCAACCCATCCACATACGCAGGTATACACATACACGTCCACACACAGCACATATACAAATCTATACATCTCAACGTATACATATATATACACTCACTGACATATACATATATACACATGTACATAATTCATAATGTCTGCCCTTATTCATTTCCATCGCCACCCCGCCACACATGAAATGAAAACCCTCTCCCCCCGCATGTGCGCGAGGTAACGCTAGGAAAAGACAACAAAGGCCATATTCGTTCACACTCAGTCTCTAGCTGTCATGTATAATGCACCGAAACCACAGCTCCCTTTCCACATCCAGGCCCCACAAACTTTCCATGGTTTACCCCAGACGCTTCACATGCCCTGGTTCAATCCATTGACAGGACGTCGACCCAGGTATACCACATCGTTCCAATTCACTCTATTCCTTGCACGCCTTTCACCCTCCTGCATGTTCAGGCCCCGATCACTCAAAATCTTTTTCAATCCATCTTTCCACCTCCAATTTGGTCTCCCACTTCTCCTCGTTCCCTCCACCTCTGACACATATATCCTCTTTGTCAATCTTTCCTCACTCATTCTCTACATGTGACCAAACCATTTCAATATACCCTCTTCTGCTCTCTCAACCACACTCCGTTTATTACCACACATCTCTCTTACCCTTTCATTACTTAATCAATCCACCTCACGCCACATGTTGTCCTCAGACATCCCATTTCCAACATATCCACCCTCCTCCGAACGACCCTATCTATAGCACACGCCTCGCATCCATATAACATTATTGGAACCACTATTCCTTCAAACATACCGATTTTTGCTTTCCGAGATAATGTTCTCGCCTTCCACACATTCTTCAACTCTCCCTCCCTCACCCTGTGAGTCACTTCCGCTTCCATGGTTCCATCCGCTGTCAAATCCACTCCCAGATATCTAAAACACTTCAATTCCTCGAGTTTTTCTCCATTCAAACTTACCTCTCAATTGACATGTCCCTCAACCCTACTGTACCTAATAACCTTGCTCTTATTCACATTTACTCTCAGGTTTCTTCTTTCACACACTTTACCAAACTCAGTCACCAGCTTCTGCAGTTTCTCACCCGAAACAGCCACCAGCGATGTATCATCAGCGAATAACAACTTCCCAAGCCCTCTCATCCACAACAGACTACATACTTGCCTCTCTCTCCAAAACTCTTGTATTTACCTCCCTAACAGCCCCACCTATAAACAAATTAGACATCAGGCACCCCTGCCGCAAACCGACATTCACTGAGAACCAATCACTTTCCACTCTTCCTACTCGTACACATGCCTTACATCCTCGATAAGAAAAAGACATATATACATATATATATTCCCATGAGTCCACGGGGATAATGAAACACGAAAAGTCCCCAAGTGCACTTTCGTGTAATAATCACATCAGGGGAGACACAAGAGAGAAATATAACAGTCAGTTGATATACATCGAAGAGACGAAGCTAGGACGCCATTTGGTAAACATGTGATTGTCCAAAACATACAACGAGCGTTCATAAACTTATCATTTTACAAATCTTATCAACAATAAAGTTATCTAATTTGTACAGACCATCACTAATATTAAGATTGTAATTCTTTGTGTACTTAATAATAGAAGATTCAATGATATTTCTTTTGGTAATAGAGTTAGAGTTAACAACTGAGATGGCGTTACTCCAGTCAATACAATGATCATAGTTTTTAACATGATTAAACGAGGCATTTGATTCTTGTCCCGTTCTTATACTATATTTATGTTGCTTAAGTCTAACAGAAAGATCCTTACCAGTCTAACCAACATAGAATTTATCACAGTTTCCACAAGGAACTTTATAGATGCAACCAAGAGAATTTTCTGGTGAATTCCTGATTAAGATATTCTTCATAGTATTATTGTTGCTAAAAGCAACACTTACATTAAAGGATTTAAGCAACATGGGAAGCAAAGTGAAATTATCATCAAAAGGGAGAACTAAAAGATTCTTGGTGTCAATAGGAGGTTTGGGCTCAATTCTATAAAATGATTTCTTTGCTAACTTAAGGTATTTATCAATGAAAGATCTAGGGTACTTTAACTTAGATCCAATAGAATATATCTTCTCAAACTCATCATCAATAAACTCTGGACGAAGGGGAAGAGTGGCTTGGGAATGTCTTGGGAGTAAAGTCAGGATTTGGTGAGAGGACAAGAGCAAAGGAAGGAGTAGCACTACCTCTGAAACAGGAGTTGTGGGAGTATGTGATAGAGTGTAAGAAAGTAAACTCTAGATTGATGTGGGTAAAAGTGAAAGTGGATGGAGAAAGATGGGTGATTATTGGTGCCTATGCACCTGGTCATGAGAAGAAAGATCATGAGAGGCAAGTGTTTTGAGAGAAGCTGAGTGTGTTAACAGCTTTGATGTACGAGTCCAGATTATAGTGATGGGTGATTTGAATGCAAAGGTAAGTATTGTGGTAGTTGAGGGTATAATTGGTGTACATGGGGTGTTCAGTGTTGTAAATGGAAATGGTTTAGAGCTTGTAGATTTGTGTGCTGGAAAAGGACTGGTGATACGGAATACCTGGCTTAAAAAGACAGATATAGGTAATTATACGCATGTAAATAGGAGAGATGGCCAGAAAGAGTTATTGGATTGCATGTTAATTGATAGGCGCGTGAATGAGACTCTTGGATGTTAATGTGCTGAGAGGGGCAACTGGAGGGATATCTTATTATTATCCTGTGGAGGCGAAAGTGAAGATTTGTAGAGGTTTTCAGAAAGAAGAGAGAATGTTGGGATGAAGAGAGTGGTGAGAGTAAGTGAGCTTGGCAATGAGACTTATGTGAGGAAGTACCAGAAGAGATTGAGTGCAGACTGGAAAATGGTGAGAGCAAATGACGTAAGGGGAGTGGGGGAAGAATAGGATATATTTATGGAAGCAGTGATGGCTTGCACAAAAGATGCCTGAGGCATGAGAAAGGTGGGAGGTGGGCAGATGAGAAAGGGTAGTGATGGTGGCATGAAGTAACATTGTGCGTGAAAGAGAAGAGAGAGGCGTTATGACGAGTTTTGCAGGGAAGTAGTGGGAATGACTGGAAGATATATAAAAAAAAGAGGCAGGAGGTCAAGAGAAAGGTGCAAGAAGTGAAAAAGAGGGCAAATAAGAGTTGTGGTGAGAGAGCATCATTAAATTTTAGGGAGAAAAAGATGCTTTGGAAGGAGGTAAATAAAGTACGTAAGACAAGAGAACAAACAGAAACATCGGTGAAGGGGGCTAATGGGGAGGTAATAAGAAGTAGTGGTGAAGTAAGAAGGAAATGTAGTAAGTATTTTGAGGGTTTGTTGAATGCGTTAGATGATAGAGTGGCAGACATAGGGTGTTTTGGTCGAGGTGATGTGCGAAGTGAGAGAGTCAGGGTAAATGATTTGGTAAACAGCGAAGAGGTAGTGAAAGCTTTGCGGAAGATGAAAGCTGGCAAGGCAGCGGGTTTGGATGGTACTGCAGTGGAATTTATTAAAAAGGTGGGTGACTGTGATACTGACTGGTTGGTAAAGATAATCACTGTATGTATGACGCATGTTGAAGTGCCTGAGGATTGGCGGAATGCATGCATAGTGCCATCTATAAATGTAAAGGGGATAAAGGTAAGTGTTCAGATTACAGAGGTATAAGTTTGTTGAGTATTCCTGGGGAATCATATGGGAGGGTATTGATTGAAAGGGTAAAGGCATGTAAAGAGCATCAGATTGGGGAAGGGCAGTGTGGTTTCAGAAGTGATAGAGGATGCGTGGATCAGGTGTTTGCTTTAAAGAATGTATGTGAGAAATACTTAGAAAAACAAATGGATTTGCATGTAGCATTTATGGATCTGGAGAGGGCATATGACAGAGTTGATAGAGATGCTTTGTAGAAGGTATTTACAGTATATGATGTGGGAGGTAAGTTGCTACTAGAAGTGAAAAGAATTTATCAAGGCATGTGTAGGAGTAGGAAGAGAGAAAAAAGAATGGTTCCTATTAAATGTAGGTTTGCGGCAGGGGTGCGTGATACCTCCATGATTGTTTAATTTGTTTATGGATGGGGCTTTTAGGGAGGTGAATGCAAGGGTTTTGGAGAGAGGGGCAAGTATGCAGTCTTTTCTTGATGAGGGGACTTGGGAAGTGAGTCAGTTGTTGTTCGCTGATGATGCAGCGCTGGTGGCTGATTCGGGTGAGAAACTGCAGAATTTGGTGACTGAGTTTGGTAAAGTGTGTGAAAGAAGAAAGCTGAGAGTAAATGTGAATTAAAGCAAGGTTATTAGGTCCAATAGGATTGAGGGACAAGTTAACTGGAAAGTGAGTTTGAATTGGGAAAAATTGAGGAAGTGAAGTCTTTTAGGTGTCTGGGAGTAGGACCATGGAAGCGGAAGTGAGTCACAGGGTAGGAGAGGGGGCGAAGGTTCTGGGAGCGTTGAAGAATGTGTGGAAGGGGAGAACGTTATCTCGATATGCAAAAATGGCTATGTTTGAAGGAATAGTGGTTCCAATAATGTTATATGGTTGCGAGGCGTGGGCTATAGATAGGGTTGTGCGGAGGAGGTTGAATGTGCTAGAAATGAGATGTTTGAGGACAACATGTGGTGGGAGGTGGTTTGATCGAGTAAGTAATGAAAGGGTAAGAGAGATGTGTGGTAAAAAAAAGAGTGTGGTTGAGAGAGCAGAAGAGGGTGTTTTGAATGGTTTGGTCACATGTAGAGAATGAGTGAAGAAAGATTGACAAAGAGGATATATGTGTCAGAGGTGGAGGGAACGAGAAGTGGGAGACCAAATTGGAAGTGGAAAGATGGAGTTAAAAAGATCTTGAGCGACTGGGGCCTGAACATACAGGAAGGTGAAAGGCGTGCAAGGAAAAGAGTGAGTTGGAAGGATATGGTATATCGGGGTTGACGTGCTGTCAGTGGATTAAACGAGGGCATGTGAAGCGTCTGAGGTAAACCATGGAAAGTTTTGTGGGAGACAAAATTGGAGGTGGAAAGATGGAGTGAAAAGATTTTGAGCGATCGATTTCTGAACATATAGTTTCTGAACATATGTATATGTATGTATACTTTGAAATGTTTAGGTATGTATATGTGCAAAAACATCTTATTTCCAACACATCCACCCTTCTCTGCACAATCCTATCTATAGCTCATGTCTCACAAACATATAACAATATTGGAACCACTATTCCTTCAAAAATACCCATTTTTGCTCTTCGCGCAAGGTGAAATCGCACGACATGTTTCGTGGAGACATTCCACCTCATCAGGTGCCAGTACTTAGCAAAGTTATCTAGATCCCAACATCACACTTAGTTCCCGCCGTCCAACTCCATTCTTTCTAGACCAAGCATTGTCTGTTACGTCTGGTCGTAAAATTGTAAGGGAGAGTGATTAAGGGCGGTCAGATGCCGGGGGTTAACCTGGGTAGCTGAGTGTGTCATGAACAACTTTTTTCATCTTTTCGTGTTTTGTCAATTCTCTCATAATAATTTGGTTAATGCTAGGATGGGTTTTAGAACTACCTGAGGATAAATTAAAGTTCTTTGTATTAGGAAATAAGACAGAATTAGTGACGTTACGTGTGGCATAATCAGCAGAAGGGTATAAAAAACGGGATTTTCCAGATCTATGAGGTGATCATTTTCATGAAAATGTTTAGCGATCGCATTTTTGTGGTCATCCCTACGGACTGAATGTCGATGCCAGTAACACCTCTCCGTTACAGTTTTACGTACACTTTCATAGAACCTGGGACCTTTGTGTGATAGTAGGGAACTTGAAATCAGTTTTATATTGAGACTGATACCTTTGCCTCGCATAATGCTTTCTCTACTGAATTGTTCTCTATTCTATAGAATAAATCACTTCTGAATGGATCCAAATAACAGCCAGTCACATGAGAATGTTTGGAGTACATCAGCTGTTCAAAATCAGGAAGCAGCAGCAGCAGCATATCTTCCTTCCTGGCACAATATCTCCCTTTGACATCACCATACCTAAAAATCCACCCAAGAAACGAGTTACTCATAATCTTCACAAACTCTAGACTGAAAATGATATTGTCCAGGGCGTATACTGACGGCTCTATCCTCAGTGGGAGGGCGAGAAATGCTGCCATTGTAATCCAACCCAATGGTATAAGGTTTGAGAGGATTTTCTACAATGAACATATGGGCGTCTACCCTACAAACTTAACTGTCTATCATAATCGTTGTTCTTAAGGGTATAGAAATCACAGTCAAACAGTTTGATTATCTCTGATTCTTTATCCTTATTACTTACCCTAAATATCCTGACACCACAATGCAACAGGCTTGTCTCTGAAGCCAAAGGGAGATATGTATGTATCATTGGTCGAGGGATTCAAGTCAAACTGTTATGGATTCTCTCTCATATAGGCCTCCGGGAGCATGAAACTTGATGCTTTAGCCAAACTTACAGTTGATAAAAAAAAGACTGTTGAAAATAACACTTGGGTTGTCAGTCAGGTGACTTGAAACTGTTATTAAAAGAGTACTAACATATCTCTTTAAAGCAAATAGACAAACTTAGATGGGCAATATTAGAAACAAGATCTACGGCACTGAAATGTTTAAAGTAACACACGTATCTGGAGAACGTAGCAAGATCAGCAGACCACAAGAAGCTGTCACTGGCAGATCAAGGCGTGGCAATAGGCACAATTGACGGTTTGGTGGGTGTAACTGAAGATGTTAACCAGTGACCGGTAAAGGTTGTGGCCGGAGAATTGAACGCAAACTATGTATGGTAGATAGTGAAAAACAGAAACTTTTAGAGACATGTTGAAACAGTCTATGTAAGAAACGGCGCATAGCTTTAATGATAATCCTAAGATACCTGAAAGTCTACAATTGTTTCCATTTTCTGCCTTGAGTCGATAGATTGACTGTATGAAAGACTGTAAGTTTATGTGATGAACTCTTTGTGACGATCTATGCAATATCTATCCAACCACTGAGGCCTTGCAAAGATCCCTTGTGATCTTTGTAAATCCTTTTGCGCTACCGTCCCTAGAATGAGCACTGGCTACACAATTAGCTAGCCACTGATAGCGGCAAAATGTAGTGAAGGACATTCCAGAGTATGTAGGACATAGTCAAGTCTGAGTGGAGTCGGTCAGAACCACTGACTCGCCAGGTAGCTACGTGGTATACAGGATTAAGGTTAGGATTGTTTCTTATTAGCTTGTTGTAAGATTTCTTCGTTATGTATATGATAAACACTTTATCAGTCAACAGAATCTTTATTTCTCCATATTACGTACGTTAACCCCTCAATTGATCAAATTAGTCACTCTGTCCACTCAGGAAATTAAAGTTATGGCGATGACGATATCCTTCAAGGTCATCTGATGAATGTTGATCTGGTGAGTTACGGTTATGACGGATGCAGTGACCGTATCCTCCTTTGGTTACACAAGCCCCCGCAGTGTACAGTAGGACTTGACCCAGAAACTTATCACTGGAGAGGGGAACAACAGGTCTCCTGGATCTAGTGGCTGGATCTGACCGCTGGACATACACAATGCCATCAGTCGGCCCCTGAGACACTTCACATGTCTACTGCTCGGCACAGCTTCACGTGGGGGTCTGGGTTTTTCACTTACATGTCAATGGTTCGTATAATGAAGAAACGATGATGATAATGTTAATATATGTTCGCTGTCTAGAGGTCATGTGTTAGTCAAGGGTCAGATCACAATACCTTTCTCTCAAGGAGCTGAAGGAGGAATTCGGACGTGAGAATATACATGCTTATTACAATCAAGATTGTTGTAAACTGAATTAGGAAAAAAAAATATTGGTCTTGAAAGGTGAAAAATCCCCTTTGAGGGTAACAATTTAAAGCCAGATTTGTAGTGTCTGGGGTCGGTTTACTTTCGTTACTGGGTTTACCAATGTAGACTGCTCTCATTTTAGCCACATATCTGTGCCAAACAAGAGGATAACTACGAGGAAGCGAATTCCATAAATGACCAGATTTTCGAGGCAATAAGTAGTTACACTAGACTGGTCGTGGTGAAAATGATATATTTTCCAGGCAGAAGACTTAGAGAATTTAAAGGAAAAAAAAAAAGAAAAATGTCACCATAAAGTGACTTTAATGTGCCTTTCTAAGGAAATTCAGTGAATATTTACGCCAGACTCACCCTTCTTCCTCTCTGGCCAGTCAACCTTCTCGATGCGCTCGTCTGTGTACGGGATGCCACCGTACGCGAAGATCCAGCGAGTGAGCTCAGCGCGGCCTCTGGAGTTGAAGTAGATGAGCTTGTACTCTGGCATGCTGGTGGTGGAGGTCCTGCAGAAGACCTAGATGTTGTTAGTTCCTTACTGGTGTAAACATCAGGATGTTGGGGGTTCCCTGGCTGAAATAGAAATCTGGGTGTTTGGGATTTCGTGACAGGTACAGAAAGCCAGGTATCGGGTTTTTCTTTACATTTATGGAAGCCATGATACAGAAGATGCCCATGTAAAGGGTAATGATGAAATTGTTTATAGTCGCTGACACGTGTAAGAGTCAGGATTTGGGGTTTCAAGAGGGAATAGAAGTCAGGAAGTGGAGGCTTCCCTGATGGGTGTAGCAGTCTGGATGTTGGGGTGCTTGGCAGAAAAGGTGGCCAGCTTTTGGTCTTGTTTACGGCCTCAGTCGCTCGTACTATCTGAGCGAACAAGAAAATGAAGTGTAGATATGCATAGTAAATCTAAGAGTCTTTTACGACAAAGTAAACATCAATATGAAGCAAATATTGTCGTAAATATCGAGAGAAACCTGAACTAAAAAGTCATACCGTTCCGTTAGGAGCAAAAAAGTCACTATCCAGTCAACTGGTCCTATAATTACGGAAAACGGTGACAACGAAGTCATTACAACAATTATTCTACATTCGTATTTACGGTCAAAGACACAACTCATATCCTTAATCTAGTTTCATTTTTGAGGTGAATGTCTGTAACAAATTGACATAGTATACTATCAGCAATGAACAGAATGATGATAGAAAAAAGGCAAGCCCGAATAAGTTTTGTCCAAGGACAGTGAGAGGTGAAAAAATGAGATAGTTAAGTTCTTGACTGATCGTTACACTAAGTCACTGGCTACGATGAAATTCCATATGAATGGAAGTTTGCCACAGTAACGTCGATATTAAAGAAAAAAGGAAGAAACTGCCCGAAAATCATAGTCCAATCAGCTTAACGCTTGTCTCTCGAAAACTTATGGAAACCATAATTCGAGACAGAATTGTAAACCATTTAGAGGATCAACACTTAATAAACGATTCTCAACATCATTTTCGACGATTTCATTCATGTCTGACCAAACCTGCTTGATTTCTTTTATCATATGATCATGTATGATGAAAGTAAAGCACTTAACGTCATCTATCTTGATTTTCAAAAAGTTTTCAGTAAGATTTCACATCCAAGTTTACCAGTAAGATTATCACATCCAAGTTTACCAGTAAGATTATCACATAGTACTGATGGTATTGTACTTTGGTAGATAGGAAATTGTGATGAATGGTGGAGCCTCAGAAAGGCTACACGCAACAAGTGGTATGCTACACTTGCGACTGCTTCTCATTCACATATGCATCAGTGATGTGGGTGGAAATGGGCTTCGTTGTAATAGATCAAAATTTACAAATGACACCGAGTTGGGAAATAACGTACTAATGATGGACTGGAATTACAGATGGCTAATGAATCTTATCATTGATAAGTGCCAAGTTGTTTTACATATCGAGAATGAGAACGGAAAGGTAAACTACAATTGGAATTTTGTTGCAATGCAGAGAGCAGATGAGGAAAACAGGAGTAATAATGCCATGATGATCTATAACCCAGTCAGCAATGCATGGAAGCCGTGAAAAGAGCAAACAAGTTTTGTTGAAATCATAGGCACGACTTTACGATATGTATCCAGGGATACAGTCCTTACTGCTTGTAGTTCGCTGATGCGTTCCATTCTTAAATACTGTGTTCCCGGTATGGGAAACAAATCCTATGAGAACCGACTAAATGACGTGAATCTATTTTAGCTTAGAAAAGAGAAGGTTAAGAGATGATCTGATAAAAAGTATTTAGAAGTATCATCGACCTTGATAATTTTGATGTAGGAGTTACTGAATTATCATCAACTTTGATAATCTTGATGTAGGAGTTACTGAATTATCATCAACTTTGATAATTTTGATGTAGGAGTTATTGAATTATCATCAACTTTGATAATCTTGATGTAGGAGTTATTGAATTATCATCAACTTTGATAATCTTGATGTAGGAGTTATTGAATTATCATCAACTTTGATAATTTTGATGTAGGAGTTACTGAATTATCATCAACTTTGATAATTTTGATGTAGGAGTTATTGAATTATCATCAACTTTGATAATCTAGATGTAGGAGTTATTGAATTATCATCAACTTTGATAATCTAGATGTAGGAGTTATTGAATTATCATCAACTTTGATAATCTTGATGTAGGAGTTACTGAATCATCATCAACTTTGATAATCTTGATGTAGGAGTTACTGAATTATCCTCAACTTTGATAATCTAGATGTAGGAGTTAGTTGAGAATTGATTCGTCTAATTTCAATCGTGGTACGGGATACACACACATGGGCAAATGTTTTACCTCGAGTGAAGCTAAGTACTTTTTCTTCAACAGAATGGTTAACATATGGAATGATTTAGCCAACAGAGCTGCTAAAAGCAGGACTACAGAGACATGTGATAGCAAACCTGGTGAATATTGCTCTTCAAATCCACGACTTACATTATGTGCGCCTCCTTAATCACACTGATAATGTGACGGTTTTCTCCTTGATTTATCTGTCCGTCATCCAATTTTTACCAATCCAATCTGTGGGTTACTGATGTCTTCCACTGTCACAAACAGCCTCGAAGGGACACAATGGTTTGTTGTTGTTTGAATTCCTTTATATTCCTTAATACACTGATAAGTCATCATAACCACAGAGTGAGACTTACAGTTGTGAGACAGAGATGGCGAGGGTGAGTGTACGTTCTTCCTCAGGGGACGGAGACTGGATGGGAAGGTTGATGCTGCTTATATGCCCACAGTATCAAGCGCCTCATCAAAGTCACACCCACAGACAGACGTAGTGACATGTGACTGGCTGTTTGGTCCAGGCACCAGGAGAGCGAGGGCCGGCAACAGGTAAGATAAAGAAGATGACACGCCCCCTTGTGTTAGCTGATCTTATCATTGGAAAGCATCTGCTCGCTTTATAGCTCTGCTGACACAGAGTATGTCTAGTGTAAAGATAATATATGTTTGATATACCCATTTGTTTACAAGGAGATAGTAAAAAGTTAATGTACACAGACGCTTGTTGCCAAAATAAACACACGTGTTGCACTGTCCATTGAGCAACTATAGTCATACTTAACCACAATTTCTTTATCGACGTCCATCAGGGAAGACTCACCAGAAAGCAGTGGATCAACCGTTGACAAACGGTATATCATGATCAAGATCTGACTGTTTCTATTTTCGTCATTTCATCCCAGATGAACAACGAACCTGAGTCAACCAGGACCACCAGTCCTCTAGCCTCTCCTCCCTTGTCTCTCTTCCATTAGTTATGATTCGCGGGCACGATGTTAGGCGTCAGTGTCTCATGTATCTTATCACCGCGTCTCTCTCCGATGACCTGGCGTGTCAGTGTTCCTGAGTTATATGAACCTAAACACCGGACCTAGGAATGAGTCCGCAAGACCCAACGTCAACAGAAGAACCTGTGTTCGTTCATCAGACTCACAGGTGTCCCTGATTGTAGGATGAGCTGTCATCATCAGATACTTTTACCAGTCAGTACACCATCGATCAGGAACAAACTAGTCATGAGAGTAATGATAGTCACTGTATATAATACGTTCTTATGAAATTCTTGATATCATTCCGCTGTAGTAAGAACAACTTTGAGGTGCTGTGGATCAGCTTGACTTCAGGTCTCTGAATAGGTAGGTAAAATCCTAATTCACTGTTTTCTTTTTTTTTTTTTCTTACGTTGGGTGGAGGCTCCAGTCACGATAAAGGTTCACTTCTAGATCGGACCTTAATTGATATATAGAAAGAATTATGAGAGGGAAAAAGAGGAGACAAGGGAAAGCATTTACGAATTTTGGAGGAAGTGAAAAACCTGTCCTTAGAAATGTGCCAGATCAAAGTGACTGGAAAAGACATGAGAGGGCAGAGTGTTCCAAAGATTCGAGGTGTAGGGAAATATCAAACCAGCCCACCCGTGAGTTGCCAACGGCCAAACAGTAACCATGTGTTCCAGCATCTTACCGAGTATTGCTTGGTCCACCTAGTGGTGGGGGTACACAAGCAGCCAGCTCTCGGGAGCAAAGACCAAAGTAATACCCACAGAAGAGGGAAAGTGAACCAAAATTGCGGCGTAAGGCAAGCGAGTCAAGTTTGGAAGTTAGCCTGAGACAGTTTATAAGTCGGACCGCTTTTGACTCAACTCTGTCAAGCAAGAATGCAAAGCCAGAGTCATAACAGATGTGAGAGCAGTACTTCATACAATGACGGATTAATCCTTTGTAGAAAGCGAGTTACTGTGCAGATGAAAAGAAGTTTCGTCATCTAAACAGGACACCCAGTTTCTTAGAGGCAGACTCAGCTATTTCCGTAATTTTCGATGGAGAGATGGGTAGAAACTGGGTCTTGGAGGCATTAAACTTAACCAGATTTTGTCTACCCCACTGAGATATCTTGTCCAAGTTTTATTTTGCTGAGGAACTTGTGTCGAGACGATTTGTAGATAGAGTGAAAGAAGAATGAGCAGAATTGAAGGATGTGGTGGAACGCAGCTTTGAGGCGACAGCGTATGAGTGCATTTGGTTATCTGCGTGGAAGAGGAAATCGTTGATAAAAAGGAGAAAAAGTGTAGAAGACAAGTCAGAACCTTGAGGGACACAGCTGTTGATAGAGAAATGGGGAGAAGCTGAACCATTAACAGCCACAAACATAAATCGGCCGGTGAGGAAGCTAGGTACGAGGGAGCATAGTAAGGGAGGGCAGCTAAGAATGAGACCCTGATGACAAACCCTGTCAAAAGCTTAGTATATGTCAAGAGCAATTGCATAGGACTCCCCAAAATCTTTCAGATGATGACCAGAAATTGGTAAGATAGGAAAGGATATCCCCAGTGATTCTCGCCTAATGAAAGCTATATTGGTGATCAGAGATTCAAGATGTCTGTGGATATAGGAGTTGAGGAGGGATTCAAAGACTCTGGAAATGGTAGATGTCAGAGCAACAGGATAACAGTTTGAGGGGATACAATGGTCACTATTCTTAGGGATGGGATGGATCAACACATGCTTCCAAGAAGGTAAAGTTCTGGTTTTTAAAAAGAAATGGAACAGACAAGCAAGCACAGGTGTAAGTTCAGAGATACTCTTTGGCACACGGGGATGGATGCCATCAGTACCATAAGCCTTGCTTGTGTGAGTCATCAATGGTAGAGATAAAGGAGAAACAGAAACCAGAATTGTATTATCTAGAGAGTCAAAGGGGAAAAGTGAAGGAAAGGTAGAGCGACAGAAGTTGTTAGAGATGTCTTTACCTGAAGACCAGAAAGACCTATCAGTGGATGACACGGAGAGGTTGTCGCATTGCCTATGCATAAAGGAACGCTTTGCTTCACGGATAACGTGCTTGTAACTGTCATGGGCAACGTTAAATGCTGAGTGGGAGTCGGAGGAAGATTTTTGTTTCCCAGGACCGGCATACTTGATTCCTTGCCTGAATGGCCTCAGGACAGGAGTGGTTGAACCATGGATTGGAGGAAGCGGTCGTCTGGGAGGAATTCGGACAAATGCTTCCAATCCTGCAACAATAACTTCTGCTATGCGTCTGGCGGAGACAGAAGCATCACCACATAAGAGAAAGACAGTAATTTACCCAAGGAAAGTCAGAAAAGAATTTCCGTGCGTTATTCCAGTCAGGTTTGTTAAGGTGCCAATATTTATGCTTAGAAGGGGCTGATGGAGGGGGAGATGCTGTTAGAATAGATACATTTATGAGAGTGTGATCAGATGAACCAACTTGGGGAGAGACTGTGTACTTCTAGCGGGTTGGACTAGAGGTTAAAAACAGATCTAGAATATTAGGAGAGTGGTCACAGCGGCCAGGAATGTGGGTGTGTTGGGAGATAATTTGCTCTAAGTCAATGAAGATGCAGAACGTGAGGGATTCAATCCCTCCACCATCCGTATGGGAGGAATTCAACTATTCCCTTTGGTGAACGGTGAAATTCCCCAAGTAGAGGATCTGGGCTTGCGGGTGAGAGGATGTCAGTTTCATTGCACGAGTTTAGGTAATCGAAGAAAGATATAAACTTTGTAGAATTAGGCGAGCAATAGGCGAAACAGAGGTAAAGTGTGGTAGTTAGGAGACAGATCTTGAGCCACATAACATCAAAGTTTGGGGACTCAAGGTCCTCGAGGTGTGCTACGTGTTGATGTTGGAATAAGCACAGACACCATCTTTGAACCGGAATCTTAAGTGGAGATTGTAGTTTGATATAAAAAAAGGGACTATTGATAACATCATTAGACAAGTGGATCTCTGAGAGAGGTAAGATAGCAGTAGAGGTACCAGACCGACGATATTCATCAGAAGAGAGGTTACTAAAGAGACCAAGAATGAGGAATGAAGAAAAAAAGAGGTAGGTTTGTCAGAGAGGGAATGGTTGTGGGGGAGGCCGGTACTACTACTGTCTGAGCCCTCCCTCTCACTGGCAGTGGAGTCAGGCGGAAACCAAGGGATTCTTAGTACCCCACATGATGTCGGGACTAGGGGCCATAGATTTTTTTGGACTCAGACATGATTATATATATATAAACGATTTCGCAGACGAGAAATAGCAAAAGAACTTATGTGAAGGAAATATGCAAGGTTTGAGTGGGTGTATGGCACTTGTAAGGAGAAAATAGCAGGACTCGCCAGGTAGTCCCGTTTTGATGAGACAGAAAGTAAGACCAGTAATTCTAACTTGCAGGATGTAAGATGGTTCCGTGTACCACTCTAACGCCACTCAGTCAGGACGGTAGCACCACACTGGGCTGCTGCTCTCAAGAGACTACTACCGAAGCGTATTTCCTCGGAGCTGGGTCCCAATGTGGCATTTTCAACACAGAAGGTGTTTCTCAAGGGAACTGAGTCCCTGTGTGGCATTGCAACACATAAAATGTTCATAAAATGTTCGTTCGGGGAGCTAGGTTCCAGTGTGGCAGTTCAACACAGTTTACCAGAAGAGGTGTGCCCCATCACAACACTACAACGCACACCCTGAGCCAAATCAAATATTCATCTCTTCATAGAACAGAGACGTGTTGTCTTGTGTTATGTGGCAGCTTATCAGATGGAGAGCAGGCTGGTGATAGCGGTATAAGTGGAGGTGACAGATAAGATGTTCTGCCTGAGAGATGGGCACCAGCACTGCGGTCATCATTGACGTGATAGCAACACTTACCAGGTGACTTACTGAAGATATCTTCAACGGTATCTTTGGTTACAGGGTCAAGGCTGAGGTCATCACCAGGACACTGACATACATACACCAGCATGGAGCTCTGTCGTCTGAAAAAGGATAACCAGCGTTTACGAGGTAATAAGATCGCTAAATATATTTCATGAAGAGGTATGCTTAGCCACAGTTATGGAAAAGCACTTGAAACATTGATTACCAAGAGAATGCGATGCCAAGTTGCTGAAGGTAAATCTAAACACTTAATACATTTTGAAGTTTCTAAGAAGTGGTGTAACCTGCAGACCCTGTTGCCATTGTCACCAACTTGCCCATCCAATTGGAGCGACGTTAGTTAAAAGCCAGGCCAATGCAATAACAGAGGCCTGGCAAATTACTTCCGAAATACGTACCATGAGTGACTACATTCTCTTCTACCATCTTCGTACATCAAAGTGTGGGAAAGCATAGCTCTCTTTTGTCACTAAGAATTACATCCAGCCCTGCTGACAGTTAACATGCCTGAGGGTCTGGAGATGTTATGGGTGAGAGTTACGCCCACAAACCACCTGCCTTCATCACTCACTATGTGGTCTACCCCACTAGGGAGGCATTGTTAGAACACCATACCTACTCATCTCACACGCTCAGCTTGGGATATGTGGGGATTTTAACGAGAAAGAAACCACGAACGTCTAAGGACAAGTACATCTATCACTCAGATCGTTCACTCCCAACGCATGATTAGAACACTGGTTCTGACTGATATGACTGACCTCTGCCTGACACCCAAGCCTCCCCCTCGTCCACCTCGACGCAGTACCCCTTTATCAGTATTGTGGTCCTCCGCTCCCACCAACTCCTGTGTCAAGAAAGTATACACCAGAACTAATAGGCCACTTACTAACTCAGCAAAGAGAGATTTCGGTGGGTAGACATCCCAGCATTACTGGTCTGAGGAGACTATTGAAAAAGATGTTGAAATCATGCGGGAGAAGCATCATGTAACCTGCAGCCAGGCCTCCCAGCACTTCTTTCCCCAGCAGACGGTAACACTACACCCGGCCGACGTTCCCTGGGTCATTCTAACGCATCAAGCGGCTTATGCAGCAGAGGAGTCGTGCATTCAGCAGTCACAACAACGACATCTACAAGCAACTTCGCAACAGAATGCAACGCGAAGTACGAGCTGCGAAGGAGGCGCATTAGCTAAACAAGGTGTAGCATCCACAACAGGTCAACATCAGTCAGTGGCATGAGAGAGCAAAAGACTTAACTGGATGTGACAAACTATGGCTCTTCTCTTTCCCTTTTGTAAACCAACGTAGCAATTAGGAGGCCGCTCACTATATCAACAACCACTTTGCCAATACTTTCTTATGATTATCACAATTCGACATCAGCTCCCTCCCAGCATACCTACCAACCCCACCTTCTCCCAAACACAGTGGAGAAATATCAGGTAGCTAGGCCCTTACAGCGCCTTGAAACCAAACGCTCCGCCAAAGCCACAGATCTTCCAGGAAAAATGTACGAGGAATTTCCCTATAAATCAGGCACACCGCTAACCTCCATCGTATAATCCATGCTTCACTCAAACAGTCTAAATGCCCCACAGCTTGGAAGACAGCATATGTCACTCTACCTCGATTGGCGAATCCGAAGTCTCTTAACAACTCAAGTCGTTATCACTGCAACTCCTAGTCTCATTTATGAAAGTGTTTGTTCCACTACGCTCACATTGCCGATTCAGTGGACTCTGAGCGTTTGGTCACATGAAGTCTTCTTCCATCACTCACTACTTTGTCAGCCTCCCTGACTTCATTTACAGCTACTTATAGAAGCGCAAGATCTCTTTAGCACTCACCTTCGTAGACCTCACTAAGGTTTTTGACTTGGTGCACCATAACATCATCATAAAGAAAGCCGTCGACCTGGGACTACGAGGACGTCTTGCCTTGTGACCAGGCGACAGCAAGCCGTCTGCTTTAGGGAAGCCACCTCGACATTACAACCCCTAACTTGCAGTGAACCACAGAGCACCAAGATGGGGCCGCTCCGCTTCTTCGTCCTTATCAGTGACGCCCTGAGGGACACAAACCACCGCTGGAAGTACGTAGACGACTCCACCTTTGGCATCACTTCAACAGCAACTCTCCTAACTTCAGTGCCCTTCAGAGCATCATCAACAACCTTCAGGAGTGAACTACAATCAGCGACGTTACCATCAGTTACACCAAGACTCTGGTGGTGCCCTTCAACCTTGGATTGGACAACATCCTGCCACCTGACGTTACACTAGGCCCTGATGTTTTCCGGCTAGTCAGAGACCTCAAACTTCTTCGTGTCACTATAGATGACGGTTTAAACTGACAGAGTCGTGTCAGCACTAATATCAGATCTTCTTCATACTGTCTGTACCTTCTCCACCGATTAAGGTTACTAGGCGTCCCACCCTTTGAGTTCAGGAATGTCAACACCATCTTCATTCTGCCTCTCACCTACGCCTCCCCAGCCTGGTCCTTGTCATTAACAGCCTCACAGAGGGATCAGCTATGAGGGCATAAAAGGGCCCTCATTCTGATAAACCTAGCCATCATCTCCGATCAACAACGGCAGCTTATATAGCAGTTTGGAAATATACTGCTGACACACACCTCCCGACGACCCATCCCTACGGACCGCCTTTCATCACCACAATCGACTTGATGCAAATCAGAGCTCGAACCTCTAGATATAAGAACAGTCCTATGCCTATCATTGTAAACGTCGTAAACAGCTCAGTTTTCTCAGGGTATATTATGTCAACTACTGTATTACTGTAACTATTCATCACTTAATGCTCAACTAAGTATAGCATTTCTTCTGTAAACTTTCCTGTACATCTGTCATCCTGTGTACACATGACTTATTCACGTGCTTATCCAAAGCATGGAAATATCCAGCCCCACCTGATCCTAAGCTATATCATCTGTTAACTAGTTATCATTACAGCCTCACAGCCCTGCAACACCTGTAGTATCTTAACTGTATATCTTGAGCCGAACGGCTGTCTAAATTCAATAAACCGTTCTTTGTTTATCTATCTATTTATCTATTCATTGAGGCGTGTGTGTGTGTGTGTGTGTGTGTGTGTGTGTGTGTGTGTGTGTGTGTGTGTGTGTGTGTGTGTGTGTGTGTGTGCATACATACATAGAAGTAAAGATACGGTACATATACACAAGGTTAAGATACGGGGCAACACGAGTGTAAAACTCTCTCCCCGTAACACACAAACAGTAAACACACAGAAGCTGACTAAAGCAGTGTTCAGGCAGTGCTCCAAAATATTGAAAATAATAATTTTCAATATCTTACTCTACAGTTTGAGAAGCTTACTGTGTACATTTACAAGGGGAGGGGGAGGAATGAGAGGGATTCACTGGATGTCAAGTTTGAGTGCCAAAGTTTTGCGATTTTGATAGGACTTAGGATTGAAAGTTCCAAATTCAAAGCGAATACTAGGACAATTGCCAACTTTAGTGAATCAATTTATTGTACTTTTCGAATTAAGAGAGAGAGAGAGAGAGAGAGAGAGAGAGAGAGAGAGAGAGAGAGAGAGAGAGAGAGAGAGAGAGAGAGAGAGAGAGAGAGAGAGAGAGAGAGAGAGAGAGAGAGAGAGAGAGAGAGAGAGAGAGAGAGAGAGAGAGAGAGAGAGAGAGAGAGAGAGAGAGAGGAGAGAGAGAGAGAGTGGCTGATCCATGGAAGTGATCAACCGTAGCTATGTCTTACCGTGTAAAGGTGCAGTTCTGACGTGATCAAAGGAAGTAAAGTATTAGTTCAGCCAAAAGCCTGCACTATGTCAGTCAAATATTCTCCTCGTGATTCATTTTTTTTTTCTGCTCGTAATTTTTATTGCTCTTATAAGTATTACTTTAGATCGGGGTAAGACCTTTATTAATGTCTGAACCAAGAAAGAAAGAGGTGTTAAAGAGAGCACAGAAATAAGACAGAGACGCCAGGACAAGCTTGTCAACAAACGCTCCCATAACCAGGTCTTGTACTAAACCTTTTATTTGCAAAATGAAGTCTGGTATGGATTCGAATAAACAAATGTATCAAGACCAGTGTGTCATAGACGATCCACAAGGATGAGACAAAAGCTTGAGATAAAAACTGGAGATGTTGTGGGAAATTGTTAAAAAACACAACCAGAAGTTAGCACAACTTGAGGCGGTGTTTAAAGAAACTGAGGAATCAATTCTAGGATCGTGAAGATGAGAGAGGAACCTAGGAATCTAAGAAACACAGTCACTGGGTATGGACAAAAACGCAATCCAGAGAAGGGGTTAGAGGACAGAAGGAGAGTTTATATAGAAGAAAATAAGCTCTGATGGTTCTTTACATAAATGTCTTGGAGGCTGTTCAGTTAGGGAAGTGGACTGAAACACAAACAGGATCTATAGATAGTTGTGGACAAGGAGATGTAGGGGAGAGCAATCTCGGTAGTTGCTCAGTGGTACAAAAGAGTAAAAATCCTGTAGGATTTCTTGACGACACTGAATAGGGAGGTGCAGAAGGATCCATTTTGGCAGCTGACCAACAGTCACGGTGCATGAAGACTAGTGTATACCAGTTTATAGGAACATACATCAACAATCATACAAACAGAAGTACACAGTAGATCAAGTGATATTGTAGATAGAATAATATACACTGTTTGAGACGGGACAGTCAAGGAAGTCTATGTCTTAGGTGATGAAAGGTTTAGAAAACTACAGAACATACAAGACCAATGCTTATCAGATGCAAAGAAAAAGTGGGAGGGGGGATTTTAAAGACAAAGACACAGTGGTTGACGATTCGACACTGAAGTATTTAGCTGAAAGATGGTTGGCAGCAAAACCGGAAAGATTTGAAAAGTAATAGGTCAATACTCGATAGATAATATATTATTGATCATTTTGGTTTGGAAGATCATGTACCAAATAAGGAAAAAAAAAGAAAAAATAATAAACGGTTATTCAAAGCCTGTTGGAGGACAAAGAATTGCCAGATGCAATGTAGGTGATGAAAGAAAGGAGAGGAATGGGTGGCTATGATCAAGACATAAATGGACGAGCAGTTATGGTTACGCTATGTTTGGAGTCAGCCAGTCAGGAGACACCGAAGAAGCTAAAGAAGTTTAAAGACATGGTGGAATTCATTGCAGTATTCATCAGATGTATTCATTCAAAGGGAGAGAGAGAGAGAGAGAGAGAGAGAGAGAGAGAGAGAGAGAGAGAGAGAGAGAGAGAGAGAGAGAGAGAGAGAGAGAGAGAGAGAGAGAGAGAGAGAGAGAGAGAGAGAGAGAGAGAGAGAGAGAGAGAGAGAGAGAGAGAGAGAGAGAGAGAGAGAGAGAGAGAGAGAGAGAGAGAGCAAAGAATACAGTCAGAAGACAAATATATGAAGACGCAAAACGAAGCAAGAGAGCGGAGCAGCTTATCCAGCACCGGAGAGGGTAGGAGTTTTAGATTGTAATGTCAGACTTAAATGAATGTACTTCAATGATGACAGATTAATAGTTAAAGGTAAAGAGCTGGAAATCAAAGACCGTAGAATGGAGAACGTATCTAATATTGTTGGAGTTGTGGAAACGAAGAGGCACATAATTGTAAGGAAGGGAAGTAAAGAAGGGGAAGGATTGGCCCTCCTAAACAAGAAACAGGAGGATGACCCACGGAGACACTGCTTAACAGGACGAGTAACTGGAGGGAAGAAGTGCAAAGTGATTTTGATATCATATAATCCTCAAACAAATTGCAATGATCGAGAACAAATACACACTGATAACAATAAACGAACAGTTATGATACGACATACACTTCTCAGAGATGGTCAAGTACTGATAATGAAGGATTTCAATTAAGAAGAGATAGTTGGGGGAATTTGGATTCTCACTGTAATAAGGAGCACGGAATAACAAGTTTTTATAGTGTATACAGGCAGCTTTCCTTTGTCGTCATGTCATCAGCGCTCTCGGATGCAGAAAACTGACACTCCATGATTGCTAGATCATTATTCACACATATCAGCGTGGACAACATCATGTGTGATATCATGTGTGATACACCAGTTGAAAAAAGTGATCATGTAAGGCTTAGGTCTGACACTGTGGTAGATAAGGACTTAAAAAGAACATATAAAGTATTGTTTATGTCTCTCAATATCTGCACAGTTCAATCCTTATCCGTAGAAAAAGAAAGAAAACAAATGTTTTTGCCGTAGTCGCAATTTCTGAGAATTTCTGAGGTGGTGTTTTTGACCCTCCGGAGGCCGTATTGATTAGGGTTATATAACTTGTTTTCAAGATGTCTTCCCAATTTAAGATTCATAATTCTTCCCACAAGTTTCCCTGGGACTTCTGGGAGGATTATGGAGCGGTAATTCTTTGGGTCTATTTCCAGTATTCCTGGTTTTGGTATCATTGTTATCCTGGCCTCTGTGAACCTTCGGGGGAAGTATCCTTACCACTGTAGTTGTTAAGTACGTACTGAAGTCCTTTTGGATGTAGCATGATGATTTGCCTTTCATCTATTTCACCTTGACCCGGGGCTGAGTTCTTGGTGGCTGTGAGACATTCCGGCAAGTGTCACTGAGAGGCAGTTGTTAGGAGACACTCAGGTTGTCTGTGGTTAAGTGTGGGGTGGTTTTCTTGGTTTGAGTCAGCCAGTCGGTTATCTTTTAGTGATCTTGGTCATAACTTCTGTTTTCTTCCGGCGTAATCATGGACACCGTTTCCGTGTGATCCTGGATCTGCCACCATACACTCTTCTCATTGCTGACTTTCAGATCTTTGATATTACCTCTGGGATTCCCTGGTAGGCGTCTGACTCCTTACCACAGTGCTTTTGGGTCACTATATTTCTGCGCTGGGGAGCTGATCGCATTGTCCCAACACAGACTATGTTGTTCTCTTGCTTTATTAAGGTCTGCTGGAGGTCTTTGCATTGTTCGTGAAGCGCAGACGTCCAGTCGTAGGAGTTGGAGTTGGCGTGAGCTAGAGTACTGATACAACGGTGTTAAGTTTGTGTTATTACTGGAGTGGACGGATGGTATGGTGAGGTATTGCGTCTGTGGATAGGGACTGCAGCTGATTGTGCTTTTCGATGGTTTCATACCACGTCTTTAGATCCTTGTCTATATCATCAGTTTGCTTCCCGTCAGGGTTGGTATTAGAGAGATTTTTTTTTGTTGATTTTTGCACTAAATACATTCCAGCTGGCTATCAGGATAGCCAGCTGTTGTGTACTGGAATTGAGGATTGGAGCTGTTGATACATTGCCTATCATGGGAATATGATCACTTGTTTGTGAGGTCACCTTGTCTGGTGCGGATATTGCTATACGTGTAACCATTTCCAAATATCGTATCTGGTGTGGTCAGTACTAGGTTGGGAAGTTTGAACTCAGATGTTGAGCGACGAAATATCTTATTGGTTTTGATATTCTTCTGCCTGTTGCGTTTGTGGTAGGGTGTCTGAGGATTGTGTTTAAAACTGAACGATGATATATGCAGGCTGGTTCTGGTATCCTAAGTAACTTGTAGTAATCTGGAAACGTAAGTCATCCTCGTCTTGGGAAGATATAAGTAAAGTAATATTGACTGGCCTTATTGTTTTACTGAGGTGGTGTAGCCTGGAATTTTCATTACCATACCTGATCACCGAGGCAGCGACAGGAAACAGATGAAGAAAGACAAATCCATCCACACATATACGCACAAACACACACACACAGACACACACACACACACACACACACACACACACACACACACACACACACACACACACACGCACACACACAAATACGCATACATATACACACATATAGTACATACACACACATGAATATACACGAACACATCCGCACTCACCTGCCATAATCCAACGTCTGGTTTTTCCATCGCGTATGCTTTCATGGGGTCAAAGCGCCTGTTTATCCAGTGTTACACGTTATGGTGAATTACCTTCATCACAGCTATATAATGGGTGAAAATTGACTCTGTCTGCTTCTGTTTTAAACTTGATTTTTAAATGATTTGTGGGTTAGTGTTGACCCACTGGAGCGTGGCTGTGTAGCACATTCTTCGTCTGCTGTGGCAGGCTTGACTTTGTGTGAGGCTGAGAAGTTAGGGATTTCCTGTCGAGTGGGTTTGAGGTTGGGTGGTCGTGTTCCCTTGTGGTAGCGGGAAGTGAGGAGAGGGGAACCTGAGGTTATTTATGTGTGTTTGGACATCATCGGTGTGGAGAGAGATAGGGTCAGGTTCGTGTGTGAGTTGAGTGGGAGAGGTTGACGGAGGAAGGCTGAGGGCGCCGAGATCAGAGTCGTCTGTGTTGGTGTCAGGTATGTTTGGTGTCTCTGGGTTTTGGTCTTGTGAATCCACTTGATCTGTTTCATTCTAAGGTGTATGGTTATTATGGGTAGAGCCTCGTCTGCTGAATGCTTGATGATGCTTTGTGGTATACATCATGAGCTTCACATTTGCTCAAGGTGGCGTTGGTATGAACCTCTCTCTCTCTCTCTCTCTCTCTCTCTCTCTCTCTCTCTCTCTCTCTCTCTCTCTCTCTCTCTCTCTCTCTCTCTCTCTCTCTCCACACCTAGGTCTAAGAATAGCTGGTCACCAAGTCATACCACCCGTCTCCTACAGAAATCAATAAAAGAAATCAATTGGACTTCAGATGATTATAAGATCCATCCGAAACAAAATAGCTGAATTGAATTGTTTGGTAAACAGTGAACACGTTGATATCATTGATCTAACAGAAACATTCCTGAGCACGTAAATAACGACCTGATGAGCGAGTACAATCTACCAGACTACAAGTTATGTGTAAGGGACAGAGACGGTCGAGGAGACAGGGCTGAACTCTACGTGAAATCTGACCTAAACCTCATCGAAATTTAGACTACGACATCTGCCGCCGTTGACCACTTAGCACAAAAGTTTCCAAACTTTAAATAGACGTCGTCTATAGACACCCTAGTCAGCCAGCAGATACTGATACTGTCATGTGCGAGAGTTTATAACGAGCAAATACAGGATAAAGACTCGATCATTCTTGGGGATTTTGATATTCCGGAAACCAACTGGCAAGCTATCACAGGTGTAGAAAGCGAATCTGCTAGACTTTTGAAATAAGTAACCAATACCATAGAGTGTTGGAGAACATTTAAGCACTTGTGACCATAGCATATCAAAACCGACTCTCCTAAAACCAGTACTATTACCCCCTAACTATACGAGGGCAGATTTTCATAGGCTGCTTGACGCATTAAAGAATCTTACCCTTGTTAGTTCAGGCCAAGGGGAATTATGGACCAGTTTTAAGCGTCGCTTTAAGCACCATCAAGTCACATTCATTCCCATGCACGACATAAACAATAAAACCAACAAAAACCTGAATGATATTCCCAAGATATTGCAAGAAATATCGCAGAAATGAACTCTATATGCTTAAGAAATCGGACAATGACCCATATATTGCAACGCACTATAACACAATCAGAAGACAAGTGAAAGCTCTCATCAAAAATGCTAAGAGAGAATACGAAGTGAGTATTGCAAGAGATAGTAGTAAAGATCCTTAAGGATTTAATAGATATATGAATATTAAGAAACATATAAGGAGTGGAATAGGACCATTAGCAAAGCACAGCAACAACCCTGAACAAGTTTTTCAGTTCTGTTTTTTTACGCTAGAAAGCAACGACACGTCATTATAAGATGGTAATAGCACTCACACGATACAAGAACTCACCGTCACAGTTAGAGACGTACTAATACAGATAGATCAGTTGAAGCCTAATAAAGCTCAGGTCCTGACCGTTTTCTATACACGAATGATCAAAAATGTCATGCACGAAATTACAGGACCGTTAATCCAGATTTTTAATAAATCGCTCGAGAAGGAAGAGTCCCATTGGAATGGAGACTGGCAGATTGGAGGTCGCAAATTGCGTGGTAATTATCATCCTATTAGCCTCACATCCATTATGTGTAAACTTCTGGAGTCGATTATTATGAATAGAATTGTAACCTATATGGACAACACAGCTTGATCAATGATACACAGCATGGTTTTAGAAGACGAAAAGCATGCCTTACCAACCTATCATACATTATTTAAAACCCATGACAAGAGAAAAGCAATAATGATATTTCTGGATTGTCCGAAAGCATTCGACAAAGTCTCCCACGTTAGACTGATGCAGAAAGTCCGGGTCTTGAGGCTTACTGGTTGCATGGGAGATTAGGTACAAGTCTGGTGACGTGATAGTAAGTAGAGTCGTCATGCATAGGGAATCATCACTGTGGTCACCCGTTACTAATGGTGTACCCGAAGGATCCGTACTTAGGCCAATACTTTTCATCATGTATAGTAGCGATATCTACGTGAGGCTAAATAACCTAACGTCCAACTCTGCAGATGACACAAAGGTCGGTAGTGCCATATTAAATGAAGGAGATCAAGATTGCAAGAGGATCTAGATGAAATCACTGAATGGTAAATGCCATATAACGTCGATAAATGTTCGCTGTTACAAGTAGGAAACCTATACAAAAATTTTATTATGAACTGATGGATCACAAGATAAAGGACACTCCTACTGTGAGAGATCTAGGGGGTCACTGTCTCCAATGACTTCAAAATCTTCCAGCATTGCAATGAAGATGCCGAGAGGGCAAATATAGTGTTAGGATTCATAAACAGAAACTTTACGTGCAAAAGCAAGGATGTGATATTGCCACTATACTTAAATCTAGTTCGATCACACCTCGAATATGCAATACAGTTTTGGGGGCTCCCACTTAAGTAAGGACATTTTTATATTAGAAGCAGTCAGGCGAAGACCAACTAACTTGATTCCTTCCTTGCGTAACAAACCATATGAGAAAAAACCGTGAGAATTAAACTTGTTCTCTTAAAGCAAGAGGCGCTTCCGGGGTAAATTATCAGAATGTTTCAAAGTACTTGAAGGATTCACCAACGTCGATGTTGAACAATACAGTAGCGCCAGCATCACCGACGAGAGGAAATGGATTAAAACTCAGAGGTCACCCAGTTAATCTGGACTGTACGAAATATTTTCTTACCTTCGACACTATGCATTTATTGGAATAAACTCCGAAAACATGTTGTTCTGAGCAACACTCTTAGTATCTTCAAAATTAGCCTTGATCATCACTTGTCATTCTTCAGTATTGAATATTTGATTTGATCAGTCATCATAACCTAGTGATATATCATTTTACCTTCTCAACCACCGATCTCTCCCTGGCCATTTTGTGGTATCATATTAACATTGATTAACCCATGTCACCTGCTTTGAGAGAGTAAATAAGAATGATTGTATCATTCTTCAACATCAGGAATAATGTATATAGATATGGTAAGTCATGTGGCTGAAAATCAAGTATATCTTAGTGTTGCTTTATAGCAAAAAGTGAAGGGATGCATGTCGTTGGTGATGGGATGTATGGCATATTCATGGTCATTCGAACTTATGATTTTCCTATAAAAATTTCCTTCAGGATTATCATTCCTGCAAGGTATTGTTTCTATCTGTTTTCCTGCCGTCGTGTGCCGGAGGTAGTGGAGGATGGGGCAAGAGCCATTACTTTTCTATCCTTTTCCTTTACTGTTTACAAGGGGCCTTTTTTATCAGCGTTAAAGCCAGACCACATGGACTGGACTTTGGGTCTGTGTGGTCTGTGTATCTATGTAACTCTCTCTCTCTCTCTCTCTCTCTCTCTCTCTCTCTCTCTCTCTCTCTCTCTCTCTCTCTCTCTCTCTCTCTCTCTCTCTCTCTCTCTCTCTCTCTCCAGCCCAGCTGACCACGTGTGTCAGGATACCAGAGGTTGCTCTCACCCAAACCTCTTGTTCGCGTGAATCACAAGTGTCAGCGGACTGTGGTTACCTCCCACCTCCGTCTGTTGACCCACACATCTTGTTGACGATGTTCTCACTCACATGAGAGTCATCCATCCATCATATCTAATACATTCCTCATCTCATCTATCGTGTGTTGATGAGAACATCACTTGTGAATCATTATATAATTACCACCCTCGATGTTACGGTTGTGAATGTCAAGTGAGAAAGAAAAGTGACCAAATGTTTCTTTTATTTTATTCTAGTATAAAAACAATGTATTTGGTGATAACACATTCAATAGACTACAATAGTGGAATGGAACAATATATATCAGAAAGTTACAGTAATATTTCCTGTGATCTGATTGGTCGTTCATATAGCGATGAAGGAAGTAAGGTCTTATGTTTCATTATTCATTCAGCTGACTGTTGAGTTTCTTTACCATGTTCTTCCCGTTGTTCCTGTTGTGTTGAACATGCCACCTGCTCCTCTTGTTGTTGGCTCTGTTGTTCCTGTTGCTTATCTTGCTGTGACAGTTGGCTGTGTTCGTGTTCTTCCTGCAACTGTTCTGTGGGATGTGGATGAGTGACAGAGTCGTGTTCTTCAGGGGTGACGATGGGCAAGACCCTAACATGAGAACCATGTGAGCCCGGCCTCTGGCTGACGCTGAGTTGGTCGTCCCTGAGCGTTGCCGTCAGTGTGTCATGAGTGACGTGTAGCGGCAGTGTGGTTACGTGACGCACCATCATCCTCGAGTGTCCACGCCGCCCTCTACCTTCTACTGTCAACGATCCTGAGTCAGTGAACGCCCTCACCTCCTCACACCCCCTCATGTCTACACTAAACTGCCACGGAGTCTCATGGCTATCTTCAGGAGCCTCCTTGTTGCTGGAGGCTGGGCTGGTGCTGCCACTGCTCTCATGGTTAGTGTTGGTAGGTTTGGTGACATGATCGCTGGTCGCTTTGGCTCTGCTACAGCGGCAGAAAGGTGTTGAGTCCTGACTGTTGCTGGTGTTGCACTGGTCGCTGTCGCTACACTTGCCTGTAATGCAGCTGGTAGTATCCTTGCTGTAGCGAGGTACAATCAACACACCGGTGGGAGGTGACTGAAGCATCTTCCTCATGCAGGATCTCCAGCCCGAGTTAGCGTCGTAGGGGCAGGAGAGGTGCCGGGATCTGGACCAAGTACTGGGTCTCATCACCAAGCTTCCTCCACCACCCCGAGACTCCATCATGTCCATCACCTCATCCATCACGTGTGAGGCCTCCCCGTACCACCAGGGTGTCGGCTCCATCATCATAGGTGTAGCCAGTGGTAGCATCTTCATCATAACGCCGCGAACGATGACACTGTAGAAAAGGAATTGCCTTCAGCTACAAAGTGAGAAGCACTTCAAATGTGTCTCTTGACCGTATTTGATGTAGGGTTCAAAAATCGGTGACTCTGTTAATGGTTCTCGTTCAGCGGTCACAGGTGATCTGAGTTACCCCTCAACTCGCAGGCTTTATATATCGTTTTCTGACGCACCAAGATTACGTGGAAGAAAACGAGAATAATCTAGAAAATTCTGGATGGATGGAATTTCGGGAATTTTCGAGAGCATTCTTATTTACGAGAATGATGATGATGACCTCGACACAGATCTTGAGCAATCGCAAAACATGGATTATGAAATATGACAGTCAAATACTTGATCAAATGTAAATCATGAATGATTTACTAGTTTTTTTTTTCTTTTTATCTAACTCCAGCGGATACAAATGCTCAGATAAAGGTCAGTATTAACAAGTAGAAATACAGGACATGGTGAGGAAGGGTTTCCCTACTTCATTGTCTTGTATCTGACCTTAGCGTTGAGTCTTGCAAAACATTCCCCTCCCCACTCCTTTCATCTACTCTTGTCATGTATGGTGTGCTAATCTTTCCTTCTTAAAGTCTTCACAGTCGGGGAGGATTTTATCGGTGTGTCGCTGGCTTTGCTGGACCACTGGTAGGTCTCACAGAGCCTGGCTAGCCATTGTATTGTACGTCCAACTGAAAGGTGACAACGAGAGAACTCGACCCGGTCTTGTGCGTCCTACGCTACATTGGAACACTTTTCTGTTTAATCAGTTGCCTAGCCTATTTCTTTTCTAGGATGTTACAGTGCTTAACGTAACCCTAGTCTGGGGTGGTATGCCATCCCAAGATACGGTAAATCATCCATTACTCTGTGACGGGTAGTGATTGATTTGGTCTTTGCCGCAAGAGCGACTTAGTCATGTGCATTGCTACCCTCCTGTGGGCAGTGGCGTAAAAGAGGATACAGCTTATACATATGGGTCAAGGGACTAGGTCTCCATGATAGAATTACAAGTTACATAATGAGGTAAATGTTAACAAGGATTGGTCATCAATGAATCAATTGTTTAACATTTCATATAACTAGTGAAGATTTCAATAGCCGAAGAATAATGACTAGATTACGTATCAAGATATATAACAAGAGAACAATTTACAGTAAGCAAAGCTATGGTACTTTTCAAGTATCGGTGGTAGAACATTGTTGTGAATGAAATGCTGACACATATCCTGTAATGCATGGTAAGGATCACTTCTGAACTCACTAATCTCACAACAGTCAAGTACATGATGTTGCAGGGTGTGGGAGTGGCTTTGTTGGAAATGTTTACATTTGGTCTATTCGTTATCAACAGGAGGGGCAAACCACTATGTGTATCTATAGCCCAGTCTGAATCGGGTGATACCATCAGTGTGTTTGTTGATCCTGTTAATGGAATAGTATATATACTTGCAAGAAGGAGCGCAAATGACTGGGAGAAGTATAAAAGAAAGCGGCAAGAGGTCAAGAGAAAGTTGCAAGGGTTGAAAAAGAGGGAAAAATGAGAGTTGGGGGTGAGAGAGCATCATCAAACTTAAGAGAGAATAGTAAGATGTTTTGGAAGGAGGTTGATAACGTACGTAAGACAAGAGAACAAATGGGAACATCGGTGAAAGGGGCAAGTGGGGAAGTAATAACAGGGAGTGATAAAGTGAGGAGATGGAATGAGTATTTCGGAGGTTTGTTGAATGTGTCTGATGATAGAGGGACAGGGTGTTTTGGTCGAGGTGGTGTGCGAAGTGAAAGGGTCAGGGAGAATGGTTTGGTTAAGAGAGAAGAGGCAGTGAAAGCTTTGCGGAACGTGGAAACTGGCAAGACGGCGGGTTTAGATGGTATTGCAGTGGAATTTATTAGAAATAGGGGTGACTGTGTTGTTGATTGGTTGGTTAGGATATTCAATGTACGTATGGATAAGAGTGAAGTGCCTGAGGATTGGCTAAATGCATACATAGTGCCATTGTAAAAAGGCAGAGGGGATAAAGGTGACTGTTCAAACCACAGAGGCATAAGTTTGTTGAGTACTCCTGGGAAAATTATATGGGAGGGTATTGATTGAGAGGGTGAAGATATGTAAAGAGCATAAAATTGGGGAAGAATGGTGTGATTTCAGAATTGGTAGAGGATGTGTGGATCAGATGTTTGCTTTGAAGAATGTATGTGAGAAATACTTAGAAAAGCAGATAGATTTATATGTAGCATTTATGGATCTGGAGAAAGCATATGATAGTTGATACATAGTCTTAAGAGAATATGGTGTGGGAGGTAAGTTGCTAGAAGCAGTGAAAAGATTTTACCTAGGATGTAAGGCACGTGTACAAGTAGGAAGAGAGAAGAATGATTGGTTCCTAGTAAATGTCGGTTTGCGGCAGGGTTGTCTGATGTCCGCATGGTTGTTTAATTTGTTTATGGATGGGATGGTTAGGGGGGGTAAATACAAGAGTTCTGAAGAGAGGGGCCAGTATGCATTCTGTTGGGGGTAAGAGGGCCTGGGAAGTGAGTCAGTTGTTGTTTGCCGATGACACAGCTCTAGTGGCTGATTCGAGAGACAAACTGCAGAAGCTGGTGACCGAGTTTGGTAAAGTTTGGGAAAGGAGAAAGTTGAGAGTAAATGTGAATAAGAGCAAGGTTATTAGGCTCAGTAGGGTTGAGGGACAAGTTGATTGGGATGTAAGTTTGAATGAAGAAAAACTGTAGGAAATGAAGTGTTTTAGATATCTGGGAGTGGACTTAGCTCGAATGGAACCATGGAAGCGGAAGTGGGTCATAAGGCGGGGAGGGGGCGAAGTTTCTGGGAGCGATGAAGAATGTGGAAGGACAGAGCTTTATCTCGGAGAGCAAAAATGGGTATTTTTAAAGGAATATTAGCTCCAACAATGTTATATGATTACGAAGCATAGACCATAGATAGGGTTGTGCGGAGGAGAGTGGATGTGTTGGAAATGAAATGTTTGAGGACAATATGTGGCGTGAGGTGGTTTGATCGAGTAAGTAATGAAAGGGTAAGAGAGATGTGTGGTAGTAAAAAAGAGCGGTTGAGCGAGCAGAAGAGGGTGTGTGGAAATAGTTTGGGCATATAGAAAGAATGAGTGAGGAAAGATTGACAAAGAGGATATATATATATATATATATATATATATTCTTTCTTTCTTTCATACTATTCGCCATTTCCCGCATTAGCGAGGTAGCGTTAAGAACAGAGGACTGGGCCTTAGAGGGAATATCCTCACCTGGCCCCCTTCTCTGTTCCTTCTTTTGGAAAATTAAAAAAAAAACGAGAGGGGAGGATTTCCAGCCACCCGCTCCCTCCCCTTTTAGTCGCCTTCTACGACACGCAGGGAATACGTGGGAAGTATTCTTTCTCCCCTATCCCCAGGGATATATATATATATATATATATATATATATATATATATATATATATATATATATATATATATATATATATATATATATATATATATATATATATATATATATATGTATATATATATGTCAGAGATAGAGGGAACAAGGAGAAGCGGGAGACCACATTGGAGGTGGAAAGATAGTGAAAAAGATTTTGAGTTATCGGGGCCTGAACATACAGGAGGGTGAGAGGCGTGCAACGAGGAGAGTGAATTGGAACGGTGTGGAAAACCGGGGTCTACTTGCTTTCAATGGACTGAGCCAGGGCATGTGAAACATCTGGGGTAAACCATGGAAAGTTCTGTGGGGCCTGGATGTGGATAGGGAGCTGTAGTTTCGGTGCATTACACATGATAGCTAAAGAATGGATGAAGGCAAGGAATTATGAATATGTACATGTGCATATATGTATATGTTTGTGTATGCGTAAATATATGTATGTATATTTGAATATGTTGATATGTGTATGTGTATATGTGTATATTTGCATGGACGTTTATGCATATATGTGCGTATGTGAGTGGATGGGCCATTCTTCGTCAGTTTACTGGCGCTACCTCGCTGCCGCGGGAAACAGGAATTAAGCATATATATAAATATATATATATATATATATATATATATATATATATATATATATATATATATATATATATATTTATACGTATATATGGTTCTTCTTTCTTAACATTATGATGATGGAAGGATCTGCTCGTGTTGATTTCACTTCGCCTTTAGTCTAAGAGAATTTCTTATCGATATTCCTGAATGATTTCTTGAAGTTAATCAGAGGTATATCAAGGGATAATGAACTTCATCCTCTACAGCAGATGTGTTTACTAGTCCACCGGCTTTATCACGCATGTCTGACCCAATATATGAAGGAAAATGGGTAATTTTTTTTTACCTACGTCGAGCTTTAGACACAAGCATATGAAAATCCTATTGAAGTGATTTTATGGCAGTTAGTTAAAAAAGAGAATCGTATACAATCAGAGCATCTATCACGGAGTTTAAGACAAATCCAAAGGCCATTAGGATAGCGAACATCTTCGTCTGGAGTGTGGACGCCCAGTTATTGACCCTAAGTCCCAGCTCATCGTATATACCGTAAACACATGTTGCAATGCACTATCAGCAGCACCAGCGGTTGTTGTCGTAAGATTACGTACAGCGGTGATGACGTTAATGTAATGAAGAGCGTTATTACTGACCCTCTATGTTGACTCAGGCTGTGATCTGTGTAGGGGTCCTGGGGGATGGTTAAAGACAGTGATATCAATTGAGGTTGATTTCCCACGGGGCGGGATAGCGCCATTGGCTCTCATTGGTAGAGTTCATCTATACCACACAATCTAAGCCTAGTGGCGCCTGTAGTTAACCACGTAGGTGGGTGTCTCCCGAAGTTCTGGAAAGCTTCTTTACCCCATATTCGCCAATTGTACCCTCAACTGTTGCATTATCCTCTCTTGCATTTATAATACCTATCACTAATACCCGATCCCTGGCAGCAATACTACGTGAACACTTACTCAGTTCCTCTTTAAACATTCACCTTTCTTTCTCATTCCTCTCGGGCAAACACGCATACGTTTGCAAACACACAACACATATTGTCTGCACTTGTTACGTGCAAACACATATCACATGTACAAACATACTAGGTCATACTGGCTGAAAACACCATATTCAAAATAAGAAACACAACTCTACCTACAAAATTTTGCAACATAAGTGTAAACACGTATTACATTATTGTAGTACAGTCACACCACGTCATCTTCGTCAACACACTTGTACACACAAACTTAACTAAAGTCATTCACCTTTGCTGGATACTGACCAGACAACCAGACACCAACCCGATCAACCAGCTACTCAACTGCTTAACTTCCAAGCCGCCTGTCAGCAATGCGAGGCTATCAGATCAAATCAAATTACACAATGGCATTCACAACAGTTTATTGATTTATCTTTGTAAATTAAGTGCAACTGAAAAGTGGCCCTATGTCTAATTAATCTGTAACCGCACTGCTCTTCCCCAATCTGATGCTCTGTACACGCCTTCACCCTCTCAATCAATACCCTCCCATATAATTTCCCAGGAATACTCAACAACTTATACCTCTGTAATTTGAGCACTCACTCTTATCCCCTTTGCGGAATGCTTGTACTTTGCAAGCATTCCCCCAATCCTCAGGCACCTCACCATGAGTCATACATACATTAAGTAATCTTACTAACCAGTCAACAATACATTCATTCACTTTTTTAATAAATTCGACTGCAATACCATCCAAACCTGCTGCCTTGCCGGCTTTCATCCTCTGCAAAGCTTTTACTACCTCTTCTCTATTTACCAAATCATTCTCCCTAACCCTCTCACTTTGCACACCACCTCGACCAAAACACCCTATATCTGCCACTCTATCATCAAACATATTCAACAAACCTTCAAAATACTCACTCCATCTCCTTCTTACATCACCACTACTTGTTATCACCTCCCCATTAGCCTCCTTCACCGATGTTCCCATTTGTTCCCTTATCTTACGTACTTCATTTACCTCCTTCCAAAGCATCTTTTTATTCTCCCTAAAATTTAATGATACTCTCTCACCCCAACTCTCATTTGCCCTCTTTTTCACCTCTTGCACCTTTCTCTTGACCTCCTGCCTCTTTCTTTTATACATTTCCCAGTCATTTGCATTATTTCTCTGCAAAAATCGTCCAAATGCCTCTCACTTCTCTTTCACTAATAATCTTACTTCTTCATCCTACCACTCATTACCCTTTCCAATCTGCCCACCTCCCACGCTTCTCATGCCACATGCATCTTTTGCACAAGCCATCACTGCTTCCCTAAATACATCCAATTACTCTCCCATTCCCCTTACGTCCTTTGTTCTCATCACTCTCTTCACCCCAACATTCTCCCTTCTTTTCTGAAAACCTCTACAAATCTTCACCTTCGCCTCCACAAGATAATGATCAGACATCCCTCCAGTTGCACCTCTCAGCACATTAACATCCAAAAGTCTCTCTTTCGCGCGCCTATCAACTAACACGTAATCCAATAACGCTCTCTGGCCATCTCTCCTACTTACATACGTATACTTATGTATATCTCTCTTTTTAAACCAGGCATTCCCAATCACCAGTCTTTTTCAGTACATAAATCTACAAGCTCTTCACCATTTCCATTCATAACACTGAACACCCCACGTACACCAATTAGTCCATCAACTGCCACATTACTCACCTTCGCATTCAAATCACCTATCACCATAACCCGATCTCGTGCATCAAAACTACTAACACACTCACTCAGCTGCTCCCAAAACGCTTGCCTCCCATGATCTTTCTTCTCATGCCCAGGTGCATATGCACCAATAATCACCCATCTCTCTCCATCCACTTTCAGTTTTACCCATATGAATCTAGAGTTTACTTTCTTACACTCCATCACATACTTCCACCACTCCTGTTTCAGGAGTAGTGCTACTCCTTCCCTTGCTCTCGTCCTCTCACTAACCCTTGACTTTACTCCCAAGGCATTCCCAACCCACTCTTCCCCTTTACCCTTGAGCTTCGTTTCACTCAGAGCCAAAACATCCAGGTTCCTTTCCTCAAACATACTACCTATGTCTCCTTTTTTTCTCATCTTGGTTACATCCACACACATTTAGACACCCCAATGTGAGCCTTCGAGGAGGATGAGCATTGCCCGCGTGACTCCTCCTTCTGTTTCCCCTTTCATAGAGTTAAAAAACAAGGAGGGGAGGGTTTCTAGCCCCCCGCTCCCGTCCTATGCATGCAAGACATCATCAGCACGCAACATTGTGGGTGTCATACCCTACTTGTCATATTGCAAACAGAGTAAAATGAGGAAGAGAGGCTGCATAGTATCTAAGCTGCTTGCTAAGATGATGTACAAGGCTGGTTTAACTCACATCATCACAATGGATTTGCACCAGAAGGAAATCCAGGGGTTCTTTGAATGCCCTATTGACAACGTGAGAGCCTCCCCCTTCCTCTTGCAGTACATCCAGGAGAGTATTCCTGACTACCGTAATGCTATCATAGTTGCACGTGACCCAGGGATCAGCTAAGAAGGCTACATCCTATGCTGAACGTCTCAGGCTAGGCATTGCAGTTATACATGGAGAGCAGAAACGAATGAAGATGAGCAAGCTGATGGACGTAACTCTCCACCTCCTGTTGAGCACTCGCGTATAATGGATGTAGGCGTGGGAGTGCCAGCTCTTGCTGCAAAGGAGAAGCCTCCAATTAATGTAGTGGGAGATGTAGGGGGACGCATTGCCGTTATGGTGGATGACATGATTAATGATGTTGCCTTCTTTGTGGCAGCAGCAGAAGTGTTGAAAGATCGTGGAGCATACAAGATCTATGTGATGGCCACACATGGTCTTTTGTCATCTGATGCCCCAAGACTCATTGATGATTCCCCTATTGATGAGGTGGTAGTCACCAACACAGTGCCCCATGAAATTCAGAAGATGCAGTGTCACAAGGTCAAAACTGTCCGCAATGTCACACTTGAGGATTAGGCAGCGAGCGAGCATTAGTTTGTTTCATGAATATTGACTTGTACGATATATATATATATATATATATATATATATATATATATATATATATATATATATATATATATATATATATATATATATATATATATATATATATATATATATATATATATATATATATATATATATATATATATATATATATATATATATATATAATTGTTATCTTCATGTTAGTAGCAGTGGGTTGAGCATTTTTCCAGGCTTTCTACACCTCCACTTCCCTCCGAACCCAAAGATGACTATTCCACCACACAGAAGCATTGCGCTACTTATTACATGAAGGAAAGATGAATAATACTAATTTCTATTTAACATTATTTACTTATGAGTCAGGGCGATTGTAATAAATATACAGTAACATGTGATACATTACAACACAGAGGCAGTAAAGATACATAAATATGGGCTATACAACACTACACGAGTAAACCAAAAGGTTGTGTATACCACATTCCTTGGTACAAATGTGTAGGATGTTACTCCCTGGGATGAGAATTATACTACAAATCTCGTGATCTGACAACGTCATTTTATTACATTCTTGAAAAAGCAAGAACATACTGTAATCTGAAAAAAAAAAAGAGAAAAACTTATATTTTGTAGCTTGGCATAACCGCGCGTATGTGTAGATCTTCCACCGGTGACTGTGTGAAGCCATCAACTGCTGTCATTGCTCGCCAGCCTTATGACAAATTTGACTCAGATGCACTTTTTTTTTTATATATATATATTTATATATAGAAAGAATAGCCCTGTAGAAACCTAGGAGAGAAGCCAAGTGTAGCTTCCGTGTCACACATACATAACATGGTAACTATAACACATTCATTACATACAGCTATATGCTGACACAACATGACTGGTTGCCAACATTTTCCAGTCAGGTCATGAGCCATATTCAGGAGATGTGCTCAAGGCAGATGAATGCCTCTCTGAGCAGTCCCCTGGAGTCTATCTCTCTCTCTCTCTCTATCTTTTTGTAGTTGGCATTATGTTGTCCAGTACTGAATTAGTACAGGTGGTAAGAGTGAGCTGTCTCATGGTATGTTGTGAACTGCTTCTTCAGTCATTACACCATGAATGGCTCAGCTAATTGGGAAGTATCCCCTGAATATGGCCAGACATGACTCGGAGACAAGACTTTCTCACTAGTCCAGGTAATAAAAGACTGTTCATCAGTGCAAGCACCAAAGAATGAGTGATTCAACTCAGAGAATCTTCACTATCCTGGAACAAAAAAAAAAAAAAAATATCAAACAAGACTGAACAATACTCATTGTTGTGATTCGCCCCAACACTTGATTATGGAGATGTACAGAACAGTTTTTAATCCTCTGTAGCTAAAATAGACTATGTAGTAAGATAAAATTCATGTTTGCTAGTCTAGCTAGACGACAATTTGACATCACTGACATCATCATCACTAACTCTATCATTACAGCTTGGAAATATCGGCTGCAGTCAAATTCCAGAAATACCCTTGAGCACATCTAAGCCACCATCAGACCCATGGACGAATACCATAAGGGATAGTTCTGAAGCTCCTCCCTGTGGACCTCACCTTGAGTGCTGCTCGGGAACTGGGCAAATTATTGTCTATTGCTATCATCACATCACAACATATCAGACAACTCTTAAATTTGACAAGTTCATATCGAAAAAGAAATCATAAAATTCTACTCTCCATGATGTAGCGGGAGGTTAAGTGTTAGGGTAGAACAGGACTGATTAGTAGAATGAGCTAATTAATATTCTGAATAATTAATGTCATTAACATAAAGTGGGAAGTGTGTGAGAAAGCTGATATGTTTAGAAATTCCAGTTCCACTCGTATTAACGATTCCCAAAGCCTGTGATGAACTAAACTCTTCAAATATATAAGAGGAACTTTTTGATTTGATTCTGAAAGCTACAGAAATAGATTTCTTATCATTAAACTCTAAATAATCAGAGGAGAATTGCCTTCGACAAACAATAACATGATTCTTGAAAAAAAAAAAAAAAGTTTTAAGTGCATTACATAATTTTTGCCTACAGTTTACATTGGTCTTAAGTAGGAACTACACATGTAAGCATGAGGGAATTTGCTCCAGTGACACTTGAGGAAGCGATCCTTCCTTCATGATATCCTCAAGGGGTTAGAGTATTTACCTAGTGGTACATCATACTTGATTACCGTTACATTATTTTTTTTCTTCCAGTGATTTCTATGATGATGATATTTGCACTTTTGTGTGAATCTCACTAGCCATATAGGTCAGGATGCTGTACTTTTTACCTCATTCACTCCAAAAAATATCTAAGAATTTTACTTGGTTCGCTATCACTACGAAAGAGTCAACCTCGAACTCTGACTGTTACTAACGTTCATCCAATATGATTTAAGCTCATATGTTTCTTTTTATTTCAGGGGATCAAAAGGGAGGAGTTGGACCCAAGTGTTGCCCCCTCTGTGCTACTGGCCCTGACCAGCTGAGTATTGAGGTGTACTGGGCTGTGTTGCACTGGGCTGACACTGGAGTCTCGAATTCGGGAGAGAGTTTCTGGAGGGGGTCTGGGTAGTGAGGAACCACAATGCCCAATGACCTGATGAAAAATTTCAAGATGGCTGTGATTAATTGGCTCAATATACAAGAGACCCAAAGCAGAAGGAGCAGTTGGGAGACTGTGAGTTATCTACAAAGATATGACTAAGATACAAAAGATACATCTTCTTTGGTGAATCTTTGGTAAGGCGTAATAAGAGATATGTTAAGGCTATCACAGAGCCGCCGTAAGGCTGAGTCTCACAGGGGAAAATGCTATTCAACGTGTTTCATTACCCTACAAATGAAATAGATGAAATTTGTATCATATCAATAAAAAATACTCCTGCATAACTTGATGGTTACGAGAAGATTAGCTCCCTTTGGATTTTTGATGACGTACAATTGCATCAAAGCCTTGCTAACTCTTGTTTATGTTTTCAGTATGTGACAATTGTCTCCAAAGACTTAATAGTTATTCAAAGCTGCTGATTTTGTCACAACCAAGAACACTTTCTGATTTGATGCCTTTCCTTCACATGTGAGGCCAGCCACCATGCTTCAAGGGGAAGCAGAGGAGAGATACAGGTAATACTATGTTGCATAGGCCTCGCTTACGCAGAGGAAACGCAGTCAGTTATACAGATCCGGGGCAGAAAATATGGTTCAGTTTTAACTTACTCTTGTGGCAAATTATTTGTAGTAGCACACATCTGCGGGACTGTGAGGGCCACTGAAATTTTGAAAAGAACGCCTGAAGCGCAAATGAATGTAGTATGGAATGGGTTGCCAATACAATGTAAGGGGGGAAAAAGATAACTTGGGTATGGTAGATAAAGCTAAAGTAGGAATTAGAGATGATGAAATAATACGTGAACTAGATTAGAGGGACATTACAGAGTTCCTCAAGTACTGTAACACAATGAGACTGTACGAATGGGGATGGTGAGATGGGTGGAAGGGAGCTGTATCTCAGAAAAAGGTCTGTTAAGGTGACAGTGAGTTATAAGTGATGAAGTTAAGTCGAGGGAAGGGCAAGGGCCACACCTAACATAACTGCACCTATAACTATACACAGCGTAGGGCACATCGGATACACTTTGCTCACAGGCAGACTCTCTTGCAAAAGGTCCACACAGGACTAGTAGATGTGTGTTTTCCTGACAAGACCATTTATTACTAAATATAGTCATTGATCACTTAACATTTATAAAATATCATAATTTCTCTGCATACACCATTCTATAAAATCGTTTCAAAAGGTCTGTTTTATCACCACAGCTGCCACACCAGCCTCTCTGCCAGGTTGCTGTCTGGGAGGAAGTCCTGCACACAGGCTGGTAGTTCATCCCTGTCTGGCTAGTAACCTGCCTAGCCGATTGGGAGTTGCACTGTCCACAGGATAGCTCCCTCAGAGGATTGCAAGAACGTCCACTGCACCTCACATATGGCTCACGGTTTAGAGAATTGGTGGAAGGAATGTGCCTGAATCATCCAAGGAATTCTCTGTTGATGTGCCATCTGGGTTTCCATTGACGCCTGTATTGGAGGTAGCAGTAGTGGTATTGGCGTTTGAGGATGTGGGGTCCTGCTTGGTCCCGGCATCTGTGGCAGTCACACCCGTATCCCGGTGACGCTTGCCCTTATACACCTGCAATGATTGAGTAGAAATGTTAGTCTCATTCATCTTAAGCTACTAATCCTCCTTAACGGTACTTTAGATAATCCATTTTGAATAGAGAATGTGACCACAGGTGTTACATTTTGTCCTATCAAGAAATTTAGAATTTGTATGAATGTGCATTGTTAAACATCTACAATGCATGGGACCTGGACATTCCTGGAGCTTTCATCTTTAAAGATATCTATGAATTTAATATGAATTCAGAAATTCAAACTTGTGATACAATGTGTAAGTCTGTACGTTTTTTTTTATCAGTATGAATGTATTTCTCTTGGTATATATCTCATACCTGGTATGAGTATAATCAGTATGACCATATATCTATTTTTCGTTATATTTCTCAAACCTGGTATAAGTGCAATGTCAAAATACTTGTACAGTGAATACGAATAATTTAGCTAATGTCTTGAAAAATAGAAATAATTTTGACCAAAAAAGAAATACATGAAAGTTTTTTCCAGGATATTTGATGTTGTACTGTATCAAACAGCTGAATCACAAAAAAGTATATGGATTAGCTTTATGCTAAAGACCCATTCAGAAAGGTCCACCTACAAGTGATTTACAGTAACAAGTCGCTCACAACACATTACAATCTAATATCAATTTATTGATATCAGTTCTTACATAGCTACTAGATAATGAGTTACCTTCATGAACATATACACCGAGAAGTATAACAAAGTGGTTCAAGAATGATGAATTTTGAAGTGGATAATTACTGCCACCATGATTGCATAATATATATCTCTCAAGCTTATACATGGATGAGAATGGTTTTGCCTCAGCACTGTATTTGTTGGCGTTACCACATCCTGCATGTCTTTCTAATTGCTTTCAGAGTTGGGACAATTTTTTGGTTATTGAAGATGATTGGCTTTATTAAGAAAATGGTCGTTATCAGCGGGAGAGTTGGTGGTACATTCAGAACATGAATCACTATTACCCCTGTGTGCCATAGATTTCAAAATGAACGATACCTCTTCTGTCGTCTCGATTGGATTGATAAGCGTGATTTCGACGTCATTGCATTATGGTAAGTGACAGGATGTTACAGTGCCACTGGTGCTCCACATATTGCATTATGACAAGTGACAGGAACAGTGCCACTGGTGCTCCACATATTGCATTATGGTAAGTGACAGGAACAGTGCCACTGGTGCTTCACATATTGCATTATGGCAAGTGACAGGAACAGTGCTACTGGTGCTTCACATATTGCATTATGGCAAGTGACAGGAACAGTGCTACTGGTGCTCCACATATTGCATTATGGCAAGTGACAGGAACAGTGCTACTGGTGCTCCACATATTGCATTATGGCAAGTGACAGGAACAGTGCTACTGGTGCTCCACATATTGCATTATGGTAAGTGACAGGAACAGTGCCACTGGTGCTCCACATATTGCATTATGGTAAGTGACAGGAACAGTGCTACTGGTGCTCCACATATTGCATTATGGTAAGTGACAGGAACAGTGCTACTGGTGCTTCACATATTGCATTATGGCAAGTGACAGGAACAGTGCCACTGGTGCTCCACATATTGCATTATGGCAAGTGACAGGAACAGTGCCACTGGTGGTTTCATATTCCTACATAAGGGCAGCGGGGCTACCAATATGAAACCTCATTGAAAGCTTATGTGATAACTCTCTCTCCACATCCAAGATTCGCGAGTCTCTCAGTGAACATAAAGTTTCAGGAATCACAATGTACAAAACTTGGTGATCATGGATGAAATATGAACTTATATGGAATATGAACTGGCAAAGGATAAAGCATCTGTTACGAAATGTAGGCATAAAAGAATGTGGAAATACAATGAAACGCAGAAATCATGGATGTAAAAAAAAAAAAAGACGCATTTTAGTAGGGTCGAGGAGGAGCATCATCACGAAGACCGACCTTATAGAGAGTGTAGTTCTCCTCCTCCACAGAGTCCTGAGTGATGGGGCCCTGCCGTCTGGGGTTACCAGGAGGGCCGCCGTTGACTGCACCTGGTCGACGGTCTGTGGTTCCTGCCTGGGTTGATGGTGATGATGACGACGATGATGAAGAGACAGTGGTGGAGAGTGATGAATGCAGCCACTCATGTTGCAACGCCTCCTCTGGGGTCATTCTGGTTGAGGGATCCCACCTGCAACAACACCCAGTGGATATTAATGAAACCTGTTGAGTAGCAACAGTGCAGCATCTGTGGCATGCGTCCCACCAGACCACCTAGGAGCTTGTGCGTCGCTAATGTGTGTGCAATTGAACACCCGGGACAATAGCTCAACCTGAAGGCTTTCTCTGTTAACACTTTGACCTTTTAAAAATCTGCATACACATACATACATATATATATATGGGCTATGGATAGAGTTGTGCGCAGGAGGGTGGATGAGCTGGAAATGAGATGTTTGAGGACAATATGTGGTGTGAGGTGGTTTGATCGAGTAAGTAATGTAAGGGTAAGAGAGATGTGTGGAAATAAAAAGAGTGTGGTTGAGAGAGCAGAAGATGGTGTTTTGAAATGGTTTGGTCAAATGGAGAGAATGAGTGAGGAAAGATTGACCAAGAGGATATATGTGTCAGAGGTGGAGGGAACGAGGAGAAGTGGGAGACCAAGTTGGAGGTGGAAAGATGGAGTGAAAAAGATTTTGAATGATTGGGGCCTGAACATGCAGGAGGGTGAAAGGCGTGCAAGAATAGAGTGAATTGGAACGATGTGGTATAACGGGGTCGACGTGCTGTCATTGGATTGAACCAGGGCATGTGAAGCGTCTGGGGTAAACCATGGAAAGTTCTGTGGGGTCTGGATGTGGAAAGGGAGCTGTGGTTTCGGTGCATTATTACATGACAGCTAGAGACTGAGTGTGAACGAATGGGGCCTTTGTTGTCTTTTCCTAACGCTACCTCGCACACATGAGGGGGAAGGGGGTTGTTATTCCATGTGTGGCGAGGTTGCGATGGAAACAAATAAAGGCAGACAGAATGAATTATGTACATGTGTATATATGTAAATGTCTGTGTGTGTATATATATGTGTACATTGAGATGTATAGGTATGTATATTTGCGTGTGTGGACGTGTATGAATATACGTGTATGGGGGTGGGTTGGGCCATTCTTCCGTCTGTTTCCTTGCGCTACCTCGCTAACGCGGGAGACAGCGACAAAGCAAAATAATAATGATAAAAATGTACATATATATATATTTATATATATATATATATATATATATATATATATATATATATATATATATATATATATATATATATATATTTTTTTTTTTTTTTTTTTTTTTTTATACTTTGTCGCTGTCTCCCGCGTTTGCGAGGTAGCGCAAGGAAACAGACGAAAGAAATGGCCCAACCCCCCCCCCCCATACACATGTACATACACACGTCCACACACGCAAATATACATACCTACACAGCTTTCCATGGTTTACCCCAGACGCTTCACATGCCTTGATTCAATCCACTGACAGCACGTCAAACCCTGTATACCACATCGCTCCAATTCACTCTATTCCTTGCCCTCCTTTCACCCTCCTGCATGTTCAGGCCCCGATCACACAAAATCTTTTTCACTCCATCTTTCCACCTCCAATTTGGTCTCCCTCTTCTCCTCGTTCCCTCCACCTCCGACACATATATCCTCTTGGTCAATCTTTCCTCACTCATTCTCTCCATGTGCCCAAACCATTTCAAAACACCCTCTTCTGCTCTCTCAACCACGCTCTTTTTATTTCCACACATCTCTCTTACCCTTACGTTACTTACTCGATCAAACCACCTCACACCACACATTGTCCTCAAACATCTCATTTCCAGCACATCCATCCTCCTGCGCACAACTCTATCCATAGCCCACGCCTCGCAACCATACAACATTGTTGGAACCACTATTCCTTCAAACACACCCATTTTTGCTTTCCGAGATAATGTTCTCGACTTCCACACATTTTTCAAGGCTCCCAAAATTTTCGCCCCCTCCCCCACCCTATGATCCACTTCCGCTTCCATGGTTCCATCCGCTGACAGATCCACTCCCAGATATCTAAAACACTTCACTTCCTCCAGTTTTTCTCCATTCAAACTCACCTCCCAATTGACTTGACCCTCAACCCTACTGTACCTAATAACCTTGCTCTTATATATATATATATATATATATATATATATATATATATATATATATATATATATATATATATATATATATACGATTCAATTATATTTCTCGTGGTACTGGAGTTAAGAGTTGATAACTGAGATGGCATTACTCCAATCAATACAATGATCCTAGTTTTTAACGTGATTAAGCAAGGCATTTGATTCTTGTCCTGTTCTTATACTATATCTATATTGCATAAGTCTAACAAAGGTCCTTACCAGTCTGCCCAACATAAAACTTATCACAATTTCTACATGGTACTTTATAGAGGCATCCAGGAGAATTTTCTGGTGATTTCAGATTAACATATTCTTTATAGTATTATTGTTGCTGAAGTTAACATCTACATTAAAGGGTTTAAGCAACATGGGAAGTAAAGTAAAATTATTATCAAAAGGGAAAACTAAAAGATTCTTGGTGTCAATGGGAGGCTCGGGTTCAACTCTAATAAATGATTTCTTTGCTAACGTAAGGGATTTACGAGTGCAGAATGGAAAAAGGTGAGAGCAAATGACGTAATGAGAGTGGGGAGGAATGGGATGTATTAAGGGAAGCAGTGATGGCTTGCGCAAAAGATGCTTGTGGCATGAGAAAGGTGTGAAGTGGGCAGATTAAAAGGGTAGTGATTGGTGGGATGAAAAATCAAGTTTGTTAGTGAAAGACAAGAAAGAGGCGTTTGGACGATTTTTGCAGGGAAGCAGTGAAAATGATTGGGAGATGTATAAAAGAAACAGGCAGTAGGTCAAGAGAAAGGTGCAAGAGGTGAAAAAGAGAGCAAATGAGAGTTGGGGTGAGAGAGTATCATTAAATTTTAGGGAGAGTAAAGAAATGTTTTGGAAAGAGGTAAATAAAGTGCGTAAGACAAGAGAACAAATGGGTATATCGGTGAAGGGGGCTAATGGGGAGGTATCAACAGGTAGTGGTGAAGAGAAATAGAGATGGAGCGAGTATTTTGAAGGTTTGTTGAATGTGTTTGATGATAGAGTGGCAGATATAGGGTGTTTTGGTCGAGGGAAAGTGCGAAGTGACAGGATCAGGGAGAATGGTTTGGTAAACATAGAAGAGGTAGTGAAAGCTTGGCGGAAGATGAGAGCCGGCAAGGAGGCGGGTTTGGATGGTATTGCAGTGGAATTCATTTAAAAGGGGGTGACTGTGCTGATGACTGGTTGGTAAGGATATTTAAAGTATGTATGATTCATGGTGAAGTGAATGAGGATTGGCGGAATGCATGCATAGTGCCATTGTACAAAGGCAAGGGGGATAAATGTGTGTTCAAATTACAGAGGTATACGTTTATTGAGTATTCCTGGGAATTATATGGCAGGATATTGATTGGAGGGTCAAGGCATGTACAGAGCATGAGATTGGGGAAGAGCAGTGTGGTTTCAGAGGTGGTAGACAATGTGTGGATCAGGTGTTTGCTTGGAAGAATGTATGTGATAATACTTAGAAAACCAGCTGGATTTGTATGAAGCATTTATGGATCTAGAGAGGGCATATGGTAGAGTTGATAGAGATCCTTTGTGCAAGGTATGAAGAGTATATGGCGTGGGAGGTAAACTGCTAGAAGCAGCGAAAAGTTTTTATCAAGGATGTAAGGCTTGTGTACGAGTAGGAAGAGAGGAAAGTGATTGGTTCCTAGTGAATGTCGGTTTGCGTGATGTCTCCAAGGTTGTTTAATTTGTTTATGGATGGGGTTGTTAGGGAGGTGAATGCAAGAGTTTTGGAGAGAGGGGCAAGTATGCAGTCTGTTATGGAAAAGAGAGCTTGGGAAGTGAGTCAGTTGTTGTTCGCTGATGCTACAGCGCTGGTGGCTGATTCGGGTGAGAAACTGCAGAAGTTGGTGACTGAATTTGGTAAAGTGTGTGAAAGAAAAAGTTGAGAGTAAATGTGAATAAAAGCAAGGTTATTAGGTTCAGTAGGGTTGAGAAACAAGTTAATTGGGAGGTAAGTTTTAATGGAGAAAAACTGGAGGAAGTGAAGCGTTTTAGATATCTGGGAGTGGACTTAGCAGCGGATGGAACCATGGAAGCGGAAGTGAGTCACAGGGTGGGGGAGGGGGTGAAAGTTCTGGGAGCGTTGAAAAATGTGTGGAGGGCGAGAACGTATGTTTGAAGGAATAATGGTTCCAACAATGTTATATGGTTGCGAGGCATAGGCTATAGATAGGGTTGTGCGGGGGAGGGTGGATGTGCTGGAAATGAAATGTTTGAGGACAATATGTGGTGTGAGGTGGTTAGATCGAGTAAGTAATGAAAGGGTAAGAGAGATGTATGGTAATGGAGATAGTGTGGTTGAGAGAGCAGAAGAGGGGGTTTTGAAATGGTTTGGTCACATGGAGAGAATGAGTGAGGAAAGATTGACAAAGAGGATATATGTGTCAGAGGTGGAGGGAACGAGAAGTGGAAGACCAATTTGCAGGTGGAAGGATGGAGTGTAAAAGATTTTGAGCGATCGTGGCCTGAACATACAGGGGGTGAAAGGCGTGCAAGGAATAGAGTGAATTAGAACGACGTGGCATACTGGGGTCGACGTGCTGTGAATGGATTGAACCAGAGCATGTGAAGCGTGTGGGGTACACCATGGAAAATTCTATGGGGCCTGGATGTGGAATGGGAGCTGTGGTTTCGGTGCATTACACATGACAGCTAGACACTGAGTGTGAACGAATGAGGCTTTTTTTTTTGTCTTTTCCCAGCGCTACCTCGCGAAGGAGGGGAGGGGGGATGCAATTTCGTGTGTGTCGGGATGGTGATGAGAATGGATGAAGGCAGCAAGAACGAATATGTATGTGTATATATGTATATGTCTGTGTATGTATATGTATGTATACGTTGAAATGTATAGGTATATATATGTGCGTGTGCGGGCGTTTATGTATATACATGTGTATGTGGGTGGGTTGGGCCATTCTTTCATATATGAGTGTATCCTGGCGTTACCTCGCTGACGCGAAAAACGGCGATCAAGAATAGTAAATCAACCAAACAATCAAACAATCAATGAACATATATATATATATATATATATATATATATATATATATATATATATATATATATATATATATATATATATATATATATATATATATATATATATATATATATATATATTTGAAGTGTAAAGCGAATGACGTCATTAGGTGAGGTTTTGGCTGGAATGTCAGTTAAGAAATGTGATAACCAAAGATAGGTGTCAGATGAACATAGGAAAGGGCTGGGTGATCAGAGGCAAGTGTCAGGTAATGGATTAGCTTATAAGCTTGTACATGTTGACGATTCTTTTGTTTATAAAAGGATCTAATCTTACATGCCTGAACTGAATTTGAGATAGTTATGAAAACTATGTTGATAACACTATAGATTCTATGATATTTCTTTCCGCAACTGAATGACATGATACACTATTTCTGAGTATTGGCCATCAGTAGGGTGATTGAAGCCTTGTATATGTAGGAATAGAGTGTTTGAATCTTGTCCATCTCGAACACTCTACTGATGCTTCTTTATTCTTAAATTAAGTTCGTTTCCACTTTGTCCCAGGTAAACTCTATTGCAGTCCTTGCATGTTATCTGTTAAAGACAACCACAAAGAATGGTAAAACGGTGAGAATTAAACGAAGCTAGGGAGATGGATGAGGGACGGGAGGATTGAAGAAGCAGTGCTGGCATGTGGGAGGGAGGATTGTGGCATGTGTAAGATGGGAGGTGGGAAGGTAAGAAAGGGTAGTGAGTGATGGGAAGACTAAGTAAAGTTACAATTGAAGGAGAAAAGAGAAGTATAGGAGCGCTACTTACTGGGAAAGAGTGCAAGTGATTGGGAAATGTATATGAGAAAGAGGCATAAGGTCAAGAGGAAGGTGCATAGATTGAAAAACAGGGCAAGTGAGGTTTGGGGTGAGCAAGAGTCAGTAAACCTCAGGGAGGATACGTTGTTTTGGAAGGAGATTGATAGTGTGAAGGAATAAGAGAACAAATGGGAGCATCGGTGAAGGGGGCAAATGGGAAAGTGGTAACAGGAACTGATGAAGTGAGGAGATGGACTGAGTATTTTGAAGGACTGCTGAATGTGTTGATGATAGAGTGGCGGACGTAGGGTGTTTTGGTCGGGGTGGTGCGCGAAGAGAGAGAGAGAGAGAGAGAGAGAGAGAGAGAGAGAGAGAGAGAGAGAGAGAGAGAGAGAGAGAGAGAGAGAGAGAGAGAGAGAGAGAGAGAGAGAGAGAGAGAGAGAGAGAGAGTAGAAAGTGATGAAAGTGAATTTTCCAAGTGAAGGTTGGTCTGCGGCCGGGGGGATGGTGGTGGGGGTTATGATGTCACCATGGTTGTTTATGGATGGGGTGGTGAGGGAGGTTAATGCAAGATTCTTGGAGAGAAGGGCGAGTATGCAGACTGTGGGGGTTGAGAAGACCTGGGAAGTGTCAGTTGTTGTTTGCTGATGATATAGCACTAGTGGCTGATTCGAGTGAGAAATTGCAGATGTTGACTGAGTTTGGAAGTGTGTGGAAATAAGAATTTGCGAGTAAATGTCAACAGAAGCAAGGTTATTAGGTGAAGTAGGGTTGAGGGACAGGTTACTTGTGAGTGAGTCTGAGTGGAGAAAAATTGGAAAAAGTGAAGTGTTTTACATACCTGAGAGTGGACATGACAGCGAATAGAACCATGGAAGCGGAAGTGACTCACTCTGTGGGGAGGGGGACGGAGATTTTGGGAGCGCAGAAGAATGTGTGAAAAGAACCTTATCTTGGACAGCAAAAATGGGTATGTTCAAAGGAATAGTAGTTCCAACAATATCATAAGGCTGGGAGGCATGGGCTGTAGATGAGGCTGTGAGGAGGAGGGTAGATGTGTTATAAATGAGGACAATATGTGGTGTGAGGTGGTTTAATCGAGTAAGTGATGAAAAGGTGAGAGGTATGACAATAAAAAGATATTGGTTGATATAGCTGAATTGGATGTGGCAAAAGGTATGAATATATGGAGAGAATAAGTGAGGAGAGGTTGCCAAGAGGATATAAATGTCATAAGTGGAGGGAACAAGGAGAAACAGGAGACCAAACTGGAGATGGAAGAATGTGATGAAAAAGTTTTGAACTACCGGAGCCTGAACGTGCAAAAGAATGAAAAGCATGCATGGGATAGAGTGAATTGGAACGATATGGCTGTACTGGGGCCGATGTGCTGTCAATGGGTTGAATCAAGGCATTTGCAGCGTGCGGGGTAAATCATGGAAAGGTCTGCTGGGCCTGGATGTGTATGAAGGCGAACATTTTCACCAGGAATAAATTACAGGAAAACGTTATTCTACAGTGTGAACACTAAACAGTGTGTGATAGGGAAGGTTGCATGGAGTAATATACATCATTTTGTTATCACATGACCTCAGGATCCCATCTCCAGGGTTCCTGCAGTTTGAAGGCTGTGCTGCACACATGATGGACTTCTTTCGAGTCAAGACGTGTTACATCAACTGAACACGGCACAGCCAAGCCAAAGGTGACTTTTCATTCACAGTGTAATCTACTGATGCTACTTCTACAACTTCAACTGCTACTGCTGCTTCCATTGTCACTACTACTACTACTACTACAACAAAGTAGCCAGGAAAGACTCACTCGAGGCAGCGAGCGATGAAGTGGACGAAGTGTGTGTCGGAACACTTAAGGACGGAGGCCAGGTCGCGGGAGCCCGGCCGACGCTTCTTGCCTTTGCTGTTGGTCACACAACGTGGGTTGCCCTTGGAGTCTGCCGGAAAGGTGACGAGGTCAGTACAGGTCAGTAGGTTGACCGGAGGGGAGAAGTTGGGAACATAGTGTGAAACGTTACAAGCAAGATGGAGACGAAAGGAGATTGTAGCGATGGAAGTAAGATAGAGAGACCAGGGAAGGGAATGGTGAGGTGAACAGATCTTAACTCTAAACAACCATGATGAAGAACATTTGTTACACATATGATCAGGGTGGACGGCAGCAGGGAACCATACACAGATGGTGACCAGGCAACCTGACGGGACCTGGTCGTCACAACCACCTGTGTCCTCGATACTGTGGAGGTGGGAAGAAGGAGCTTGTATACCTGTACATAAACACCACTCTGACATTCACTCCACTCTCTACTCTCTCTCTCTCTCTCTCTCTCTCTCTCTCTCTCTCTCTCTCTCTCTCTCTCTCTCTCTCTCTCTCTCTCTGAGCCTACCAAAGAAAAGCCTGCGTCTGGAGGCTGCGATGAGAAGGTGCTGGGGAGGGAGGGAGAGCACCTCCATGATGCACGCCAGCTGCTCCACTTCGTTCTCGCCAGGGAAGAGCGGGTAGCCGGTGTACAGCTCAGCCAGGATGCAGCCTGCGGACGACATATCTTTCAGTAAATCAAAAAAATAACGATGGCTGCATTACTGACTGTTTCTTCTCCTTGTGGGCCACCTACACTAACCTACAGCCTGGTTATCTCAGACGTAATATTGTACATATGGCGCACGAGTTCAGTTAGGGGGGAATAACCCACAAGTGTTGTTGGCAGTGAAGAGACACGAGTGATATGTAAGGAGTGTTGTTGGCAGTGAACAGTAAAGTTGTACAGGATGGAGTAAGTCTAGTTGTACACATCTCCTGTAGAGCTGGTCAGAGAATCTATGCACTAGAGATATCGGGTACTACTGTGTGGTGGTATAACACAGCAACACATTAATAATGAGGAGAGGCCAGCAGACGTCTTTCTTTATAGGAGTTAAACACATACAATATCAAACTGTGTGTGTGTGTGTGTGTGTGTGTGTGTGTGTGTGTGTGTGTGTGTGTGTGCAAGCTTAGCCTACGTAAACAATCATAGAAATCAGTAGGAAGTTTCCTGTGGGAAGTAAAGGCTGGGCACTTAAGACCGTTGTCCACTGTAAGAGGTCATCAGTCCCCACCACCACCACCACCACCACCACCAGGTCATCAGTCCCCACCACCACCACCTCCAGCAGGTCATCAGTCCCCACCACCACCACCTCCAGCAGGTCATCAGTCCCCACCACCACCACAAGCAGGTCATGAGACCCCACCACCACCACCACCACCAGCAGGTCATCAGTCCCCATCACCATCGCCATCACCAGTAGGTCATCAGTCCCCACTACCACCACCACCAGCAGATCATCAGTCCCCACCACCACCACCACCAGCAGTTCATCAGTCCCCACCACCACCACCACCAGCAGGTCATCAGTCCCCACCACCACCACCAGCAGGTCATCAGTCCCCACCACCACCAACACCTCCAGTAGGTCATCAGTCCCCACCACCACCATCATCAGCAGGTCATCAGTCCCCACCACCACTACCAGCAGGTCATCAGTCCCAACCACCACCACCACCACCAGTAGGTCATCAGTCCCCACCACCACCACCACCAGCAACAGGCACGAGCACGACCCCCACAGTGGGGTGTAGTGGGGTGTGGGGGGTGTGTGGGAGGGGAACTTGAATCTTACAACGAAATCACTTAAATCGAGTGAGAAAGTTTGGCGCAATGGAACGTGACTTGAACTAATATTTTCTCCAGACTCAAATGACGATAACTTTAGCGAAAAATCCATAATTTGTTGATAGTGGAGGAGTGGTCTGATGTTGGGGGCGTGAGTGGCAGCGTAACTCCATAATGAGTTTCATCTTGGCTTCCACCGGTAACATTCACAACAACAGAGATGAACACTAACTCAGGTCATCTCATTAGCTCGTGTTGAGGGACGACCCTGACGCACAGCAACCAGGTAACAGGCTACTTTATGACGAAGGCCGTCGTGAAGAACGGTTACCGAAGGACCAAAAAGAAAGGAAGAAAATAAACGCAACACATCTTGAGGTTAAACTCTTACGGTGGATGAGGAAGTGGTTCCCTTGTGTCCCGGCACAACTGATCGTTAGGTAAAGTATCATATAATGAGGATAGGGAAGTATAATGAAGCTAATATGCCGCGTGGGCAGAGGCTCTCTGTAATGTTTGGGTGAGGCTTCGGGGAACGCGTAACTTTTCCCAGAAAGACCTGAAAGGGAAACGTTAAAGCGTTCGTTTTCGACGAATAGGATCTGAGCCCAACTGGCGTGACCACGCTTCATTAAGAGAATACGGAGTTTTGATGTTCACTTTATAGGACGTGATTCACTCGTCGTAGTCTAGATAATGAGAAATGCAAGTGGGAAGGCTCAACCAGAAGTTCGATTCTGAACTGATGTGCCACAAGATCAAGGACACCTCTTGTGTGGGGGCTCTAAGGGTCACTATCTCCAACAACTTCATATTCTCCCAGCATGCTAACGATGCTGCCATGAAGGCGAATACGATGTGATATTACCACTATACTTAAGTCTAGATGGACCCCACCTCGAAAATGCAGTGCAGTTCTAGGCCTCCTACCTACGTGCGGATATCCTTACATTGGAAGGAGTGCAGTTACGAACAACTAAGTTGATTCCTTCCTTACATAACAAACCATATGAGGACAAACTGCGACAACTGAACTTGTTCTCTCTAGTTAGACAAGATACAATAGTAGCTCAAGATCATTAAAGGATTCAACAACGTCGATAATGAAAATTTCTTGACAGTCGCTCCAGTTCTACCAACGATAGAAATTGGACTAAATCTTAGAGGTCACCGAGTTAATCTGGAAAACACGAACTATACCATCACTAACGACATTACTGACGCATGGAATAAGCTCCCAGAACATTTTTTATCATAGCAACACTGTCATTATGTTCAAAATTAAGCAAGATCACCATCTACTCTCCCGTACTAAATCATTCTTTTAATCAATCACTATAAGGTCATGTTACCTTTATAACCACTGCTCTCGCCCTGACCATGTTGTTGTGGTAACGTACCAACATTGATTAACACGTCTCATCTTCTTTATGGGAACAAGAAGGAATCACTATATCATCCTTCCACATCAGGAGAAATATGGACGTGGTAAGTTGCGAGGCGGAAGCTGAGTTTTTAATCATAATCTTCCGTTCATAACAAAAGGTGGAGGAATGTATGTCTTTGGTAATGGGAAGCATGACATATTCACGCTCATTCTACCTTCTAAATCTTCTAAAAAGATTTTCTTCATGCGTATAAATCCTGCAAGGTATTGTTTTCATCTTAGTGTGTAAAAACACCTGAATCTGCTCCTTCCTTTCACTCCATCTACCCAGCATCAACCTGACCTCATCATCTACTCACTAACCATCTGATTCCATCGTCTGCCCATTACCCAGTCTACTTCTGTCTTCCCATCATCATCCCGTAACTGCCCATCACGTCTAACTGTCTCTATACAACAACCACAGTAACATTACCTCATCTCCCTCCTAGTACTCTCTTCCCGACCATTCAGGGTCCTCCCGACCGCGTGACGCCACACCTCCCTACCCCCAGTATACCTTTACTGCATACCTAGACTCCACATGTCGATGGGGAGGCCGTATGGAAGGCCAAGGATGACCTCCGGGGAGCGGTAGAAGCGACTTTGGATGTAGGTGTAGACTCTCTGGTGAACGTAGCAGGAGGACCCGAAGTCTATGATGCGAATACTGCTGCTGCCTCGCTGCTTCAGCAGTACGTTCTCCTGCAACACAAACATATACATACACATTAGGATATATATTCATATTTTCTCTTCATATATATATATATATATATATATATATATATATATATATATATATATATATATATATATATATATATATATATATATATCTTTCATACTGTTCGCCATTTCCCGCGTTAGCGAGGTAACGTTAAGAACAGAGGGCTGGGCCTTTGAGGGAATATCCTCACCTGGCCCCCTTCTCTGTTCCTTCTTTTGGAAAATTAAAAAAAAAAAAGAGAGGGGAGGATTCCAGCCACCCGCTCCCTCCCCTTTTAGTCGCCTTCTACGACACGCAGGGAATACGTGGGAAGTATTCTTTCTCCCCTATCCCCAGGGATATATATATATATATATATATATATATATATATATATATATATATATATATATATATATATATATATATATATATATATATATATATATATATATATATATATATATATATATATATATATATATATATATATATATATATATATATATATATATATATATATATATATATATGCACTAATCCTCCCCTCTTGTTTTTTTTTTTTAATTTTCCAAAGGAAGGAACAGAGAAGGGGGCCAGGTGAGGATGTTCCCTCAGAGGCCCGGTCCTCTGTTCTTGGCGCTACCTTGCTAATGCGGGAAATGGCGAATGGTTTGAATATATATATATATATATATATATATATATATATATAGCACTGGTCGCCATGACATAGGGAGAATATGCACTAATAATGGCCATCTTGAGTGATAGGAAAATGAGGTAAAGCTGAAAAGAATGATGACATTGATGGGAGCGCCTCTGGTGTTTGTAGATTTGACTTGTAAAGGTGGAAAGGTCACAGGGATAGGGGAAGATGAAGGAAATACTGGCAGGAATATAGATTCACGTTTTAAGCTGTTCTGGTCCCTGATGATGACTGGGACCACTAGCTCACCGTCGACCCTGATGATGACTGGGACCACTGGCTCAGTGTTGACCCTGATGATGACTGGGACCACTAGCTCAGCGTCGACCCAGATGATGACTGGGACCACTAGCTCAGCGTCGACCCAGATGATGACTGGGACCACTGGCTCAGTGTTGACCCTGATGATGACTGGGACCACTAGCTCAGTGTCGACCCTGATGATGACTGGGACCACTGGCTCAGCGTTGACCCTGATGATGAGTGGGACCACTGGCTCAGTGTTGACCCTGATGATGACTGGGACCACTAGCTCAGTGTCGACCCTGATGAAGACTGAGACCACTGGCTCAGTGTTGACCCTGATGAAGACTGGGACCACTAGCTCAGTGTTGACCCTGATGATGACTGGGACCACTGGCTCAGTGTTGACCCTGATGATGACTGGGACCACTGGCTCAGAGTTGACCCAGATGATGACTGGGACCACTAGCTCAGTGTCGACCCTGATGATGACTGGGACCACTAGCTCAGTGTCGACCCAGATGATGACTGGGACCACTGGCTCAGTGTTGACCCTGATGATGACTGGGACCACTGGCTCAGTGTTGACCCTGATGATGACTGGGACCACTAGCTCAGTGTCGACCCAGATGATGACTGGGACCACTGGCTCAGTGTCGACCCTGATGATGACTGAGACCACTGGCTCAGTCCGTAATCCCCCAGGCTGTTTGGATGTAGTTCTTGCGAGAACACAATAATGTAGGATAGGATTAGTTGACTCTGGCGTCGGGCCTGTACCACCCTCGTGTTTCTCCTCAACGACTGGAGTTTTAGTGAGGTGTGTGTGTGTGTGTGTGCTTGCGGCCGAACTGTACCTCACCAGGCCTGCACCCCGTCCTGTACCCCCGGCCTACACTTAGCTTACAGCTCAGCCTCCAGCTTGACTATTATGCCGGCCCACATCACGGGCTACAGCCCGGCCTGCAGCCAGTCAGGAGCGAGCAGCAGCCTCCCTCCACTGCCCTGGATCGATATCAGCGAATGACACGATCCCGCTGACGCAAAGCTTCTCCAAGTAGCCACAAGACTACAACGTATTACGAAATATCTGCCGTATGACGAAATATCTACATATATATATGTACGTATGAATATATGTGGGTACGATTTGTCTGTTACGGGGAGAGAGTTTCACACTAGTGTTGCCCCGTGTATTAACCTTGTATATGTGTACCATGTCTTTACTCCTATGTGCACACACACACACACACACACACACACACACACACATCAGTCTAAGTCAGGTACCCAACCATCGACCAGCTCCGAGGGGAGGATGAACAGCTAGGTTAACTGTGGGGCGAGTACAGCACCAGTGAATCGTTCCCAAGTGGGCCAGCGTGTGGCATGCAGGAATGCAGATATGGATAGGGAGCTGTGGTTTCGGTGCATTACACATGACAGCTAGAGACTGAGTGTGAACAAATGTGGCCTTTTGTTTTTTCCTAGCGCTACCTCGCTAGGAATTAGTGGGGGGATGCTATTTCTTGTGTGGCGGGGTGGCGACGGAATGGATGAAGGCAACAAATATGAATATATACATGTGTACATATGCATATGTCTGTGTATGTATATGTATTTATACGTTGTAATGTATATGTATGCATATGTGCGTGCATGGGCGTTTATGTATGTACACATACGTATGTGTGTAGTTGGGCCATTCTTCTTCTGTTTCCTTGCACTACCTCGCTGACGCGGGAAACAGCAGTTAAGTATAATGAATAATTGAATATATATATATATATATATATATATATATATATATATATATATATATATATATATATATATATATATATATATATATATATATATATATATATATATATATATATATATATACATAAACCGTAGCCTGAACCAGGTATCCGTTTCATCGACCAACCCCTAGAGGTGGATGAACAGCTGGGTTGAATGTGGATCGACTGCCGAAACCAGAATTCGAAAATTTGGGCTCGACCCTGGTTGGCCCGTGAATGCGTCACGGCCAGTAACGCTAACCGCTACACAATGGAAGTGTTCGTCTCACCTAAAAACTAATCTGCATATCACATCATCAAACGTAAAAGGAATAAAGAAAATTAGAAATATAAGATTTTATCAGCATAAGAATTACTTTAGGCTCAAAATATATTATGGCTGTTCAAAGAGGTGAATAAAAAATCAGATTTTAGAATCAGGAGAAACGAACACTTGTGTATTGACCTGTCTGTGAGATCTATGTCACGTGTTACGTTCAGCCTCACCAGGTGACTATGTGCAAGGCAGGAGGAGACCTGAGCAGCACCCTCACAACTTGTGCACTCAAGGTTATGGATCCATTAGCACTGATGTATAGTGAACTACATGACTTACACAGACACAGACACACACCCACACACACACACACACACACACACACACACACACACACACACATACGAACCTTTGCAGTGCTGTGATTAGCGTTGCGACCACTAATCTAACGGGCCAGGGTTCGAGTCCCCGATAGGGCAACCTGCTCCAGGTGAATCCAGCCGTTCAACCTCCCCTTTTGGGTCGGTCAGTGATGGGACACTGCATAAGCTGGGATCTGCAATTTCAATCCCTGTAATTACATTACCCTTGGATCCTTTTCCACGCGGCTCCTGCAACTATTAAAGCTGCGCTGTATCCAGAAGCAGGGAAAGATGGACTACTACAAGGGTGAAAAGTTCCTCCATGATCTACTGCTTTTCGTCCATTAATGATGATGTGATCGCGCTAAAAATACGGAGTCTAGTGAACGCTGCTGGTGTATGATAATGGTAAAGAGACGGGGCGACACCAGTGTAAAACACTCTCGCCATGGCACACAGTAACACGCTTATGCTCGACATCGTCAGAAAAATGGAACCGAAAAATTGACCGGATGAAATGGTATGAGCACAACGACCCGACCCTCGCTCACGACACGGGAGGGAGAGAGGAGGAGTGGATGAAATAGCCCGTGGGCGGTGTGAAAAGGATGGTATGAATGTGAGAGAGAGAGAGAGAGAGAGAGAGAGAGAGAGAGAGAGAGAGAGAGAGAGAGAGAGAGAGAGAGAGAGAGAGAGAGAGAGAGAGAGAGAGAGAGAGAGAGAGAGAGAGAGAGAGAGAGAGAGGTGGCGGGGTTGGGGGCAGGATACAGGGAATGGGAACACACCGCGTGTGTCAACATGGAAATGTAAACACAGCATCTGTCCTGCCCTCCCTACCCCCCCCCCCCACCCGTCCTTCCTAGCGCGTTATTGTGGGTCGTCGGTGGACCTTGTCCCGGGGGGCTCGAGTCTTGTTTATATGTCAATAGCAAGACACAGACAGGGATGGGAGGTCCATATATACCATGGGACTGGGTCTGGTTATCACACTGGGTCATGCATTGCAAAGCTACACGTCAGCCATCAATCATCATCCTTACCTCGGTCTACTATATAGTAATAAGCTGTAGCAACATTCTTCCTAATGTCGTAACTGATAGTGACTTGATGAGGTGGTATGTTATGTCGTGTGACCTCCTCACCTGTCCTCGTCGTCCCCAGCGGATGCGGCTGTCATGGGCTTGGCATCCCACTCCGTGTGGCTTAGCTGGTGACCGCGTCTGGGTCACGCAGCGAAGTGACGTTAGAGCCAACACCTTCCACCTTAATGATGAAAGCTCCTTCGGGTATTCACCAGTCGATTATGACTATCTTTCTCCAAAAGGCCATCTGATCCTCCCAACGATCGCTCTTGTGATCTGATTATGGCCGCCCTCATATACCCAGGCATCATCGAGGCAGTCACACACTCGGTCAAACAGCCTAAGATCACAAGCGCTCCGTCAAGCGCTCAAGACGCTGGGAGCCCTTCAAGGGACCTCCTTCGTGAGTAGAAATCTACCATGTGACTCCTGACTTTCTATCTTCTTGGCTTGTTCTGTGGTGTCTTATCTCCTGAAGGTCCCTTCGCCAGGACTTGCGTGGGAGTTCACCTCATCCTGTCTCGAGAAGCAGTTGAAGCTACTAGACCTGAGGCCAACGCGCGTGGCACTCCTGCAGCACAGGCACAAACGGGAGCCACCGTTCACTCAAACCTGCAGCAGGAGCCACGCTTCCCTTCTACAGAAGCTTCACGAAGGCTCGGCAGCCACGCTTCTCTTCCTGGCCTCCTGCATCTTCAGCAGCACCACGGGACGTCTGCTTAGACTGCCTCCAACATTTCACCTCACCTCACTCGAGCTCTCCTTACCATAATCCTGCACCGTCTGTAGCTTCTTGTCTTGGGCTATATCACCTCTGTACGTTACCCAGTAAAGCTGTGTTGTTGTTCTTGACGTTAGCAGTGTTAACGTATCTCCTCCCATAGTCTATCACTTTACATTGTTCAAAACATCAAATCACATCGCTAATAGGTCTACGGCCCGGCATAACAGTAGGCCTACGGTCCAGCATGTGACTATACAGTCGTCAAATGTCCCAGGTTGTGAATGTCAATACTGAGTTACGTCAATTCATTTCTCGGTAAAGCAGGGGTCGTGGAGTACCACAACGCCCTTCTGCTGCAGCAGTCATTATCACGGACCCCAACCGTAACAGACATGATCCCCAGCCGTAACTAACATGGACCCCAACTTAAAGACTTATCACACACCCCAGTCCTCACTAACATGAACCTCAACCATCGCTAAAAACGCACCGAACCTCCACTAACACGCACCCTAGTCTAGTGTTACGAAGATGAGTCTAGCATCAACCATTACCAGAGAGAACGACTGACGAATATGTGTTACCCAGGACTCGTAATGTTGCTTTGTGTCTGCAGGATCAGGTGTCGTCTGACGGTATGAATGGCATGAGCCATCATCCTCGTAGCGGATGATGGCAACTAACCACTGGAGAATATTTATAGAAAAATAAACATTTCTTCTAATAGATATAAATCCTAAGTCATGTGTGAGACGAAAGAGAATCAAATGCTAACTTTAATGATTATCTTTAATCATCTGTAATCATCAAAATAACTATGATCAATTAAGAGATTATCGGTACACCCGCGCCCTACCGATAAATGACTTTCGGTTCATTCCTGCAAAATTAATCATACCAGTTACAGAATGAAATTCACTTATTGGTGTGACTCCCCCACAGAAAAAGCCACCAGGACTTAGGCTCATCCAATCAGCAAAATTTATATAACGTCAACATTCTGGAAAAAATCTAATTTCAGAAATTCCGTCCAGTTTAAATTGTTCGCACGAAGGCTGCGCCACGTACATTTACTTATATATATACATATATATATATATATATATATATATATATATATATATATATATATATATATATATATATATATATATATATACACACACACACATAATTTATATATATATATATATATATATATATATATATATATATATATATATATATATATATATATATATATATATATATATATATATAAAACGTACGGCGTGCCCTCATGTCACACCCTTTGGTAAAATAACTGAACTAAATACTCTAATCCTCGTCACTCTTATAGAAACATTGCCACATCAAAACACGAGACAAAGCTAACCATACCTGAACCACAGCCAAGGTCGAGATAACACACTCTCAGTTGAGGTCGGGATAACCCACTCTCATCCGAGGCCGGGATCACCCACTCAAAGTCGAGGCCGGGATCACCCACTCAAAGTCGAGGCCGGGATCACCCACTCAAAGTCGTGGCCGGGATAACCCACTCTCACAAACACATCTCGACAACATACCAACATATTCAGAAGGTATACTTTTCTCTGTAACTAGAGCAGTGAATTTTGATCGAGTGATGACAGTGAACGCAGAACAAATGATCGCCAGCAAAATCATCAAGTAGAACTTCCAGCGACAACAAAAATCGCTCCCGCCAAATTGAATAAACGAGAGGTCGTTGGAAGTTGGTTCGCTGCCAACTTCTGCCAACTAATTTCCGCTTGCATTACGGACTTTACCCTTCTTTTCGCCAACGATTTTCCTTCAGGTGTCTGATTCCCGTCTTCTTGCTCTCTCCTCATCCTTCGGGTTCATGTGAGCGTTGTACCTTCATTCTGGCTGGATATGGAACCGAAGTTATTCGCCACAGAGTCGTTGGCCACCTGTACCACATCAGCCACACGGGAGCACTTGGTCTTGGCGATAATGATGCTGAGATGGTCATCAGGTAAGAGCAACAGGAGAAAATTCATCACCAAATGAAAGATAAGAAATATATAATTGCTTTGTTGTGACAGAACAGAATTAGACAACACTCTAAGGTGGGGGAAAAAGTGAGAGAAATTGGCGACCATTATTTGCCCAGAAACCATTAGAAAGAACTGGAGACTCGGGGAGCAGGGCGAGGCGACGAACTTAAACCACGTCAGAAACAAATGAATATCAGGAGGAACAGAAACTTGAGATAAAGACAGCGGATAACAGATGACTGGAAGATAAACCTGAACGAATTGTAAAACCAATCAACAGGCAACTTACAGACGATTGGAAAAGGGTCGGTTCAGAGGTGAAGCACACAATCAGTAGTGTGTATAAGTCATAGAAAAAGTAATAAAGTAACAAAAAATATTCAGGTAACAGGAACAATACAACTTAACCTCCTATATCAAGTAACAAGAAGGAAACACGAATTTTTGTGTCTTAATTTTCAAACCGGATCGCACAGTATTTCAGGGATGTCCATAGTAATGGGATGTGGTCAGGGAGATAGCTCGGCTGGCTGAAGAGAGAGAGAGAGAGAGAGAGAGAGAGAGAGAGAGAGAGAGAGAGAGAGAGAGAGAGAGAGAGAGAGAGAGAGAGAGAGAGAGACGCAACAGGTCTGGGTCGATATTGGCCTGTGCGCTGGGAAATGGTTTCGCTGGCGGGCGTTCCCTTTCTTCGCTGCTGGGCGGGAGGGCGGGCCAGCCAGGGTTTCCATCAGGAGATATTCCCCTCCATAACAATGTGTGAAAAGCTTTGGTGGATTAAAGTTTACCTTCAACACAAGACTTCTCATCATGCAACTACCTCTGTTGACCGACGCCGGCTCCCTAACGAGACTTTAACTTCGTGGGATGATCGGTAATTTGAAACATTAACTTAATTAAGGTTATTACTGGAGCAAGCAAATTTCCGGGAAAGTGCTTCACCAACCAACTAGACCAACATTCTCTAACAATCACCGAATTATCGACCAACCACGATGCAGCCCAGTATTTGACGTCACGGCTGAATCCTCGCCCCAACCAATCACAGCTCGTTTCCTCCAGGTGTCTAGTGATATCAAGATGTTGAAAAAGACGATTCTGTTGGATGAGTTCCCCATCGCCTTCCCACCTGCGTACCCTAGAACATCGTCCTAGCCAGCAGGACACAAGCATGACAACACATGCTTACAAGAGGTAATATATGACCTTGAAAGGGAACCAAGTATTTCTGGGGTGAGATGCCGATGGGTAGAGTATATATATATATATATATATATATATATATATATATATATATATATATATATATATATATATATATATATATATATATATATAGAGAGAGAGAGAGAGAGAGAGAGAGAGAGAGCAGAGGGCCTCTTGGCCTATATCTAGGTTTTGGACTTAATTCTTTGTCTTCCTAATCTAAGAGGATGAGGTACAAAGGGAACAGTAGGAAGGCTTTCTCCTCATCCTCCACTTCCTTCAGTAACAACAGCCGGCAAGAAAAAGAATGAGAAGAAATATATATATATATATATATATATATATATATATATATATATATATATATATATATATATATTAGTAAAGTATGTGTACAGGGAGTTTAACAGGATGGAATGAAAAGGGAAAGCTTACTACATCTCACTGTAATCTCCCATGCTCTACTGCACTTCAGTATATTCTTAAGGTCTGGAATGAGATAAAGAAATTGAAGCGAAGAAATGACGTGTTTCTTTTTTTTTAGGTTTATTTCGTAGACACTTGAGATAATGAAGAATTTTCTAATCCGTTCTTGCATTAAGAACATTTGACGGTATATCATTATATTGTTCAAGGCATTTATAGAGAATTATTTCCCACGTCAGAATTTATATCTTATATCTCTAAGTTCTATTTCTATCTGTTCCTGTAACTGAATTTCCTTGTATTTCGGAAAGATCATCGTGATCAAAGTTGTCGAATCCAATCCAGATTTTTGATAACTTGCCTCGGCCACCGCAGAGTCGATGCTTCTTAAGGAAAAGGGCATCTAATCCTCTTCGCCTTTCATGCGCCAGATTGCTGAGAGCTGGAGTCACTTTCGTCGGCCGACTTTGTACGTGCTCCAGTTTTTTATTCATCTTTCTTTGTAGTTTGTAGACCAGAACTGGACTGGATATTCAGTATGAGGTGTTACTACAGCTTTAAGCTGGGTTACAACTGTGTCTGGTGTTTTGTACACGATGTTTCTTGCTGTGAAACCCAGCATCCTATACACTCTCCCTCTTTTTTTTTTTTTCAATTTACAGTTAGACACTCTTTCGTACGCTTCACATTGTTACTAATAACATCTCCAAGGTCCCTCTCTTCGTTTCGTAGTCCTGTCCATTCACACCTCTATCTCCTAGTTCTGTATAATCAGGTATTTTGGCGACCCAGCTCTAGTTCATTAATGTCTATTGTGAAAAGGACAGGGCCAAGGACCGACCCCTGAGGCACGCCACTCGTCACGTTCAGCTGGTCAGAGGCTTCGCCAGTGAAGACTGCACGTTTTTCTGTCGGTGAATCAGTCACTAATCCATGTAAATAGTTTCTTCTCTATTTCACGGGATATTGATATTCATAAGTCTCCTGTGTGGTACTTTGCCAAATGTCTTTCGAAAGTTTAGGTTATTATATCAGAAGGCACTTTTGAGCATCAGTTGCCAAGTATAACGATGAAAAAATTTCGTATATCTTTGCTAGCCACGATCTTCTGTCGCGGAAACCATGCTAGTTGTTTGGTATCATCTATCAAACTTCTTGAAATGTGACGATTTTGATTCTGGTTACTTTGCCTATCATTTCACCTAGAGTTGACGTGAGGTTAACCGGGCAGTAATTAAGGCAATCTTCTTATATCCTTTCTTATACATAGGAGTGACATTTGCCAGTTTCCAATCTTCATTCCTCTAGTGATCGAACTTGGGGTTCGATTACCTGGACCGGTTGATATCTGTATCTGACGCCATTGGTGTTTGAGTATCAGTACTTCGTGTGTCACGATTAGACCTGGAAACACTTTTTCTGGTTGAGGTGCAGATGATTATCCTTCAATGACATGCAGAGCTGGAGGATATGTTCAGTACTAAGGCCACCTCCTTGTCGTCATCATTCACTCGTACCACATTCGTTTTATAATTCTGGTCATCTTTTTCTGTCTTATATATTTGAGGAATTCCTGGGGACTATCTTTCAGATTATTGGAAATTCTTTTTCGTATTCAGGTTTTTACTCTTTACTTTCTCTCAGTAATTCCAGCAGATCTTGACGATTTCCATCTTTTTATATTTGCATGAATTTCTTAAGCATTTTTTTCTTCTGGCGATAAGGTTCTATTTCCGTAATCATTCAAGCAGGTTTGAGTTTGGATTGGCTCTTTTCATTCCTCTCGAAACGTTTTCACTCTCGATAAGAAACAATCTAATTCTAAAAACACTCCACATCTCCGGCTGTATTTGGTGTCTTGTTTTCTCAGAGCTTCGACAGAGTTTGTTGTCACTGATTTAAAAATCTTGTATTTACCTTTGGTTTAATATCATCATGATCACTACTTCCCAAAGCCTCACCTATACCTAACAGGAGCTGATCAACATCTGTCACTGGTGACGGCAAGATTGAAAAGTTTTTAACTTTTAATCGATTCATTGATCAACTGATCAAAAAAGTGTCTTAAGTAAACCAACTGGTCTATTTCCTTCTTGATCTCCTGTTTCTATGGTCACCCTCAATGATAACTTCCTCATTATTGACGACAGATTTCATTTCACCGTATAGCATTTTGTTATCATTTTCCTCAGGAGGTTTGTATCTGACGCCTAAAAAACAGTTTTTTTTTTTTACCTCTCCTTCCCCCTCGCCTCTCCCACGCTCGCCAATACCTATTCCGGCCCCACCAGGAGGCTGATCCCAGGTTATCCTCCCTGCTATACGCGCCTGCCACACCACACCACACCACCCATTTTCTCCCTGTGAACACATATGAATCTACTAATCCCTCTATGGTACGGGGTCTTCTCTCCCGTGTAAAGACGACCTCTACGTTCCATATGCGACAGCACCATGTCACCAGCAGCCATTCGTCCCCTGGGATCCTAAGCCAATATTCACCCCAGTCTCGCCTTTCTCTCCACCCCCCCCCCTCTTTGGGGGGGGTCTCTCTCTCTCCCCCGCCTGCCGGGCGAATGTCCCCTTCAGCAGCCTCTGCTGGAGATGGCGATCATGGGAGGCCATTGTGCATCAACGGTGATATTGTTCTCCACTTCCACTTTACTTCTGTCCTCCTGTCCAGTTCTCAGCAACCGTCACGCGTCCAACTTCCTCATCCGAGGTAAATCCAGATGTCTTCTACGTTAAGACTGTAGCTACTGCCCGGGTTACTCTGCCAGTGTACACACACACGTCCAGCAGGGTTAGTCAAGTGATTTGAAGTGGCCTAGTTGCCTACAAGGGTTACTCTCCGGTGCTTCATTTCCCGTCGAACGATCCTCAGATGTTTCAGGTCAAGGGCCTATGTGAAGTAGCGACGACCCGTGCTAGGTCATGCTACGATATATATGTATATATCTATTATCAGGTCTGACAACAATAGTTAACACATGCGCCATATTGGTAGTGGAAGAGACGGAAGTTTAGTGTTGGGTAAATTAGAATCCCTGCGCACGTACGGATACGAGAGAGGAATAATTAGACGCCTTCCCTGCCACTGATTAGTGAGTCATTAGTAACTGAAGAACAGCCATTACGAAAATTCAATACAGGTAGACAGAAGCTCCTAACACTGGAGTTACTCCCCCAAGAGTCAGCCATTCTTCCTCGATCATCAAGTATCACATGGATTACGAATTTACCATACAGCTCGAGCGATTCCCTGGGAGATAGATTAAGGTATGTAACACACGCATAAAATCATTGTTTCTGAATTAATTCCCTCGCAGCTTATCCATCCATTACGTTATCAAAACAATGGGGAAAACGTAGGATCTAAGATTACTCGGGAGTTGGTTGAGATATGAACCAGTCACTACATCATAAAATTTCGTGATTCTGTATCACTGTACAGAGAACTAAACCTTTACTTCCGATCTTTAAAACATACAAACAAATACTTTTCAAATCTATATTGTTTCAATATTGATGTTAGTATGACAATTTTTGGTAGTTACGACAATGTAAAGCCACTGAAATGATCGATGTGGAGCAAGAAAATCACTTAACTGAAGTCTTTTTCTTTCTTTTCTTCTTGAAAAGTGGTCAGAAATATTTTCAAAAGCTGGGAGAGATATTGGGGCATCTGCAGCACCTGACCAACTTTTCTATGGAAGACAAGATCATTATGGTTTACACAGGACAGCTGATATGAAAATATTTCTCAGGCCAGAGACAATAGGTACCGTCATACCCATATACAAAAAAACTTGAGAAATACACACGCACACATGGGCCTGTATAGTGTAGCGGCTGGTGTTACTGGCTAGAAGTCAACATGATTCGAATACTGGGAGCATCATTCGGCCTTCACCCAACCCAGGTGGTCATACTCTCCTCGGAACTAGTTGTTAAATGGGTATATGGCTTAGGCTGGTGTGTGTGTGTGTGTGTGTGTGTGTGTATGTGTGTGTGTGTGTGCGTGTGTGTGTGTGTGTGTGTGTGTGTGTGTGTGTGTGTGTGTACATACACAGAAGTAAAGACACGGTACATATATACAAGGTTAAGAGACAGGGGAACAAGAGTGCGAAACTTTCCCAGTAACACACAAATAACAACCACACACTTCTCCTCCCCAGCTGCCTCCACAGGCCCTAGCTCCATTCGACTGTTTACACCATTAAGGTTCTCCTTGTCAACTTGGACGATAAACTAAGCTGGAGGGAACACGTCAGCACCCACCGTTATCAAGTCTTCCAGATGTCGTCTTTACATTCTTCGTGGACTCAGGACACGTGTAACCCTACGCCTGAAGCCAGTAAAATGTACATAGCTCGTGGTCTTCCTCCTTACCCACCACACAGCATGGGCCTATTAGAGAAGGAGTGGGAGAGAGTGGACACAGCCCTTGATCCCTCACTCATCACTCTGATCCCACTAACTCTCTCCAGTCATCATCTGTAACCCATCCCACAGTCTGGGAAGATATTTCCGCAACGGTTTCACCACCGTCACCTCCTGCTGTAGGAGAACAACCCCGGTAGCAGGGTGGCACCACAACCTCAGCGAGCCCAACACAACCTGTAAAGTCGGCCTCCAAAACACGAATGTTCCAACCACCGAGAACATCATCAACAACAGGATCAGTTTACTGCAGTCCCACTGTTTGGGTAGAGACTGTAGAACCTCTCCACCCACTGTCTTTTTCGGTGATTATTTTGTAAAGTTCGTGCTTTACTCTGCATTTAATTCAATATATATATATATATATATATATATATATATATATATATATATATATATATATATATATATATATATACATATATTATTTTTTTTTTTTTTATTATACTTTGTCGCTGTCTCCCGCGTTTGCGAGGTAGCGCAAGGAAACAGACGAAAGAAATGGCCCAACCCCCACCCATACACATGTATATACATACGTCCACACACGCAAATGTACATACCTACACAGTTTTCCATGGTTTACCCCAGACGCTTCACATGCCCTGCTTCAATCCACTGACAGCACGTCAACCCCGGTATACCACATCGCTCCAATTCACTCTATTCCTTGCCCTTCTTTCACCCTCCTGCATGTTCAGGCCCCGATCACACAAAATCTTTTTCACTCCATCTTTCCACCTCCAATTTGGTCTCCCTCTTCTCCTTGTTCCCTCCACCTCCGACACATATATCCTCTTGGTCAATCTTTCCTCACTCATCCTCTCCATGTGCCCAAACCACTTCAAAAGACCCTCTTCTGCTCTCTCAACCACGCTCTTTTTATTTCCACACATCTCTCTTACCCTTACGTTACTCACTCGATCAAACCACCTCACACCACACATTGTCCTCAAACATCTCATTTCCAGCACATCCATCCTCCTGCGCACAACTCTATCCATAGCCCACGCCTCGCAACCATACAACATTCTTGGAACCACTATTCCTTCAAACATACCCATTTTTGCTTTCCGAGATAATGTTCTCGACTTCCACACATTCTTCAAGGCCCCCAGGATTTTCGCCCCCTCCCCCACCCTATGATCCACTTCCGCTTCCATATATATATATATATATATATATATATATATATATATATATATATATATATATATATATATATATATTATACATGTTTACCAAATGGCGTCCTAGCTTCGTCTCTTCGATGTATATCAACTGACTGTTATATTTCTCTCTTGTGTCTCCCCTGATGATGTGACTATTACACGAAAGTGCACTTGGGAACTTTTCGTGTTTCATTTTCCCCGTGGACTCATAGGAATATCTTGATTATGCGCAAAATTGTGATCCTTTTCAACATATATATATATATATATATATATATATATATATATATATATATATATATATATATATATATATATATCTTTTAAACTATTCGCCATTTCCCGCGTTAGCGAGGTAGCGTTAAGAACAGAGGACTGGGCCTTTGTGGAATATCCTCACCTGCCCCCCCCACCTCTGTTCCTTCTTTTGGAAAGTTAAAAAAAAAAAAAACGAGAGGGGAGGATCTCCAGCCCCCCGCTCCCTCCCCTTTCAGTCGCCTTCTACGACACGCAGGAATAGTGGGATTTCTTATCCAATCCATATATATATATATATATATATATATATATATATATATATATATATATATATATATATATATATATATATATATTATATATATATATTATAATATGGATATCTCGCTTGAAAAATAGCGAAGTAGAAGCTCAAGCTTTGTAATGTATTTCAAGCCACTTTCAAGGATGGAACGTTTGGAAAGTGGGTGAATGAAGAAAAAGGTAATTAGGTCAGCAGGGTGAGGGACAGGTTAGTTAGGCTGTAGTCGTGAATTGACCACCTGAGTAGTGAAGTGTTTTAACTCTTTAGTTGAAAGCCTTGAGGGATACATGAAAGCTTGGAGTATGCTTATTCTTAGCAGTTTCCCTATCATGCTGCACCGTGTTGTATATATATATATATATATAATATTATATATATATATATATATAATATATATATATATATATATATATATATATATATATATATATATATATATGGGGTTGTATAGGAGTAATGCAAGCGTTGGAAAGAGGAAGATAGTCTGTGGATGAGAGAGCTTGGGAAGGAGTCAGTTGTTCTTACGATGATGTCACAGCGCGGTGGATTTCATGTGAGAAGCAGAAGCTGGGAGAGTTGTAAAGTGGGAAGAAGAAAGTAAGAGTAATGGATAGAGAAGGTTATTAGGTCAGTAGGGTTGAGGGTCAGTTCAATTGAGGAGGTGAGTTGAATGGAGAAAACTGGAGGAAGTGAAGTGATTTTAATACTTGGTAGTGTTGACAAAGCCTTGAGATACAATCGAAAGCTTGGAGCTTATGCTATATTCTTAGCAAGGTTTACTCCAAGTGCATGCACGTGTGTGTATATATATATATATTATATATATATTAATATATATATATAATATATATATATAATATATTATATATATATATATATATATATGGGGTTGTTAGGGAGGTAAATGCAAGAGTTTTGGAAAGGGGGCAAGGATGAAGTCTGTTGGGGATGAGAGAGCTTGGGAAGTGAGTCAGTTGTTCTTCGCTGATGACACAGCGCTGGTGGCTGATTCATGTGAGAAACTGCAGAAGCTGGTGACTGAGTTTGGTAAAGTGTGTGGAAGAAGAAAGTTAAGAGTAAATGTGAATAAGAGCAAGGTTATTAGGTACAGTAGGGTTGAGGGTCAAATCAATTGGGAGGTGAGTTTGAATGGAGAAAAACTGGAGGAAGTGAAGTGATTTAGATATCTGGGAGTGGATCTGGCAGCGGATGGAACCATGGAAGCGGAAGTGGATCATAGGGTGGGGGAGGGGGCGAAAATTCTGGGGGCCTTGAAGAATGTGTGGAAGTCGAGAACATTATCTCGGAAAGCAAAAATGGGTATGTTTGAAGGAATAGTGGTTCCAAGAATGTTGTATGGTTGCGAGGCGTGGGCTATGGATAGAGTTGTGCGCAGGAGGATGGATGTGCTGGAAATGAGATGTTTGAGGACAATGTGTGGTGTGAGGTGGTTTGATCGAGTGAGTAACGTAAGGGTAAGAGAGATGTGTGGAAATAAAAAGAGCGTGGTTGAGAGAGCAGAAGAGGGTGTTTTGAAGTGGTTTGGGCACATGGAGAGGATGAGTGAGGAAAGATTGACCAAGAGGATATATGTGTCGGAGGTGGAGGGAACAAGGAGAAGAGGGAGACCAAATTGGAGGTGGAAAGATGGAGTGAAAAAGATTTTGTGTGATCGGGGCCTGAGCATGCAGGAGGGTGAAAGGAGGGCAAGGAATAGAGTGAATTGGAGCGATGTGGTATACCGGGGCTGACGTGCTGTCAGTGGATTGAATCAAGGCATGTGAAGCGTCTGGGGTAAACCATGGAAAGCTGTGTAGGTATGTATATTTGCGTGTGTGGACGTAAGTATATACATGTGTATGGGGGGGGGGGGGTTGGGCCATTTCTTTCGTCTGTTTCCTTGCGCTACCTCGCAAACGCGGGAGACAGCGACAAAGTATATAAAAAAAAAAAAATATATATATATATATATATATATATATATATATATATATATATATATATATATTTATATATATATATATATATATATATATATATATATATATATATATATATATATATATATATATATATATATATATATATATATATATATATATATATATATATCCCTGGGGATAGGGGAGAAAGAATACTTCTCACGTATTCCCTGCGTGTCGTAGAAGGCGACTAAAAGGGGAGGGAGCGGGGGGATGGAAATCCTCCCCTCTCGCTTTTTTTTTTTTTCCCCATAAGAAGGAACAGAGAAAGGGGCCAGGTGAGGATATTCCCTCAAAGGCCCAGTCCTCTGTTCTCAACCCTACCTCGCTAATGCGGGAAATGGCGAATAGTATGAAAATACATATATATATATATATATATTTATATATATATATATATATATATATATATATATATATATATATATATATATATATATATATATATATATATATATATATACATTTATTATACTTTGTCGCTGTCTCCCGCGTTTGCGAGGTAGCGCAAGGAAACAGACGAAAGAAATGGCCCAACCCCCCCCATACACATGTATATACATACGTCCACACACGCAAATATACATACCTACACAGCTTTCCATGGTTTACCCCAGACGCTTCACATGCCTTGATTCAATCCACTGACAGCACGTCAACCCCGGTATACCACATCGCTCCAATTCACTCTATTCCTTGCCCTCCTTTCACCCTCCTGCATGTTCAGGCCCCGATCACACAAAATCTTTTTCACTCCATCTTTCCACCTCCAATTTGGTCTCCCTCTTCTCCTCGTTCCCTCCACCTCCGACACATATATCCTCTTGGTCAATCTTTCCTCACTCATTCTCTCCATGTGACCAAACCATTTCAAAACACCCTCTTCTGCTCTCTCAACCACGCTCTTTTTATTTCCACACATCTCTCTTACCCTTACGTTACTTACTCGATCAAACCACCTCACACCACACATTGTCCTCAGACATCTCATTTCCAGCACATCCATCCTCCTGCGCACAACTCTATCCATAGTCCACGCCTCGCAACCATACAACATTGTTGGAACCACTATTCCTTCAAACATACCCATTTTTGCTTTCCGAGATAATGTTCTCGACTTCCACACATTCTTGAAGGCTCCCAGAATTTTCGCCCCCTCCCCCACCCTATGATCCACTTCCGCTTCCATGTTTCCATCCGCTGCCAGATCCACTCCCAGATATCTAAAACACTTCACTTCCTCCAGTTTTTCTCCATTCAAACTCACCTCCCAATTGACTTGACCCTCAACCCTACTGTACCTAATAACCTTGCTCTTATTCACATTTACTCTTAACTTTCTTCTTTCACACACTTTACCAAACTCAGTCACCAGCTTCTGCAGTTTCTCACATGAATCAGCCACCAGCGCTGTATCATCAGCGAACAACAACTGACTCACTTCCCAAGCTCTCTCATCCCCAACAGACTTCATCCTTGCCCCTCTTTCCAAAACTCTTGCATTCACCTCCCTAACAACCCCATCCATAAACAAATTAAACAACCATGGAGACATCACACTCCCCTGCCGCAAACCTACATTCACTGAGAACCAATCACTTTCCTCTCTTCCTACACGTACACATGCCTTACATCCTCGATAAAAACTTTTCACTGCTTCTAACAACTTGCCTCCCACACCATATATTCTTAATACCTTCCACAGAGCATCTCTGTCAACTCTTATCATATGCCTTCTCCAGATCCATAAATGCTACATACAAATCCATTTGCTTTTCTAAGTATTTCTCACATACATTCTTCAAAGCAAACACCTGATCCACACATCCTCTACCACTTCTGAAACCACACTGCTCTTCCCCAATCTGATGCTCTGTACATGCCTTCACCCTCTCAATCTATACCCTCCCATACAATTTGCCAGGAATACTCAACAAACTTATACCTCTGTAATTTGAGCACTCACTCTTATCCCCTTTGCCTTTGTACAATGGCACTATGCACGCATTCCGCCAATCCTCAGGCACCTCACCATGAGTCATACATACATTAAATAACCTTACCAACCAGTCAATAATACAGTCAACCCCTTTTTTAATAAATTCCACTGCAATACCATCCAAACCTGCTGCCTTGCCGGCTTTCATCTTCCGCAAAGCTTTTACTACCTCTTCTCTATTTACCAAATCATTTTCCTTAACCCTCGCACTTTGCACACCACCTCGACCAAAACACCCTATATCTGCCACTCTATCATCAAACACATTCAACAAACCTTCAAAATATAAATATAATTTTCGATTTATTGCTTGTTAACAAAGGGAGGATAGGCAGCCAGGCACCATCAAAGCCTGCCACAGCAGACCTCAAACATGTGTTCATAAGGCGTAATAATCCCGAGACACCATTAGCACAAATTGGAGGACGTTCTCTCGCCTGGAGATGAGGATAAAAAGGCAGTAAGTCTTCGGTCTATCAGACTGTTGGTAATAGATACACTGTCTTGTGTATATATATATATATATATATATATATATATATATACATACATATATATATATATATATATATATATATATATATATATATATATATATATATATATATATCCATATCCATATATATTCATATATCTATTTGATTGCCCTTTCCCTTGTTAGTGAGGTAGCTCCAGGTAAAGCCGAAGTAAGGCCGCATGTGTTCACATTCATTCTCCAGCTCTGAAGTGCAATGCACCGAAAGCACATCTCCCTATCCACATCCAGGCCTCTCAGACCTTTCCATAGTTTACCCCGGGCGTTTCATATGACCTGGTTCAGTCCCTTGACAGCACGTCGAACTCTGCATACCACATCGTTCCAATTCACTCTATTCCATGCACACCTTTCATCCACCTGCATGCACAGGACCTGATTGCTAAAACCCTTTTTCATTCATTCTTTCCATCTATGATTTGCTCTCTCTCTGTTCTTCTCGTTCCCTCCTTTTTTGACATATATATCCTCTTTGTCAACGTTTCCTCACTTTCACTGCTTCTATCAGCTTTTCTTTCCTAACGTGTTCTTAAGACTTTCAGTTCCATCATATGATTTTTTCAGATCCATAAACACCACGTTAAAAACATCTGTAGCCATAAATTTTTCTAACAAACTTTCTTTTAAGAAAACATCTAATTCACACGACCTCTACCACTTCTAAAATCCCACTGCTCCTCCTCAGTCTGACGCTCTGTACATGCCTCCATTCTTTCAATCAATACCCTCCCACACGACTCACCATGTACACTCAACAAACATATACCTCAGTAACTTGTCTCCCATACAACTTACTATGTACACTCAACAAACATATACCACTGCGATTTGAAAATTCAACTTATTAAGCAACCTTGGTGACATTATACACCCCTGCCGCAGACCAAGCTTTAGGAGAAAGCATTCATGCTCCTCTTTTCCTACGCTTACTTATGCTTTCACTACCTTTATACAAAAGTACTATATATGCATTCCGCCAATCCTCAGGCACTTCACCATGATCCATACATGCACTGAATATCCATACCAACCAATCAACAGCACAGTCAACCCATACATTAATAAATCTAGCTGCAGTACCATCTGCTCTTGCTGCCTTGCCGCATTTCATCTTACGTAAGGCTTTCACCACCTCTTCTTTCTTCATCAAACCATGTACTATGACTTTGCATACCACGTCGACCTAAACACCCTGCATCTGCCCCACTATAATCCAACACATTCAACAGTCCTACAAAATACTCAATCCACCAGTATCTGTCAACACTTCCCCTTTTGTCCTCCTCACCGATGTTCCTATTTGTTCTCTGTTTTTTCGCACATCATTACCTTCCTTCCAAAATATCTTAAATTCCCAAAAGTCTACAGATACTCTCTTACCCCAACTCTCATTTTCCTCCTTTTTCAACCCCTGCACCTTCCTGTGGACCTCCTGTCTCTTTCTCATATACATCCCTCAATCAGTTGCACTCCTTCCCCGTATGTGTAGCCTAAACGCCTCTGTTTTCTCTTTCGCTAGAAACCTTACTTCTTCATTCTACCAAGCACTGCCCTTTCTAATCTGCCCATCTCCCACCTTTCGCTTGCCATATGTATCTCACGCGCTCCTAAATACCTTCCATTCCTCACACCACTCCCCTGGCCTCACTCTCACTTCATGTCATTCTACACCCAATATTTCCTGGTATTTTTTCATACAATTCTCATTTCCAGGCTCATATACATCCGCTACTCTCTCCTCACCCATATTGTTTCCTCTTTACCGAAAATCCCCAAAAATCTTTACTTTCACCTCCAAAATGTAATGATCAGACAACCCGCCAGCTGCCCCTCTCAGCACATTCACATCCAAAAGTCTCGCTTTACAAGTCTATCAATTAGTATGTATTCCAATAATGCCCACTGACCATCTTTCCTACTCACCTTTTCATGTTTGTCTCCCTCTTTTTATACTAGGCATTCCCCGTCATCTTTCCTTTTTCATCAAGCAGCTCCACAAGCTGTTCGCCATTTCCATTCGCACTACTGAATACCCCATGCCTCCCAGTTATACTTTAAACTGCCACAATACTCACCTTCGCAGTTGAATCACTCTTCACTCATACCCGGTCTCTTGCATCAAAACTACTGACACACTCACTTACCTGCTCCCAAAACACCTGCCATTCATAATCATTCTTCTTATGGCTAGGTGCATAAGCACTAATAATCACCCACCTTTCGTCATTCACTCATTTTTACTTACGTCTGATTAGAGCTCACTTCCTTACACTTTTCACACATTCCACAACTCCTGCTTTAGCAACAATGCCACCCCTTCCTTAGCACTTGTCTCAAAAACATCAGACTTAACTCCTAAGACATTTTCAAACCATTCTTCACATTTACTCTTGAACTTTGCTTCACTCAGAGCCAGAACATCCGAGTTTCTTTTCTCAAAAACATACAACATATCTCTCCTTTCTTCTCATCTTGGTTACATCCACACACATTCAGACACACGAGTCTGAGGCTTCGCGGCGGATGAGTACTCCCCGCTTGACTCCTTCTTCCGTTCCATCTTTTAGAAATTGGAATACAAGACAGGAAGTATTTCTGCCCCCTCATGTCCGCTTTATTGTGTAACGCACAGAAAATAAGGAGGTAGAAATCTTTCTCCTTATCTTCAAGAATATATATATATATATATATATATATATATTATCCCTGGGGATAGGGGAGAAAGAATACTTCCCACGTATTCCCTGCGTGTCGTAGAAGGCGACTAAAAGGGGAGGGAGCGGGGGCTGGAAATCCTCCCCTCTCATTTTCTTTTTTAATTTTCCAAAAGAAGGAACAGAGAAGATGCCAGGTGAGGATATTCCCTCAAAGGCCCAGTCCTCTGTTCTTAACGCTACCTCGCTAATGCGGGAAATGGCGAATAGTATGAAAATATATATATATATATATATATATATATATATATATATATATATATATATATATATATATATATATATATATATATATATATATATATATATATATATATATATATGACAGAAATGACGAAAGCTTTTTGAAAAAAATAATTAGAGCAAGAACTTTGTGTATTATCTATGGATTTAGGGAGAACATAAAGAGATGTTGACAGAAAAGTTTTGTGGAAGGTGTTGAGAACATATAGTGTGGGAGGAAAACCACTGGTAGCAGTGATGAGTTTCCATCAAGAGAGGAATTCGTGTATTTGAATAACAAGAGAGGAAGGTGAATGGTTCCAGATGAAAATGAGTTTCCAGCTTACCTACGACCCAAATAACGGGAAAATAAAGCTCGACTGAAACTGATAAGTTTGTAACACGTACACAAGTCGAGATTTACAGACAGACAGCATATGTAAAGCAGTTCCCAATACACGTTGTGAGCGCCTTCCACACTGGAGACACCGTTAATCCGCCGGGACGGCAGTGGATGTAAACATGGCGGGAGCTGGAAAAACTGCAGAAGTTTACGGCGAAGTTATTGAAGATTGCCTGACGTCTTGTTCCAGCGTGGACGTCTTTTTTCGTAGTGGGTGATGAAGGTGAGACACAGGAGGCCCCAGAAACGTCTGGGACGGTCTATCCTTATTGATCTGTACCGTATTTGAGCGGTATATCTCGGACTGAATCTATCGATAGTGGGTCGGGTTCCAGAGCATATTCAAAGGATGTGGTTACCGAGAGAATAGACCCCGATATAGGGAGTGCTCAAAATACTGAATGGCAGGTACACTACCTAAATACTAATCTGATTCAATGAATTATTATTTCTGTAAGTAGCTGTAACTTGGGGTTGTGCTGCCCTTCGGGAGTGCTGATTGTAGGATAGAGACTTAGAGTTATGGTGTGTGTGTTTGTGTGTGTGTGTGTGTGTGTGTGTGTGTGTGTGTGTGTGTGTGTGTGTGCATATAGTAGGGGATCAATATAGGAGCACATTTCTGTGTTGCCACATGTTCTCATGTATTGACACACAAATGATATGAATATATGTCAGAATTTTACTGCGTGTTTTCTCCGGGGAGGGGAGAGGTGTTGCAGTGAGGTACAGGCCACAACACCCCCACCCTACTGTAAGTTGGGGGTGAGGTATAGGCCACAACAACACAACCCTACTGTAAGTTGGGGGTGAGGTATAGGCCACAACAACACAACCCTACTGTAAGTTGGGGGTGAGGTATAGGCCACAACAACACAACCCTACTGTAAGTTGGGGGTGAGGTATAGGCCACAACAACACAACCCTACTGTAAGTTGGGGGTGAGGTATAGGCCACAACAACACAACCCTACTGTAAGTTGGGGGTGAGGTACAGGCCACAACACCCCCACCCTACTGTAAGTTGGGGGTGAGGTATAGGCCACAACACCCCCACCCTACTGTAAGTTGGGGGTGAGGTATAGGCCACAACAACACAACCCTACTGTAAGTTGGGGGTGAGGTATAGGCCACAACAACACAACCCTACTGTAAGTTGAGGGTGAGGTATAGGCCACAACAACACAACCCTACTGTAAGTTAGGGGGGGGTGAGGTATAGGCCACAACAACACAACCCTATTGTAAGTTGAGGGGTAAGGTATAGGCTACAACAACACAACCCTACTGTAAGTTGGGGGTTGAGGTATAGGCCGCAACATTCCCAACCCTACCCTGATGTAAAGCAAAATATGCTAGAAACATAACCCGTTGAAAATTGTTCTGTTCACTATAAACATATCATACCGTAAACCAATATTTTTCTCTAAAAAAGTAAGCTACATTGTAAACCAAAAATCCTGACACACGTATCCCATCAGGTGGAGCCTCCATGTGTACTAAATGTGTGCCAGTAGGCCGGCACTCTAACTGTCCCCCTCCCCCCTTCCACGAATTCGTCCCCTCAATATTTGTAGCTTTGAATCGCACATTATTTATCCTGCTCTACAGCCTAAAGAAAAAGCTATTCCATTCTAAATGTGCAATTGATGATTACACAGGTGTAAGTGTGGACGAAGTGTTTCCATGGTAGTGGTGAAAGAAAGTATATTCTGTCAAGAGCAGGACACAGCGATTAAAAGAAAAAATAGCGCAGGGACAAGACACACAGTGCATAACAGAGCATGACAACATGGTGGGTTGGAGCCTGTGTGTCTGAACGAAGCTGTTCATAGCGCCTACATACAGCCTTGGTGTTGTTGATCGTAACAAGTATGTATATATCTATTTCCGTTAAACAGCAAAAGGTGAAAGCGACTGGAGCAAGGGGAGTGAGTAAAGAATGGGAGGTATTTATGGAAGCAGTGATGGCATGTGTAGGTGATGCATGTGGCATGAGAAAGGGTGGGAGGTGGGCTGATTAGAAAGGCTAGTGAGTGGTGGGATGAAGTAAGGTTGTTAGTGAAAGAGGAAAATGAGGCGTTTGAGCGATATTTACAGGGAAGGAGTGCAAATGATTGAGGAGGATGTATAGGATAAAACGGCAGATTAGAGAAAGGTGTAGGGACTGAAAAAGAGGGCAAATAAGAGTTGGAGTGAGCGAGTATCAGTAAACGTTATTGAGAATAAGATTTTGGGAAGGAGCTAAATCATGTACGAAAAAGAGAGAACGATTCGGAACATCGATGAAGGGAGAAAAGGGAAAGTCATAAGAGATAGTGGTGAGGTAAGAAGCTGAAGCAAGTATTTTGAAGGCCTGTTGAATGTGTTTGAAAAAGATGTAGGGTGTATGGGTTGGGGTGTCATGCGAAATGAGAAAGTCATGGAGAGTGTTTTGTTGAAGAGAGAACAGGTGGTGAAAGCCTTCTGATTGGTTGTTAAGGATATTCAGTGTATGTATGGATTATGGTGAGGTGCCTGAGGATTGGCGAAATGCATGTACAGTGCTATTGTATAAAGGCAAGGATATTAAAGCGAGTGTTCAAATTACAGTGTTGAGTATACCTGTTAAGTTGTATCGGATGGTATTGACAGAAAGGGTGAAGACATATTCAGAGCATTACATTGGGGAGAAGCAGTGTGATTTCAGAAGTGGTAGAGGATGTGTGGATCAGGTGTTTGCTTTGAAGAATATGTATGAAAAATACTTAAAGAAACAAATGAATTTGTATGTGGCATTTATGGATTTGGAGAAGGCGTATGACAGGGTTGATAGAGATGCCTCGTGGAATGAGGTAAGCTGCTAAAAGCTGTGAGAGGTTTTTATCGAAGGTGGAAGACATGTGTGCGAGTAAGAAGAGAGGTGAGTGAATGGTTGCGAGTGAAGGTTGATCTGCGGTAGGGGTGTGTGATGGTTGCTCAGTTTGGATACGGATGGAGTGGCGAGGGAGTTAATGAGAGAGTCTAAGAGAAGGAGCGAGTGTGCAGTCTGTAGGGGAAGAAAGGGCATGGAAAATAATTCAGTTGCTGTTTGCTAATGACACAGCACTGGTGACGGAGTCGAGTGAGAACCTGCAGAAGTTAGTGACTGAGTTTGGAAAAGCGTGTGAAAGGTGAAAGTCGAAAGTTTATGTGAATAAAAGCAAGGTTATCATAATAGGTTTACCAAGCTTGAGGGACAGGTTAGTTGAGGTGTGAGTTTGAATAGAGGTAAATTGGAGGAAGTGAAGAGTTTTAGATATCTGGGAGTGGACATGGCAGCAAATGGAATCACGAAAGTGAAAGTGAGCTATATTGTGGGTGGGGGGACGAAGGGTCTGGAAGCGATGAAGAATGTGTGGAAAAAGAGAACGTTGTCTGGGAGAGGAAAAATAGGTATATTTGAGGAAATAGTAGTTCAAACAATATTATATGGATGTAAGGCAAGGGTTATAGATAAAGCTGTTAGAAATGAAATGTTTGAGGACAATATGTGGTGTGAGGTGGTTTGATTGAGTAACTAATGAAAGAGTAAGAGAGATGTGTGGTAATAAATAGAGTGTGTTTGAGAGAGCAGAAGAAGGTGTGCTATAATGGTTTGGACATATGGAGGTAATGAGGGAAGAATGGTTGACAAGAGGATACATGCGTCAGAAGTGAAGGGAACAAGAAGAACGGGGTGACCAATTTGGAGATGGAAGGATGGCGTGAAAAAGACTATGAGTGTTCGGGGCCTGAACATGCAGAAGGGTGAAAGACGTGCACGGAATAGAGTGAACTGAAACGATGTGGAATACTGGGGTCAACATGCTGTCAGTGGACTGAACCAGGCATGTGAAGCGTCCGGGATAAACCACGGAAATGACTGTTAGGCCTGGTTGTGGATAGGGAGGTGGGTTTCGGTGCATTATACATGACTCTAGGGAATGAATGTGAGCGGATGCGCCCTTTTGTTGGGGGGGGGGGGGGCACTTAAGTTATAACTTCGTTGATGGGGCAGAGTTGCATCTGAGATACAATTACCAAAGAACATTCATAAACAAAATACATTGCTCCCATCTGACAGAATAATATAACTACCAGCAGTTATCGCGCATGTCGAGATATAAAATCACGACTAATTATATGACGTATCTAACAGCGTACTTCTTGGAACAGAAACTTACGACTCAGGAGTTGGCACTGTCGAACTACGTGTTTAGGATACTGTAGAATGATGCACATACACAGACACAGACACACACACACACACACACACATACACACACACACGGGGCCAAACTCCTTGTTGTAGTCTCTCGTACAGAACACCGTTGCGCACTTCCCACCACGCTCGCGTTTTTCTTTTTTTTTTTTTTGAGGGAAATGTAAAATTCCCAATACATACACTTAAACGGTAAGTACAAATGCAATACAGTAATGCTTTGGTTTGTAGGTGCGAAAAAATTTAATTGTTATCAATATGTAAGAATCGTGTCCTAGGTATCATAACCTGTTTAGGGATGGGATGGTGAGAGAGGTGATGCAGGTTTGTAGACCACTGGGAGGTGAGTCAGACGATGTTTGCTGATGACACGGATCTAGTAGCAGACACCAGTGGGAAACTGAGAGAATCAATGTTAATGTAAAAGAAATGTAAAGAAAATAAAAGTTATAAAGTTTAGCAGGGGAAAGACAGCGTTGGTTTGAGTTTGAGTTTGAATGGAGTGAGCCTTAGAAAGGACAACATTCGCCCGTTTCTGGTTATTTGGTACCTTACATTTCAGCAGTGACTTCTTAAATATTGTCGTCATGGGAAGCATCAATTACCGTCTGACCTCCTTTAAAAATCTTGAGGGCTAGGTTATCATCGTCAGTCAATTAATTTGGGTTGATTTGGTCTGAGAAAACTGAAACTTAATCATCTTTTGATTTCTTATGACTTTGATTCGTTATCATCAGACCCACGAAAAACATTTTCTTGCTGGTATACGCATAATTATTTAACGATCGTACAGAAAGTTGAAGGATTCATTTAATATGAAGACCACCTCCTTGTCGTCATTAATTACTTTACCATATTCAGTAACTTGTGGTCGTCCAATTGTTACTTATATCTTCTCTTATATCTTACAGATTTGAGGAATTTCTTGAGGATATCACTGAAATTCTTTTTTCACTGTTCTGGCTTATTTTGTCTTGTAAACATTCTACACTATTTGCATTTTCACAACTTTTCCACGATTTTCATTGCTTTCCATCAACATGATATATATATATATATATATATATATATATATATATATATATATATATATGTATATATATATATATATATATATATATATATATATATATATATATATATATATATATATATATATATATATATATATATATATATATATATATGTATGTATAGTGAAGTGTTTTAGATATCTGGGAGTGGATTTGGCAGCGGATGGAACCATGGAAGCGGAAGTGAGTCACAGGGTGGGGGAGGGGCGAAAGTTCTTGGAGCGTTGGAGAATGTGTGGAAGGCGAGAACATTATCTCGGGGAGCAAAAATGGGTATGTTTGAAGGAATAGTGGTACCAAAAACGTTATATGGTTGCGAGCCGTGGGCTATAGATAGAGTTATGCGGAGGAGGGTGGGTGTGTTGGAAATGAGATGTTTGAGGACAACGTGTGGTGTGAGGTGGTTAGATCGAATAAGTAATGAAAGGGTAAGAGAGATGTGTGGTAATTAAAAGAGTGTGGTTGACAGAGCAGAAGAGGGTGTTTTGAAATGGTTCGGTCATATGGAAAGAATAAGTGAGGAAAGATTGACAAAGAGGATACATGTATCAGAGGTGGAGGGAACGAGGAGAAGTGGGAGACCAAATTGGAGGTGGAATGATGGAATGAAAAAGATTTTGAGCTATCGCGGCTTGAACAAGCAGAAGGGTGAAAGGCGTGCAAGGAACAGGGTGAATTGGAACGATGTGGTATACCGGGTTGGACGTGCTGTCAATGGATTGAACCAGGTCATGTGAAGCGTCTGGGGTAAACCATGGAAAGTTTTGTGGGGCCTGGATATGGAAAGGGAGCTGTGGTTTCGGTGCACTATACATGACAGCTAGAGAGAGTGTGAACGAATATGGTTTTTGTTGTCTTTTCCTAGCGCTACCTCGCGCGCATGCGGGGGGAGGGGGGGGGTGTCATTTCATGTGTGGCGGGGTGGCGAATGGAATGAATAAAGGCAGCAAGTATGAGTTATGTACATGTGTATATATGTATATGTCTGTGTATGTATGTATATGTATACGTTGAAATGTATAGGTATGTATATGTGCGTGTGTGGACGTACATGTGTATGTGGGTGGGATGGGCCATTTTTTCGTCTGATTCCTTGCGCTACCTCGCTAACGCGGGAGACAGCGACAAAGTACAATGAATAATATATATATATATATATATATATATATATATATATATATATATATATATATATATATATTATTGGTGAACAGGTTTTTCTATTTTCCTACTCATCTTGGTCAGTTATGAGTTTACACAAGCTCTTTTCATTCTTCTTCATATGCTTACACCCTCAATAAGAAAAAATTTGTCTTTAGAAACATTTCACATCTTTTCCCCTGCATTATTATGTATACATTTCCTACATCATTTCATCAATGTTTGCTCGTCTGTGATGTGGGATGAAGGGTTTGTTATCACCAATTTCAAGCTTTGTATTCACCTCTAGTCTAATGCTATTATGGTCGGTATTGGCCCGAGCCTTGCCTACCCGACTGGAGTTAATCAAGTCTCTGTCGCTGATGATGGCAAGATCGAGAATATTTTGCCCTCTAGGTGGGTTGTTAATTAACTTGTCAAGAATGGAAACTTCAGCCATGCTGACTACCCAATTTCCTTCTTGATCACCTGTTAACTTATTCTAGTTTTTAATTGGATTGTCAAGATCACCTACGATGATAATATAATAGACTTCGTTTCATCATATATATATATATATATATATATATATATATATATATATATATATATATATATATATATATATATATATATATATATATATATATATATATATATACATATATATATATGTATATGGGGATAGGGGAGAAAGTATACTTCCCACGTATTCCCTGCGTGTCGTAGAAGGCGACTAAAAGGGGAGGGAGCGGGGGGCTGGAAATCCTCCCCTCTCGTTTTTTGTTTTTGATTTTCCAAAAGAAGGAACAGAGAACGAGGCCAGGTGAGGATATTCCCTCAGAGGCCCAGTCCTCTGTTCTTAACGCTACCTTGCTAACGCGGGAAATGGCGAGTAGTATGAGAGAAAGAAAGATATATATACATATATATATATATATATATATATATATATATATATATATATATATATATATATATATATATATATATATATATATATATATATGCGCGTGATCAAGTATATTCCTAAGAGTCCAAGGGGAAAATGAAACATGATATGTTTCATTTCTAGCATCTATATATATATATATGAGTCAGTGAGGAAGTGAGTCAGTTGTTGTTCGCTGATGATACAGCGCTGGTGGCTGATTCATGTGAGAAACTGCAGAAGCTGGTGACTGAGTTTGGAAAAGTGTGTGGAAGAAGAAAGTTAAGAGTAAATGTGAATAAGAGCAAGGTTATTAGGTACAGTAGGGTTGAAGGTCAAGTCAATTGGGAGGTGAGTTTGAATGGAGAAAAACTGGAGGAAGTGAAGTGTTTTAGATATCTGGGAGTGGATCTGGCAGCGGATGGAACCATGGAAGCGGAAGTGGATCATAGGGTGGGGGAGGGGGCGAAAATCCTGGGGGCCTTGAAGAATGTGTGGAAGTCGAGAACATTATCTCGGAAAGCAAAAATGGGTATGTTTGAATGAATAGTGGTTCCAACAATGTTGTATGGTTGCGAGGCGTGGGCTATGGATAGAGTTGTGCGCAGGAGGATGGATGTGCTGGAAATGAGATGTTTGAGGACAATGTGTGGTGTGAGGTGGTTTGATCGAGTGAGTAACGTAAGGGTAAGAAAGATGTGTGGAAATAAAAAGAGCGTGGTTGAGAGAGCAGAAGAGGGTGTTTTGAAGTGGTTTGGGCACATGGAGAGGATGAGTGAGGAAAGATTGACCAAGAGGATATATGTGTCGGAGGTGGAGGGAACAAGGAGAAGAGGGAGACCAAATTGGAGGTGGAAAGATGGAGTGAAAAAGATTTTGTGTGATCGGGGCCTGAGCATGCAGGAGGGTGAAAGGAGGGCAAGGAATAGAGTGAATTAGAGCGATGTACCGGGGTTGACGAACTGTCAGTGGATTGAAGCAGGGCATGTGAAGCGTCTGGGGTAAACCATGGAAAGCTGTGTAGGTATGTATATTTGCGTGTGTGGACGTATGTATATACATGTGTATGGGGGGGGGGGTTGGGCCATTTCTTTCGTCTGTTTCCTTGCGCTACCTCGCAAACGCGGGAGACAGCGACAAAGTATAATAAAAAAAGTAAAAAAAAAAAAAATATATATATATATATACATATATATATATATATACATATATATATATATATATATATATATATATATATATATATATATATATATATATATATACATATATATATATATATATATATATATATATATATATATATATATATATATGTATATATATATATATATATATATATATATATATATATATATATATATATATATATATATATATATATATATATATGGAGAAAAACTGGAGGAAGTGAAGTGTTTTAGATATCTGGGAGTGGATCTGGCAGCGGATGGAACCATGGAAGCGGAAGTGGATCATAGGGTGGGGGAGGGGGCGAAAATTCTGGGGGCCTTGAAGAATGTGTGGAAGTCGAGAACATTATCTCGGAAAGCAAAAATGGGTATGTTTGAAGGAATAGTGGTTCCAACAATATTGTATGGTTGCGAGGCGTGGGCTATGGATAGAGTTGTGCGCAGGAGGATGGATGTGCTGGAAATGAGATGTTTGAGGACAATGTGTGGTGTGAGGTGGTTTGATCGAGTGAGTAACGTAAGGGTAAGAGAGATGTGTGGAAATAAAAAGAGCGTGGTTGAGAGAGCAGAAGAGGGTGTTCTGAAGTGGTTTGGGCACATGGAGAGAATGAGTGAGGAAAGATTGACCAAGAGGATATATGTGTCGGAGGTGGAGGGAACGAGGAGAAGAGGGAGACCAAATTGGAGGTGGAAAGATGGAGTGAAAAAGATTTTGTGTGATCGGGGCCTGAACATGCAGGAGGGTGAAAGGAGGGCAAGGAATAGAGTGAATTGGAGCGATGTGGTATACCGGGGTTGACGTGCTGTCAGTGGATTGAATCAAGGCATGTGAAGCGTCTGGGGTAAACCATGGAAAGCTGTGTAGGTACGTATATTTGCGTGTGTGGACGTAAGTATATACATGTGTATGGGGGGGGGGGTTGGGCCATTTCTTTCGTCTGTTTCCTTGCGCTACCTCGCAAACGCGGGAGACAGCGACAAAGTATAATAAAAAAAAAATATATATATGCTAGAAATGAAACTTACCGTGTTTCATTTTCCCCTTGGACTCTTAGGAATATACTTGATCACGCGCAAAATTGTGATCCTTTCCAACATATATATATATATATATATATATATATATATATATATATATATATATATATATATATATATATATATATATATATATATATATATATATATATATATATATAGGGGAGAAAGAATACTTCCCACGTATTCCCTGCGTGTCGTAGAAGGCGACTAAAAGGGGAGGGAGCGGGGGGCTGGAAATCCTCCCCTCTCGTTTTTTTTTAATTTTCCAAAAGAAGGAACAGAGAATTGGGCCAGGTGAGGGTATTCCCACAAAGGCCCAGTCCTCTGTTCTTAACGCTACCTCGCTAATGCGGGAAATGGCGAAGAGTTTGAAAGAAAGAATATATATATATATATATATATATATATATATATATATATATATATATTTTTTTTTTTTTTTACTTTGTCGCTGTCTCCCGCGTTTGCGAGGTAGCGCAAGGAAACAGACGAAAGAAATGGCCCAACCCACCCCCATACACATGTATATACATACGTCCACACACGCAAATATACATACCTACACAGCTTTCCATGGTTTACCCCAGACGCTTCACAGGCCCGATTCAATCCACTGACAGCACATCAACCCCGGTATACCACATCGCTCCAATTCACTCTATTCCTTGCCCTCCTTTCACCCTCCTGCATGTTCAGGCCCCGATCACACAAAATCTTTTTCACTCCATCTTTCCACCTCCAATTTGGTCTCCCTCTTCTCCTCGTTCCCTCCACCTCCGACACATATATCCTCTTGGTCAATCTTTCCTCACTCATTCTCTCCATGTGCCCAAACCATTTCAAAACACCCTCTTCTGCTCTCTCAACCACGCTCTTTTTATTTCCACACATCTCTCTTAACCTTACGTTACTTACTCGATCAAACCACCTCACACCACACATTGTCCTCAAACATCTCATTTCCAGCACATCCATCCTCCTGCGCACAACTCTATCCATAGCCCACGCCTCGCAACCATACAACATTGTTGGAACCACTATTCCTTCAAACATACCCATTTTTGCTTTCCGAGATAATGTTCTCGACTTCCACACACTCTTCAAGGCTCCCAGAATTTTCGCCCCCTCCCCCACCCTATGATCCACTTCCGCTTCCATGGTTCCATCCGCTGCCAGATCCAGATTCATATATTTATATATTTATATATATATATTATATATATATATATATATATATATATATATATATATATATATATATATATATATATATATATATATATATATATATATATACATATATATATACTGTATATATCCCTGGGAAATTATATGGGAGGGTATTGATTGATAGGGTAAAAACATGTACAGAGCATCAGACTGGGGAAGAGCAGTGTAGTTTCAGAGGTAGTCAATGATGTGTGGATCAGGTGTTTGCTTTGAAGACTGTATATGAGAAATACTTAGAAAAAACATTTGGATTTGTAAGTAGAATTTATGGTTATGGAGAAGGCATATGACTGGGTGGATAGAGATGCTTTGTAGAAGATTTTAAGAGTACATGGTGTGGGAGGTGAGTTGCTAGAAGCAGTGAAAAGTTTTTATCAGGATGTAAGGCATGTGTACGAGTAGGAAGAGAGACAAGTGATTGGTTCCCAGTGAATGTCGGTTTGCGGCAGGAGTGCGTGATGTCTCCATGGTTGTTTAATTTCTTTATGGATGTGGCGGTTAGGGAGGTGAATTGAAGAGTTTTGGAGAGAGGGGCAAGTATGCAGTCTATTCTGGAGGAAGGTCTTGGAAAGTGAGTCGGTTGTTGTTCGCTGATGATACAGCGTTGGTGGCTGAATCGGGTGAGAAACTGCAGAATTTGTAGACTGAGTTTGGTAAAGTGTGTGCAAGAAGAAAGTTGAGAGTAAATGTGTATAAGAGCAAGGTTATTATGTTCAGTAGGGTTGAAGGACAAGTTAACTGGGAGGTAAGTTTGAATGGAGAAAAACTGGAGGAAGTGAAGTGATTTAGATATTTGGGAGTGGAATTAGCAGCGGATGGAACCATGGAAGCGGAAGTGTCACAGGGTGGGGGAGGGGGAGAACGTTCTAGGAGTGTTGAAGAATGTGTGGAAGACAAGAACGTTATCTCGGAGAGCGAAAATGGGTATGTTCAAAGGAATAGGAGTTCCGAAAGTGATATATGGTTGCGAGACACGGGCTATAGATAGGGTTGTGCGGAGGAGGGTGAATATGTTGGAAATGAAATGTTTGAGGGCAATATGTGGTGTGAGGTGGTTTGATCGAGTAAGTAACGGAAGGGTAAGATGTGTGGTAATAAAGAGAGTGTGTTTAAGAGAGCAGAAGAGGGTGTGTTGAAATGGTTTGGCTGCATGGAGAGAATGAGTGAGGAAAGATTGGCAAAGAGGATATATGTGTCAGAGGTGGAGGTAAGAAGAAGCGGGAAACCAAATTGGAGGTGGAAGGATGGAGTGAAAAAGATTTTGAGGGATCGGGGCCTGAACATACAGGAGGGTGAAAGGCGTGCAAGGAATAGAGTGAATTGGAACGATGTGGTATACCGGGGTCGACGTGCTGTCAACGGATTGAACCAGGGCATGTGAAACTTCTGGGGTAAACCATGGGAAGGTCTGTGGGGCCTGGATGTGGAAAGGGAGCTGTGGTGGTGGTGGTGAAGAAAATGGCTGAAGGCAGCAGGTATGGATATGTACATGTGTGTATCTGTATATGTCTGTGTATGTATATGCATGTATACGTTGAAATGCATATGTATGTATATGTGCGTGTGTGGGCGTTTATGTATATACATGTGTAAGTGGGTGGGTTGGGCCATTCGTTGTCTGTTTCCTTGAGGTACCTCGCTAACGCGGAAGGCAGTGGTTACGTATAATATACTTATATTTATGATGTGATTATTACACGAAAGTGCACTTGGGAACTTTTCGTGTTTCATTTTCCCCGTGGACTCATAGGAATATCTTGATCACGCGCAAGGAATAGAGTGAATTGGAGCGATGTGGTATACAGGGGTTGACGTGCTGTCAGTGGATTGAATCAAGGCATGTGAAGCGTCTGGGGTAAACCATGGAAAGCTGTGTAGGTATGTATATTTGCGTGTGTGGACGTGTGTATGTACGTGTGTATGGGGGTTGGGCCATTTCTTTCGTCTGTTTCCTCGCGCTACCTCGCAAACGCGGGAGACAGCGACAAAGTATAAAAAAAAAAAAAAAAAAAAAAAAATCTCGGAAAGCAAAAATGGGTATGTTTGAGGGAATAGTGGTTCCAACAATGTTGTATGGTTGCGAGGCGTGGGCTATGGATAGAGATGTGCGCAGGAGGATGGATGTGCTGGAAATGAGATGTTTGAGGACAATGTGTGGTGTGAGGTGGTTTGATCGAGTAAGTAACGTAAGGGTAAGAGAGATGTGTGGAAATAAAAAGAGCGTGGTTGAGAGAGCAGAAGAGGGTGTTTTGAAATGGTTTGGGCACATGGAGAGAATGAGTGAGGAGAGATTGACCAAGAGGATATATGTGTCGGAGGTGGAGGGAACGAGGAGAAGAGGGAGACCAAATTGGAGGTAGAAAGATGGAGTGAAAAGGATTTTGTGTGATCGGGGCCTGAACATGCAGGAGGGTGAAAGGAGGGCAAGGAATAGAGGGAATTGGAGCGATGTGGTATACAGGGGTTGACGTGCTGTCAGTGGATTGAATCAAGGCATGTGAAGCGTCCGGGGTAAACCAAGGAAAGCTGTGTAGGTATGTATATTTGCGTGTGTGGACGTGTGTATGTACATGTGTATGGGGGGGGTTGGGCCATTTCTTTCGTCTGTTTCCTTGCGCCACCTCGCAAACGCGGGAGACAGCGACAAAGTATAAAAAAAAAAAAAAAAAAAATATATATATATATATATATATATATATATATATATATATATATATATATATATATATATATATATATATTCGCCAATTCCCGCGTTAGCAAGGTAGCGTTAAGAGCAGAAGACTGAACATTAGAGGGAAAATCCTCACTTGGCCACCTTCTCTGTTCCTTCTTTTGGGAAAGTAAAAACTGGAGGGGATGCTTTCCAGCCCCTCCTCCCTCTCCTTTTAGTCGCCTTTTACGACACGCAGGGAATACGTGGGAAGTATTCTTTCTTCCTATCCCAAGGGACTATATATATATATATATATATATATATATATATATATATATATATATATATATATATATATATATATATATATATATATATATATATATATATATATATATATATATATATATATATATATATATATATTTGAGGTCTGTATATGACGGCAAAACTTTATATATGTCATTGTCGGCAATATTAATGTGCAGTGAATCAAAAGCATCGGTGTCTGGTCTGCTCACTTTGTATCTAGGCTGTTTTAACATAAATTGAGAGAGAGAGAGAGAGAGAGAGAGAGAGAGAGAGAGAGAGAGAGAGAGAGAGAGAGAGAGAGAGAGAGAGAGAGAGAGAGAGAGAGAGAGAGAGAAGAAAAGGCTAGAAAAGCCCAGGAACTCTCCCCACACTCCACTCCCTCCGGCAACACGCCGGACTGATAACAGGTAAAATGTAATTACTCTATGGGTCTAAATATGCCTTAAGGAAATGTTATAGGAAAGTGAGGAAGTCGAATTAGGATGAATGTGTCAGGCATCACATCACACGCATGCCTTCAACTTTTTATCATGACCACAATACTTAGGATAAACTTTGTGGCCATCACCACTGACATGCAACACTTCAAGTTTTTGTTACGAGGAGAAAAGTTAGCATGAACTTTTGAGCCCCAGCCTCGCGACTTACCATGTCTGTATCACTCCTGATGTGGAACGAAGATATGATAAACCCTTCACGTTCCCTTAAGCAGGTGACACAGGATAATCAACGTTGGTACGTTATTACAGCATAGCCCAGGTAGAGCTCAGTGGTTGAGATGGAAGCATAATACACCACTCTGTTATGATGATTGGTTGAATGAATTATTCAGTACCGGAGAGTGACACGTGATGATCATGCCTAATTTGAACATATCAAGAACCTTGTTAAGTGCAACATGTCTTGGGAGTTTATTCTACGCATCAGTAATTGAGTTGGCAAAATAACATCGAGTGCAATCCAGATTAATTCGGTAATTTATGAGTTTTACTCCGGTCCTCTAGTTGGTAATAGTGGCGCGACTGTGAAGTAATTTTAGTATCAATGTTGTTTAGTATACTCTTCAAGTACTTTAAAACGTTCCATCAGCTTGGAGCCGTCTCTTGCTTCGGTAGAGCAGCTTCAATTCTCGCAGTCCGTCCCCACATAACTTCTTACATAAGGAAGGAACTAATTTAGTTACTCTTTTCTGCATTGCTTCAGTGGGAGGAACAGAGGTGGGGGTCTAATTACTCTTATTCACGTAGAGTTTCTATTAATAAATCCAAACATCCTGTTTGATCTCCTGGCAGCTTCGTTACATTACTGGGAGGCTCTGATGTTGTGTCCTTTATCTTGTGGATCATTAGTTAGTTTACAAACGAATTTATTGTTGACGTTTCCTACTTACGACAGATGACGCTTGTTGACGTTGAATAAAATTTGCCATTTTCTAGACCATTTAGCTATTTCATCTAGATCATCTTGCAATCTTGGCTTATCTTCTTCAGTTAATATGGCACTGCTGATCTTGGCGTCATCTGCAAATTCGGACCCTAAGGTATTCAGCCTCACGTCACTATCATGAATGTGAATGATGAAAGGTTTAAGCCCCAGAACGCACCTCAGGCGGACCCCCGTAGTAACAAGAGACCATAGTGATGGAACGATGTGATATACCGGGGTCGACGTGCTGTCAATGGATTGAACCAGGGTATGTGAAGCGTCTGGGGTAAACCAAGACCCTTCCTATGCATCAGTATAACGTGAGGAACTTTGCCCAATGCATTTTGGAAGTCTAGAAATATAGTAGTTATTGCTTTAGTCTTTTCCTGAGAACTAACTGATTTACAAAATTCAAGGAGGTTAATAAGGCAAGATCTGTGTATTATTGATCAGACTCTGTTCATCAGGGTGGGTAAGCTCCAATTCTATACCTCATAATCGACTCCAGATGTTCACATATGACTGATGTGAGGTTTATAGCAGATAATTGCCAGGTATTTCACGGCATTCCTTTTTTGAATATAGGGGTAACAAGTCTACAAGTCTCCATTCCTTCAGCATTATTTCATCCTGGAGAAATTTATTGTAAATATAGGTTAACGGTTTGGTAAATTTCATGTATGACATTTCTAATTGCTCGTGTATACAAACGATCTGGACCCAGACTTTTAATAGCCTTTAAGATTCATGAGTTAGTACTTCCCTAAAAGATATCGTGTGTGTGTTATTTATCACCGTCTCACGACTGTTGTCGCTGCTTTCAAGTGTAAAAACAAAAATAATTTTTTTCCAAGTTGTTGCTATGTTTTTATCATCCACAGCGGGTCCCCCGTTTTCGCATACCATTAGTCCTATCCCACACCATATATGTTTCTTGTTATTGTTTCTTTCTTTCTTTCTTTCTTTCATACTATTCGCCATTTCCCGCGATAGCGAGGTAGCGTTTAGAACAGAGGACTGGGCCTTTGAGGGAATATCCTCACCTGGCCCCCTTCTCTGTTCCTTCTTTTGGAAAAAAATGAATAAAATCTTTTAGGATCTCACAGTGATGTCTCTTGCAATACCAATTTCTTACTCTCTCTTTGCTTGCTTGATAAGTCTTTTCATCTCTCCCTTAATATTGTTATATTACGTTGCAAGATTTCTTCAGCATATATGATTTACTTCTGCACATTATAATTCTTGCGCTCTTTGGCGCGTACAATTGAGGCCTGTTGTTGATTCTCTTGTTTCTGTCGTGCATTGGAACGAATTTGTCTTGTTGGTACATAACCTGACGCTTAAAACTTGTCAATAATTCCTCTGGGCATGAACCAGGAAGGACGAAACTAATGCATCAAGCATAGTATCCGCTATTTAAAGTTAGGGGATGATAATACTGGTCTCTGGAACCTTACCATAGTATGGTAACACGTACCTCGCTGGTCACCAACATGAGTAGTAGTTATCAAGGTCTATGTGGTATGCAAGACCTAGATCAAGTATTTCAGACTCCCTCATCCGTCAGCTTCGTGACACTTTGTTAGAGAAAACTGTCTTTGATGACGTTGAGAGAGAGAGAGAGAGAGAGAGAGAGAGAGAGAGAGAGAGAGAGAGAGAGAGAGAGAGAGAGAGAGAGAGAGAGAGAGAGAGAGAGAGAGAGAGAGAGAGAGAGAGAGAGAGAGAGAGAGAGAGAGAGAGAGAGAGAGAGAGAGAGAGAGAGAGAGAGAGAGAGAGAGAGAGAGAGAGAGAGAGAGAGAGAGAGAGAGAGAGAGAGAGAGAGAGAGAGAGAGAGAGAGAGAGAGAGAGAGAGAGAGAGAGAGAGAGAGAGAGAGAGGAGTGTCAAAACACTCGTGAACCCCGACGACGTACACGAGAAATACATAACAGATCTGATGAGCCAATCCTGACGTCAGCCAGGGGAGCCCAGCCTCGTCAGGTGAGGTGTGTTGTGCTTCCCAGGGAGGGAACTCTCTCACCCCGGCGGTATACCTGCTCACCTCTGGGAAATCTAACTCGGGAGGTTTCCTTTCCTACTATGATTCTGGTATCGTAGAGAAGGGTCGGAATAGGTTGCGGGGACTATAACCGACAAACTGAATTAAGTATAAGTACATAGTAAAGCAGTGTATTCTAGGTCTTTATCTATTAGGTACTGCATGTATTGCATTTACCGTATAACTGGAGGTATTGTACTGCAGGAGACAGAAGTGAAGGTGTGATATCATGGGACTACTGTATCATGGGATAACCTTAACATTGTCTCAGTATGGCGAGGGATGATGCTATATGATATCACTGAATCACAGTGTATACAACATGAACGCTGTGGTGCATGGGACAAAAAAATGTCAAAATTGAGGTAACCCTTGCTGTTTATAGTCTAGACACAAGGGGGTTGCGTATGGCGTTTTCAGAGGTGAGGGTGCAACTGAGAACAGAACAAAAGCAGCTCTCCTCCCCCTCCACACACACACCATCCAGTATGTATGCACAGGTCTCGGGGCCTCACCTCAGGTATCTCTATACCAATCTCTTGCTGACAGTGGCCAGTGGAAGGACGGGAAAAATAACACCCTCACACACACCCACATATACCCTCCTGGGCCGCAGTCATGAAAAAGACCAGAGGGGGTTCCATCTGCAGCAGCCTCCAGCCTACACTCAAGAACAGAAGACCAAGGAAGACCCTGACAGGTATCACGCCCTTCATGAACTTCATGCCTCCAGGGGTCTCGTCTGTCTCTGCTCTAACTGTCTCCTGCCGGACTATGGGTCATACCTACACATCTGACACACTCAACACACATTTTCTCACTCCTGGGAGATGACGGTCGGGTCATCACCCCCCAACTAGTGATGCAATGGGCCGACCCTAACCTTGGACCGACAGTGCCCACAGTGCCAAACGCCCATCTCCCAAAAAGCACTACTCCATCAGACGCTCCGACTACACTCAGTGGTATTACCTCTACTGCCTATTACTGTCATCCATTAGAGACTACTCAGATCACTGGACATGTAACAACCACTTAGACAGCGACACCCAAAACCCCATCACAAACCTCCTCAGCTTCAGCACAAATTCCCAACAAACATAAAGAAATACACCCTCTCATGCTTCATAAACAAAACACTTTATTCCACAAGACAAATGAGTTGGAAGAAAAGGATGTGTTAGAAGGGAGTTAATAGTGTAAGAAAAACAAGAGAACAAATGGGAATATCGGTAAGCAGGTGGGGAAGTGGTAACAGGCGGTGATGAGGTAAGATGGATGTGGAGTGAGTACTTTGAATTATTGTTGAATGTGTTTCATGACGGTGGTATATGTAGGATGTTGTGCGAAGCGAGAGAGTCGTGCAAGTGGTGTCGTGAAAAGAGAATGGGTTGTGAAAGCCTTGCTTAAGATGAAATGTGGCAATGCGGCTGGAGAGGATGATACTGCAGGTGAATTTCTTAAGGAAGAGGGTGACTTGTGGATTGGTCAGTTAGGATTTTCAGTCTATGCATGGATGATACTGAGGTGCCATAGCATAAATGCCAGGGGGACAAGGGTGAGTGTTCGAAGTATAGATGTATAAGTGTGTTGGGTGAACGTGGTAAATTGTAAGAAAGAATGGTGACTGACAAAGTGGTGGCATGTACGGAACATCAGACTTTGGAAAAATAATGTGGTTTCTGGAGTGGTTGTACATGGGTGCATTAGGCATTTGCTTTAAAGATTGTGTGTGAGAAATACTATCAGAAACAAGGAATTTATGGATTCAGAGAAAGCTTAAGATAAGGTTGACAGAGATGCTCTGTCGAAGGTGCTTTGAATGTATGGTGTGAGTGGGAAGCTATTAGAAGCAGTGAGGTGTTTTTATCAAGAGAGTAAAGGCATGCGTACTGGTGACAGTAGATAGAGAGGAAGGTGAATAGTTTAAGGTTAAGGCAGATCTGGGGCAAGGGTGTGTGATGTCACCATGACTGTTTGATTTGTTTATGGGTGAGGTGGGGAGGGAGATGAATGCAAGGTCGTGGAGCGAAGAGCTGGTATGATGAAGTCTGTTGGGAGTGGGGTAGCCTGGGAGGTGAGTCAGTTGTTGTTTACTGATGATACGGCGCTGGTAGCAGGTTCAAATGAGAAACTGCAGAGTTCGGTATCAGAGTTTGGAAGAAAATGTGAAAGGAGATAGTTGAGAGTAAATGTGAAAAGAGACACTGTATTTGGAGAATGAGTGTAAACGAAGACAACTTGAAGGAAGTGGAGTTTCTAAGATACCTGTGAATGGATATGAAAGTGACTGCAACCATGAAAGCTGAAACTTGCTGAAACGTCTCTATGAAAAAGGAAGACACTGTCTTTTGGCTTAAAGATGGTCAACGTGAATCTAATCAAGCAAAATTGACCAGCCATGACAGGATCCCTTTACATACCTGATTGACACTTTAGGTAATAAGAGCCCAGCTGGACGGGAACCTTTACACACCAAATCTGATATTCCTGGGTCATAGTGTGAGTGGCCATAGGACATATTCAGGTTTAGATCGTGAGTGGCCATAGGACATGTTCAGGTTTAGATCGTGAGTGGCCATAGGACATATTCATGTTTAGATCATAAGTTTTAGAATTTATACCAAATTTGTGTCATCTTTCTCTCTAAAGGAGATCTAACTTTGTTATGTGGCAAGTACTGACCCCGTCAATGTGATGGTCCTCCTTAGTTATATGTGGAAACAAGGCACAATTTTCTTGGCCACTCTTAACACTACACTTACGCTGGATGACTCAAGTATTTATGCTTTTCCCTGTTTGATCCACGTAATACATCTTTACATGTAATTCTATATAACAAATCCAGGCATATCTTTAGTGATGTTCTTTGTTAGGTTAGTTTTATAGTATGACTGTATGAAAAAGTTATCTTAATACCAAGTTTTTTTCCTTGGAACTGGAGTTAACATACAAAAAATTGGTCATTGCAAGGAAGGACTAAGTTCTCATTTTTGTTATCCTATCGTCTAATCTGTGCAACACTACACAATTTTTTCCTTACTATGTCATGGCATTTATTCAAAATGTGCATTGAGTATTGAAACTTTCTACACATATTTTCTATATGATTGAGCTCTTGGTCTATGAATTCCGGGTAAACAGTCTTGTAAGCTCTGTGGTACATGGCTGGTGTATTGCATTTCAGGACTATTGAATCTGACATTGATGAGTTTCTCAGTAACTTCAACAATTTCGCTCGCACAAATAGATTTCCTGGTGAGGGGAAAAGCAATAATTGTGTAACTTTCTGGATGTTGAAACTGTTAGATGCCAAAATGTTATCAAAACCAAAGTACAAATGAAACCAACAAATGCATGTGCTTATGTCCATCACTATACAAACCATCGCATAAACGTTAAGGAATCTACATCCATGTATCTCAGAGCTGTCTAAAACTTGTGATCGAAACATACATACGTCGTCTGGCCAACGTTCACTACGATCCAGTAGTACAAGGTTCCCGTCCAGCTGGACTGTTATTACCTGACGTGTCAATCAGGTATGTAAAGGGATCCTGATCAGTTGACCTGTTATGACCTGGCTGGCTAATTCGCTGAATATATATATATATATATATATATATATATATATATATATATATATATATATATATATATATATATATATATATATATATATATATATATATAAATTCTCGATTAATATGGGTAAAATTGAAAGTTGATGGAGAGAGGTGGGTGATTATTGGTGCATATGCACCTGGGCATGAGAAGAAAGATCATGAGAGGCTAGTGTTTTGGGAGCAGCTAAATGAGTGTGTTAGCGGTTTTGATGCACGAGACCGGGTTATAGTGATGGGTGATTTGAATGCAAAGGTGAGTAATGTGGCAGTTGAGGGAATAATTGGTATGCATGGGGTGTTCAGTGTTGTAAATGGAAATGGTGAAGAGCTTGTAGATTTATGTGCTGAAAAAGGACTGATGATTGGGAATACCTGGTTTAAAAAGCGAGATATACATAAGTATACTTATGTAAGTAGGAGAGATGGCCAGAGAGCGTTATTGGATTACGTGTTAATTGACAGGCGTGCGAAAGAGAGACTTTTGGATGTCAATGTGCTGAGAGGTGCAACTGGAGGGATGTTTGATCATTATCTTGTGGAGGCTAAGGTGAAGATTAGTATGGGTTTTCAGAAAAGAAGAGTGAATGTTGGGGTGAAGAAGGTGGTGAGAGTAAGTGAGCTTGGGAAGGAGACCTGTGTGAAGAAGTATCAGGAGAGACTGTGTACAGAATGGAAAAAGGTGAGAACAATGGAAGTAAGGGGAGTGGGGGAGGAATGGGATGTATTTGGGGAATCAGTGATGGATTGCGCAAAAGATGCTTGTGGCATGAGAAGAGTGGGAGGTGGGCTGTTTAGAAAGGGTAGTGAGTGGTGGGATGAAGAAGTAAGAGTATTAGTGAAAGAGAAGAGAGAGGCATTTGGACGATTTTTGCAGGGAAAAAATGCAATTGAGTGGGAAAAGTATAAAAGAAAGAGACAGGAGGTCAAGAGAGAGGTGCAAGAGGTGAAAAAAAGGGCAAATGAGAGTTGGGGTGAGAGACTATCAGTAAATTTTAGGGAGAATAAAAAGACGTTCTGGAAGGAGGTAAATAGGGTGCGTAAGACAAGGGAGCAAATGGGAACTTCAGTGAAGGGCGTAAATGGGGAGGTGATAACAAGTAGTGGTGATGTGAGAAGGAGATGGAATGAGTATTTTGAAGGTTTGTTGAATGTGTCTGATGACAGAGTGGCAGATATAGGGTGTTTGGGTCGAGGTGGTGTGCAAAGTGAGAGGGTTAGGGAAAATGATTTGGTAAACAGAGAAGAGGTAGTAAAAGCTTTGCGGAAGATGAAAGCCGGCAAGGCAGCAGGTTTGGATGGTATTGCAGTGGAATTTATTAAAAAAGGGGGTGACTGTATTGTTGACTGGTTGGTAAGGTTATTTAATGTATGTATGACTCATGGTGAGGTGCCTGAGAATTGGCGGAATGCGTGCATAGTGCCATTGTACAAAGGCAAAGGGGATAAGAGTGAGTGCTCAAATTACAGAGGTATAAGTTTGTTGAGTATTCCTGGTAAATTATATGGGAGGGTATTGATTGAGAGGGTGAAGGCATGTACAGAGCATCAGATTGGGGAAGAGCAGTGTGGTTTCAGAAGTGGTAGAGGATGTGTGGATCAGGTGTTTGCTTTGAAGAATGTATGTGAGAAATACTTAGAAAAGCAAATGGATTTGTATGTAGCATTTATGGATCTGGAGAAGGCATATGATAGAGTTGATAGAGATGCTCTGTGGAAGGTATTAAGAATATATGGTGTGGGAGGCAAGTTGTTAGAAGCAGTGAAAAGTTTATATCGAGGATGTAAGGCATGTGTACGTGTAGGAAGAGAGGAAAGTGATTGGTTCTCAGTGAATGTAGGTTTGCGGCAGGGGTGTGTGATGTCTCCATGGTTGTTTAATTTGTTTATGGATGGGGTTGTTAGGGAGGTAAATGCAAGAGTCTTGGAAAGAGGGGCAAGTATGAAGTCTGTTGGGGATGAGAGAGCTTGGGAAGTGAGTCAGTTGTTGTTCGCTGATGATACAGCGCTGGTGGCGGATTCATGTGAGAAACTGCAGAAGCTGGTGACGGAGTTTGGTAAAGTGTGTGGAAGAAGAAAGTTAAGAGTAAATGTGAATAAGAGCAAGGTTATTAGGTACAGTAGGGTTGAGGGTCAAGTCAATTGGGAGGTGAGTTTGAATGGAGAAAAACTGGAGGAAGTGAAGTGTTTTAGATATCTGGGAGTGGATCTGTCAGCGGATGGAACCATGGAAGCGGAAGTGGATCATAGGGTGGGGGAGGGGGCGAAAATTTTGGGAGCCTTGAAAAATGTGTGGAAGTCGAGAACATTATCCCGGAAAGCAAAAATGGGTATGTTTGAAGGAATAGTAGTTCCAACAATGTTGTATGGTTGCGAGGCGTGGGCTATGGATAGAGTTGTGCGCAGGAGGATGGATGTGCTGGAAATGAGATGTTTGAGGACAATGTGTGGTGTGAGGTGGTTTGATCGAGTAAGTAACGTAAGGGTAAGAGAGATGTGTGGAAATAAAAAGAGCGTGGTTGAGAGAGCAGAAGAGGGTGTTTTGAAATGGTTTGGGCACATGGAGAGAATGAGTGAGGAAAGATTGACCAAGAGGATATATGTGTCGGAGGTGGAGGGAACGAGGAGAAGAGGGAGACCAAATTGGAGGTGGAAAGATGGAGTGAAAAGGATTTTGTGTGATCGGGGCCTGAACATGCAGGAGGGTGAAAGGAGGGCAAGGAATAGAGTGAATTGGAGCGATGTGGTATACAGGGGTTGACGTGCTGTCAGTGGATTGAATCAAGGCATGTGAAGCGTCCGGGGTAAACCATGGAAAGCTGTGTAGGTATGTATGTTTGCGTGTGTGGACGTGTGTATGTACATGTGTATGGGGAGGGTTGGGCCATTTCTTTCGTCTGTTTCCTTGCGCTACCTCGCAAACGCGGGAGACAGCGACAAAGTATAAAAAAAAAAAAAAATATGTATATATATATATATATATATATATATATATATATATATATATATATATATATATATATATATATTTCTTTCTTTTTCTTTCAAACTATTCGCCATTTCCCGCATTAGCAAGGTAGCGTTAAGAACAGAGGACTGGGCCTTTGAGGGAATACCCTCATCTGGCCCAATTCTCTGTTCCTTCTTTTGGAAAACTAAAAAAAAAACGAGAGGGGAGGATTTCCAGCCCCCCGCTCCCTCTCCTTTTAGTCGCCTTCTACGACACGCAGGGAATACGTGGGAAGTACTCTTAATCCCCTATCCCCAGGGATATATATATATATATATATATATATATATATATATATATATATATATATATATATATATATATATATATATATATATATATATATATATATATATATATATTGGAAAGAATCACAATTTTGCGCGTGATCAAGTATACTACTGAGTCCATGGGGAAAATGAAAAACAATAAGTTCCCAAGTGCACTTTCGTGTAATAATCACATCATCAGGGGAGAAACAAGAAAGAAGTATAAGTCGGCTGATATACAATGAAGAGACGTAGCTAAGACGCCATTTGGTAAACAAGTGATTGTCCAAGACAGAGAACGAGCGTATCGTAAACTTATGTGAGCAAGAAGCGAAACTGTTTACGAATTTTATCAACAATAAAGCTATCCAATTTGTATGAAACTTCACTAATATTAAGGTATTAATTCTTTGTTTATTTGATAATAGAAAATTAAATGATATTTCTCGTTGTACTGGAGTTATAGTTAATAACTGAGATGGCATTACTCCAGTCAATACAATGATCATAGTTTCTAACGTGATTAAACAAGGCATCTGATTCTTATCCTGTTCTCATAGTATATTTACTCATCTCAACATGACAGAAATAAATTATCATTTCAGTCTATGTTCCCTAGGGCATTACGTATTTGCAGTCCAGAGTTTACTGATAATGAGTTTGAGAAGATATATTCTATTGGATCTAAGTTAAAGTACCCTAGATCTTTCATTGATAAATCCCTTAAGTTAGCAAAGAAATAATTTTATATAATTGAACCCAAACCTACCATTGACACCAAGAATCTTTTAGTTCTCCCTTTTAATAATGATTTTACTTTACTTCCCATGTTCCAAAACATCTTTTTATTCTCTCAAAATTTTAATGGTACTCTCTGACCCCAACTCATATTTGCCGTCTTTTTCAACCACTGCACCTTCCTCTCGACCTCCTACTCCTTTTCCTTATACATTTCCTAATCATTTGCACTCCTCTTTTCTCTTTCACTAGCAGCTTCAGTTCTTCATCCCACCACTCACTACCCTATTTTAATCTGCCCAACCCTTACCTTTCGCATACCACATGCATCTCTTGCACATGCCATCACTGCTTCCCTAAATACCTCCCATTCCTTACCCACTCTCCTTATTCCATTTGCTCTCACCTTTTGTCATTTTACACTTAATCTCTGTTGGTATTTCTTCACACAAATCTCTTTTCCAAGCCCACTAACTCTCATCACTCTCTTCCTCCAGACATTGTTTCCTCTTTTCCGAAAACCTCTACAAATTTTCACCTTCTTTTCCACAAGATAATGATTAGACATCCCATCAGTTTCCCCTCTCAGCACATTCACACCCAAAAGTCTCTCTTTTACACGCCTATCAATTAATTCGTAATCTCATAACGCCCGTCGACCATCTTTCCTACTCACGTACGTATACTTGTGTGTGTCTTTCTTTTTAAACCAAGTATCTCAATCACCAGTCTCTTTTTAGCATAACACTGAATGCGTACCTAAACATGACATCATTTATTCATAAAGGAATGGTCTAAAGTACTATGTCCAATTGTGTACCCTAGAGTTGTCCGGCTCGTGTTAGAAATGCTTTTGTTGATCTGATACAGGACAAGGATCTGGACATTACTTAAACTGACAAGTCGAACCGCTGTAGCGATTTTGAATGAATATGATCATCGAGATAAAATGTATGGTTTATTAGAGGATAGAAGTACATAGTCTCCTCTTAAAAGTGATCGCACAAAATAGTAAACAGCAAGTTTAATAAGAAAATAAAAGAGATGCTTAAAGACAATAACGAATTACTTAAATTTTCTTCTTTGAGTCTTTCCTGGCCCTACATGTATGGTTTAATTAAGACTCATAAACCAAGAAACCCTACAAGACCGATTGTCTCTTCATTGGGTTCTGCATCTTCATAAATTCTCAGAATGACTCGTCAGTATTCTCAACTCATTTAAGTGGCACAATCCCTTGTTCTCATATCAAATACAATATTGATCAAGTAGACAATTTCATTAGTGTTCAGCTTGATTATACATGCAAGAGTATCAGTTCTGATGTTGTGTTTTTCATCCTAAAGTTCCTGTTGATGATTACTGGAGTTTTTAAAGGAAGAACCAGACAAACACACTTTATCATTGTCTATACATACTGTGTCCGAGTTAATTAAACTATGTATCACAGAATGTAAGTTTCAGTTCGATGATAGTTTCTTCACACAGCAGTTTGTGATGAGCATAAGAAATCCTCTCTCAGCCCTGTTATGTAATCTCTATATGGAATTTGTTAAAATAAGATACCTTATGACATCGTACCCAGTAATATGAAATGGTACAGGTATGTTAATGATATTCTTTGTTTGTGGTCCATTGATAAAAATGAACATTATTTCTTAACAACTTTAATTTAGTATGCTCAGTAAACTTTAATTGTTTAGTAAACTCAGTAAGGAATACTCTTGAAAATGAGACAGAAAATACATTGACATCCTTAGACTGTAATATCCATAGGGACGAAAATAAAGTAAAATCTAACATATATCGTAAACCCACAAATGTCTGTTCATATATTCACTACTACTCCACTAATCATAATATAGTGAAACATTCTGTGTTTTCATCAATGTTTCTTAGAGCATTTCGCCTATTACAGTATCCCAAACATTTCCTTAATTCAGCTTGAAATTTTGGTAGAAATTCTTTTCACAATGTTCAACCTTAACAGTCATTTGTGAACAGAAACTTGTTAGTATCAAACTATTGCGAGAACTGGCTTAATGTTCCTGTAATGCTAAAAAACTTTTAATATCGATAATAATACGGTTAGGGAAAGTTTTATCAGAAATTCTATAACTTCTCAGAAAGGCTGTGTGTACAATATCAGTGAAAAGAGCTTGATCAGTTCTACATTGGAAAACAAAGTTCTTAATCATCTGGGTTAAACACCATAGAAATAGCACTAGGCATAGTCAAGAACCCATTTCACTGTTTGCCCACCTCAAAGACTTTGTCATTAAATTGACTGGAGCAGTGTTAAGGTTATCACATACAACAACTCAATAATGGATAGAAATAGTGTTGAATTGTATCAGACATAGTAGAGATATCAATATGAAATAAAATGTTGGTATAGATTCAAATTATATAACTTTACAAGTAAGAAATTATTCAATCTCTTTCCCATAAAATAGATTAACCTGAGTTTTAACCTGAAAGAGATGAGGTCGTCGAGGGTGACCTGTGCCCTAATCCCTGAACTTGTTTCTTGATTCATTTGCCTGCCCCAGCCGGTGGCGGCTGGTGTATTATATATCATGTTCTGTCTATCTGTTATCACTCCTGACGATGTGATTCTACGGAAGCGCTTGACATCGTAATTTCCGTTTTCTTGTGGTTTCACCGGCAAATATATATATATATATATATAATTTATTTTGCTTTGTCGCTGTTTCCCGCGTTAGCGAGGTAGCGCAAGGAAACAGACGAAAGAATGGCCCAACCCAGCCACATATATATGTATATACATACACGTCTACACACGCAAATATACATACCTATACATCTCAACGTATGTATATATATATATACACACAGACATATACATATATACACATGTACATAATTCATACTGTCTGCCTTTATTCATTCCCATCGCTACCTCGCCACACATGAAATAACAACCCCCTCCCCCCTCATAAGTGCGAGGTAGCGCTAGGAAAAGATAACAAAGGCCCCATTCGTTCACACTCATTCTCTAGCTGTCATGCAATAATGCACCGAAACCACAGCTCCCTTTCCACATACAGGCCCCACAGAACTTTCCATGGTTTACCCGAAACGCTTCACATGCCCTGGTTCAATCCATTGACAGCACGTCGACCCCGGTGTACCACATCTTTCCAATTCACTCTATTCCTTGCACGCCTTTCACCCTCCTGCATGTTCAGGCCCCGACCCTCAAAATCTTCTTCACTCCATCCTTCCACCTCCAATTTGGTCTCTCACTTCTCCTCGTTCCCTCCACCTCTGACACATATATCCTCTTTGTCAACCTTTCCTCACTCATTCTCTCCATGTGACCAAACCATTTCAAAACACCCTCTTCTGCTCTCTCAACCACACTCTTTTTATTACCACACATCTCTGTTACCCTATTATTACTTACTCGATCAAACCACCTCAAACCACATATTGTCCTCAAACATCTCACCTCAAAACATCCACCCTCCTCCGCACAACTCTATCTATAGCCCACGCCTCGCAACCATATAACATTGCTGGAACCACTATTCCTTCAAACATACCCATTTTTGCTTTCCGAGATAATGTTCTCGACTTCCAAACATTCTTCAAGGCTTCCAGAATTTTCGTCCCCTCCCCCACCCTATGATTTACTTCCGCCTCCATGGTTCCATCCGCTGCCAAATCCACTCCCAGATATCTAAAACACTTCACTTCCTCCAGTTTTTCTCCATTCAAACTTACCTCCCAATTGACTTGACCCTCAACCCTACTGTACCTAATAACCTTACTCTTATTCACATTTAATCTCAGCATTCTTCTTTCACACACTTTACCAAACTCAGTCACCAGCTTCTGCAGTTTCTCACATGAATCAGCCACCAGCGTTGTATCATCAGCGAACAACAACTGACTCACCTCCCAAGCTCTCACATCCACAACAGACTGCCTACTTGCCCCTCTTTCCAAAACTCTTGCATTCACCTCCCTAACAACCCCAACAATAAACAAATTAAACAACCATAGAGACATCACTCACCCCTGTCGCAAACCTACATTCACTGAGAACCAATCACTTTCCTCTCTTCCTACACGTACACATGCCTTACATCCTCGATAAAAACTTTTCACTGCTTCTAACAACTTGCCACGCACACCATATATTCTTAATACCTTCCACAGAGCATCTCTATCAACTCTATCATATGCCTTCTCCAGATCCATAAATGCTACATACAAATCCATTTCTCACATACATTCTTCAAAGCAAACACCTGATCCACACATCCTCTACCACTTCTGATCTCCACACTGCTCTTCCCCAATCTGATGCTCTGTACATGCCTTCACCCTCTCACTCAATACCCTCCCATATAATTAACATCCAAAAGTCTCTCTTTCGCGCACCTATCAATTGACACGTAATCCAATAACGCTCTCTGGCCATCTCTCCTACTTACATACGTATACTTATGTATATCTCTCTTTTCAAACCAGGTATTCCCAAGCACCAGTCCTTTTTCAGCGCATAAATCTACAAGCTCTTCACCATTTCCATTTACAACACTGAACACTCCATGTATACCAATTATTCCCTCAACTGCCACATTACTCACCTTTGCATTCAAATCATCCATCACTATAACCCGGTCTCGTGCATCAAAACTACTAACACACTCATTCAGCTGCTCCCAAAACACTTGCCTCTCATGATCTTTCTTCTCATGCCCAGGTGCATATGCACCAATAATCACCCATCTCTCTCCATCCACTTTCAGTTTTACCCATATCAATCTAAAGTTTACTTTCTTACACTCTATCATATACTCCCACTACTCCTGTTTCAGGAGTAGTGCTACTCCTTCCCTTGCTCTTGTCCTCTCACTAACTCCTGACTTTAACTCCCAAGACATTCCCAAACCACTCTTCCCCTTTACCCTTGAGCTTCGTTTCACTCAGAGCCAAAACATCTAGGTTCCTTTCCTAAAACATACTACCTATCTCTCCTTTTTTCTCATATATATATATATATATATATATATATATATATATATATATATATATATATATATATATATATATATATATATATATATATATATATATATATATATTTGAAAGGATCACAATTTTGCGCGTGATCAAGTATGTTCCTAAGAGTCCACGGGGAATTCACCAGATAATTCTCATGGGTGCATCTATAAAGTGCCATGTAGAAATTGTGATAAGTTTTATGTTGGGCAGACTGGTAAAGATCTCTCTTTTAGACTTAAGCAACATAAACATAGTATAAGAACGGGACAAGAATCAAATGCCTTGTTTAATCACGTTAAAACCTATGATCATTGTACTGACTGGAGTTATGCCATCTGTTATTAACTCTATTACCAAGAGAAATATCATTGAATCTTCTATTATTGAATACACAAAGAATTATAATCTTAATATTAGTGATGATCTATACAAATCAGATAACTATATTGTTGATAAAATTTGTAAAATGATAGGTTTATGAACACTCGTTGTCTGTCTTGGACAATCGCATGTTTACCAAATGGCGTCCTAGCTTCGTCTCTTCGATGCATATCAACTGACTTATATTTCTCTCTTGTGTCTCCCCAGATCATGTGATTATCACACGAAAAAGCACTTGGGAACTTATCGTGTTTCATATATATAAAATGATATTTTATGAAATGCAGTGAATTAGTGACACACTGTAAAAGGAAACACTATTTCTTTTTTTTTTTCTTATATTTTGTATATATATATATATATATATATATATATATATATATATATATATATATATATATATATATATATATATATATATATATATATATATATATATATATATATATATATATATATATATATATATATATATATACATATATATATATATATAGGCTACTCAGCTGGCGAACCGAGACTCGGCATTCTGACAGAGGCGAGCTTTGGTACGGACCCAACCTCATTACTCGCTGTACAGTAATTCGTTCAAAAAAGAAAAAAAAAAAGAAATAGTGTTTCCTTTTACAGTGTGTCACTAATTCACTGCATTTCATAAAATATCATTTTGTATGAACGTACTTGAAATAATTTTCCCAGTTATTTTTAGAGCCCACATCAGCCGGAAATATATCAAAACACGTACTCTTTATTTTTCACTACTTTAATTTAGATGAAGCCTTTACCACCCAGAAATTTTGTGTGACTCGACCTCTTCTAATAGTAACTGAGGATCTCTGATATATATATATATATATATATATATATATATATATATATATATATATATATATATATATATATATATATATATATGAATATATGTATTTACTTATTATACTTTGTCGCTGTCTCCCGCGTTAGCGAGGTAGCGCAAGGAAACAGACGAAAGAATGGCCCAACCCAACCACATACACATGTATAGACATACACGTCCACACACACACATATACATACCTATACATCTCAACGCATACATATATATACACACACAGACATATACATATATACACATGCACATAATTCATACTGTCTGCCCTTACTCATTCCCGTAGCCACCCCGCCACACATGAAATGACAACCCCCTCCCCCCGCATGTGCGCAAGGTAACACTAGTAAAAGACAACAAAGGCCACATTCGTTCACACTCAGTCTCTAGCTGTCATGTATAATGCACCAAAAACCACAGCTCCCTTTCCACATCCAGGCCCCACAGAACTTTCCATGGTTTACCCCAGACGCTTTACATGCCCTGGTTCAATCCACTGACAGCACGTCGACCCCGGTATACCACATCGTTCCAACTCACTTTATTCCTTGCACGCCTTTCACCCTCCTGCATGTTCAGGCCCCGATCACTCAAAATCTTTTTCACTCCATCTTTCCACCTCCAATTCGGTCTCCCACTTTTCTTCGTTCCCTCCACCTCTGACACATATATCCTCTTGGTCAATCTTTCCTCACTCATTCTCTCCATGTGACCAAACCATTTCAAAACACCCTCTTCTGCTTTCTCAGCCACACTCTTTTTATTACCACACATCTCTCTTACCCTTTCATTACTTACTCGATCAATCCACCTCACACCACATATTGTCCTCAAACATCTCATTTCCAGCACATCCACCCTCCTCCGCACAAATCTATCTATAGCCCATGCCTCGCAACCATATAACATTGTCGGAACCACTATTCCTTCAAACATGCCCATCTTTGCATTCCGAGATAACTTTCTCGCCTTCCCTACATTTTTCAACGCTCCCCTATGAGTCACTTCCGCTTCCATGGTTCGATCCGCTGCCAAATCCACTCCCAAATATCTAAAACACTTCACTTCCTCCAGTTTTTCTCCATTCAAACTTACCTCCCAATTGACTTGACCCTCAACCCTACTGTACCTAATAACCTTACTCTTATTCACATTTAATCTCAGCATTCTTCTTTCACACACTTTACCAAACTCAGTCACCAGCTTCTGCAGTTTCTCACATGAATCAGCCACCAGCGTTGTATCATCAGCGAACAACAACTGACTCACCTCCCAAGCTCTCACATCCACAACAGACTGCCTACTTGCCCTCTTTCCAAAACTCTTGCATTCACCTCCCTAACAACCCCAACAATAAACAAATTAAACAACCATAGAGACATCACTCACCCCTGTCGCAAACCTACATTCACTGAGAACCAATCACTTTCCTCTCTTCCTACACGTACACATGCCTTACATCCTCGATAAAAACTTTTCACTGCTTCTAACAACTTGCCACGCACACCATATATTCTTAATACCTTCCACAGAGCATCTCTATCAACTCTATCATATGCCTTCTCCAGATCCATAAATGCTACATACAAATCCATTTCTCACATACATTCTTCAAAGCAAACACCTGATCCACACATCCTCTACCACTTCTGATCTCCACACTGCTCTTCCCCAATCTGATGCTCTGTACATGCCTTCACCCTCTCACTCAATACCCTCCCATATAATTAACATCCAAAAGTCTCTCTTTCGCGCACCTATCAATTGACACGTAATCCAATAACGCTCTCTGCCATCTCTCCTACTTACAT
>NC_092240.1:38048802-38068802 GCF_036320965.1 Panulirus ornatus
CTATACTACTACTACTACTATACTACTACTACTACTACTATACTACTACTACTACTATACTACTACTACTACTATACTACTACTACTACTACTACTACTACTATACTACTACTACTACTACTATACTACTACTACTACTACTATACTACTACTACTACTACTAACTACTACTACTACTAACTACTACTACTACTATACTACTACTACTACTACTATACTACTACTACTACTACTATACTACTACTACTACTACTACTATACTACTACTACTACTATACTACTACTACTACTACTACTACTATACTACTACTACTACTACTACTACTATACTACTACTACTACTACTACTAACTACTACTACTACTATACTACTACTACTACTATACTACTACTACTACTAACTACTACTACTACTACTAACTACTACTACTACTATACTACTACTACTACTAACTACTACTACTACTACTACTACTATACTACTACTACTACTATACTACTACTACTACTATACTACTACTACTACTATACTACTACTACTACTATACTACTACTACTACTATACTACTACTACTACTACTATACTACTACTACTACTACTACTACTACTACTACTATACTACTACTACTACTACTACTACTACTACTACTAACTACTACTACTACTACTACTATACTACTACTACTACTACTACTACTACTACTACTACTACTACTAACTACTACTACTACTACTACTACTATACTACTACTACTACTAACTACTACTACTACTACTACTACTACTACTATACTACTACTACTACTACTAACTACTACTACTACTATACTACTACTACTACTACTACTACTATACTACTACTACTACTATACTACTACTACTACTACTATACTACTACTACTACTACTAACTACTACTACTACTATACTACTACTACTACTACTATACTACTACTACTACTACTACTACTACTATACTACTACTACTACTATACTACTACTACTACTACTACTACTATACTACTACTACTACTACTACTACTACTACTATACTACTACTACTACTATACTACTACTACTACTACTACTAACTACTACTACTACTACTTACTACTACTACTACTATACTACTACTACTACTATACTACTACTACTACTACTACTACTACTATACTACTACTACTACTATACTACTACTACTACTATACTACTACTACTACTACTATACTACTACTACTACTACTATACTACTACTACTACTACTATACTACTACTACTACTACTATACTACTACTACTACTACTAACTACTACTACTACTACTACTACTATACTACTACTACTACTACTACTATACTACTACTACTACTATACTACTACTACTACTACTATACTACTACTACTACTAACTACTACTACTACTACTACTACTACTACTACTACTACTACTACTACTACTACTACTGCTGCTACTACTACTACTACTACTACTAATAATAATAATAATGATAATGATAATATCAGTAAACGGTTTTATTGACTTAACTGCAGAATGTGACTCTGCTCTGCATCCCTAACGTTACACTGTTAGCCAACTGATTATCATCATGTCTCATCATTACCAGGTCATGTGTATCTTTTGTTCCTTCAGCCCAAGCGTGATTACTGACTCCTCTCCTCAGCACATCACTGACAGTTGGCGCAACCGCTATTAACTCTTCTCTTGTCATATTCTTAAACCGACACCCTTGCCACGGTCACTGTTATCTTGCTATTGTTCTCGTCGTTCATCTCCTGTATATTCCCCATACCACGTCTTCCTCGCTTCTCATTCATTTGCAATAAGCTCTTGTACAACTTGGCCCTCAATTTTCGCCACTTTATCCACATTACTATACGTACACTTACTCCTCCATCTTACCTTTTACTCGACACCACTTTCATTTGGCTTGGCACCACTTTCATTAACTCATCACCCTGCTCCCTCAGCCACACATTTACCTTGTCATTAAAGCAAATTGTGTGCAGCTTACATCCCCTCCTATTCACTTCTAATTGCTTCCGTTCACTTAATAACCCTTAACTATTACTGCCAGTCCCTCTGTACCATATAATCTTCACTAAATTCCAACAATTACTCTTTGAAAGTTTTGTGTTTAATTGGCATCACAAAGACTTGGCCAGTTTCGTAAATCTTCATCAGTTCGAGAACATGGAAACCCCCTCTCCCTTCTCCCACTACCTCGTCAGCCACCCTACGCTTTATGTATGGCAAAGTACAGAGATGCAAGACCTCTGTGGCTCTTACCTTGGTTGACGTGAACGATGCTCTAGACGTAGCCCCTTCAAAAGACAGTCATGTAAAACAAAATCTCATTCCAAGGCTTACAGACTCTCTCACTGAGTGTCGTCAGCCTGTCTGCTTCCGAGGGGCCACGGAGATGGAACCCTCACGCTTCCATCGTCCTCATTAATGATACCCTTGATGGGTAAACTGCTCAGCGGAAGTACTTCGAGGCGTCTAGCGTTGATAACAGCTGTGCGGACAACATAGCTCACCAAAATATTTGACAATCTCCAGAGCTGGACCATCACCGCCAACATCAACCATACCAAGACATAAACATACACATTATCCTTCCTTCCAGTCATGTGCCACGCCTTACTGTCACACTAGACCCCAGCCCCCTCTGAGGCTGTTCACTGCAGCAAATTTCGTGGTGTCACACTGCACAATAAGCTTACCTGGAAGAAATACGTTAGAACCATCATCCTCAATTATGGTCGACCCACAAACCTTCTGCGTCTGACGCTCAGTTACATACATAACTTTCATTCGTCTCATGTATACCTTCGTCATCACGGCCTGGACTCCGTCTACCACACAATATGGTCAACCACAAAACGTCTGGGCACGTAAACCCATTCTTGGTCTTCTCACAAACCGATCAAGAAGTTGCTAATGACATTGGTCTCCCTCGGGTCTTGCGAACCATCACATGGACCTTATCTGGCGGTTCGGAGAGAAGCCACCTCACCCATTGCTCTCAGTGTTAACTACTGCCGCCATAGTTTCCACGTCCCAGAAACATTAACTCCGGCAATATATCGTGCGCCATCTGAGCTCTTGCACGAACAGCACCAAATCCCAGCCATTACGAACATCAACAATAATTAGAAGACTGCCACCCAACATCAGTGTAACGTCATGTCTGCTTAACCTCCCTTTCCTCTACAATGGTCCCGGGGTCTTTACGGGTAGTATTTTCTCCGTGCATTTTCAGCCGTTAGTTACAATACACAATCAAGATTCTCCTCTGTACATCAGTGGGGAGGGGAGGGTGGTAATACCTGACACCTCCCGCCTTCCACAGGTCAGCCCTTGACAGCTGAACAGGGCTATTCACTATAGCGGGGAGAGAGAGAGAGAGAGAGAGAGAGAGAGAGAGAGAGAGAGAGAGAGAGAGAGAGAGAGAGAGAGAGAGAGAGAGAGAGAGAGAGAGAGAGAGAGAGAGAGAGTGTGCGTAGTACTTCTGTATTACAGGTAGAGTTTTACACTCGTTTTACTCATCTCTTAACCATGAAATGAATACACACACACACACACACACACACACACACACACACACACACACACACACACACACACACACACACACACACAAAACCCATTCGAAGCTAGCTACCCGCTTATCGATCAGCCCCCAAGAGGAGGATGTACAGCTGGGTTGGTTGTGGGCCAACTGTCGCGCTTAGGGCTCGAACTGAAGTGGTCATTGCCTGAGTCATCGTCGGCCATGCTAACCAGTACAGCAGAGAAGCCCTTGTGTTGACGGTGTGAGAAGCATTACGTATTCTGTGAAGGCTGTACAATTTGGAACTGTTTAAGAGGTGAAGGATTATTATGGATCTTTTAATGCGAAAGGATTAAGAAATCTTTTTAGAGCAGAGAATGAAAGACTCTCTTAGGTCAAGAGGATTAGAGGTCCTTTAATATATGGAGATGAAAAATTCTTCCAGAGAAAGAGGAAGAGCATGATGGATCCTCCAGTACTGAAGATTAAGAGATTCCCTGGAAACAGGTAAATCAAAGATTCTTCCGCAGCAAGAGGATGTTCATCTCCCGAAGTTCGAGGAGGACAATTACGTAAAGTCAGGAGTTGAAGAGGTCCTTCGAAATCAGAGGAAGGGAAGTTCTCCGTAGGCGGGGTGGTAATAGCTTTGGGGGAGACTGGAGCGTGGGCAAGTCTTTCGGGATAAAGTCAACGGCAGAGGAAAACCTCGAGACCAAATGATCGAGCTCTGTCTTTGATTACGTTTGACACAAATATCCATCCATCACTTCCTCCCATTCTCATGTAAATCAACCTCCTGAGCACGACGCTTCGAACCCTGGGGATGGTGGTACGACCTTTGAACTTAACCACCACTTACACTCATAGTATGGCTCACTTCAACTTGTGGCTACCGCAAAGCCCACTTGCTGGTTCCTGGGGCACTCCACTTTCTCCAGATCCTCAGAACTGACGTTCAGTCCGTCTCACTCCGCCTGTTGTGCCTCATCAACTTTATTTCTTCTACGTTTACCTTCAAATTTCAACTTTTGAACGCTCTCCCAGACTCTTTGGTTTATACGGAGTCCGCCACCAAAGCAGCGTCATCTGCGAAAATCTACTGATCTAAACTGATCTACAGTACCTTCTGTGCTCTACTACATCCAAAAAACTGTAAATCTGTTCCCTTGCACTTACCTCCTGCATCACCTCATCCATTAACAGGTTAAACAGTCATGGTGACGACACCTATTCCTAATTCAGAAACTCCTTCACTAGGAACCACTCACTCTTCTCTCTTCTTGTTCACACACATGCCTTAACCTCTCGGCAACAGTCCTCTCTGCACTTAATAACTATCCATAAATGTTATGGAAAAGTCGATTTCTTTCTCAGCTTATGTCTCTCACACATTCCTCAGAACAAATATCAGGTCCATATACACTCTCACTCGCCTGAAACTAAGCTGCTCCACCTAGTTAGTTGATTGGTGCATGAAACACCTTCTCAATCACCATTTTCGTATTCAGTTTCCCACGTACACTCATCAGGTTCATGCCCCTATAATTCGAACATTTACTTCTTGTCCCAACTGCTGTTATGCAAGGGCATGATCCATGCACTCCGCCAGGTCTCAACTTGGGCCATACATAAGTCACGCAGCCTAACCAACCAATTAACAAAACAATCATACTTTTTCTTAGGAAACCTAACTCCCATTCGCGGTATTCTACAGCATTTTATATTGTACGAGGCTTTCACTGCCTGCTCTCTTTTCAGCAACCCACTCGCCTTGAACCTCTACTGTGCGTACCATCTCGTTTTAAGTACTCCACAAATACCTTCCTTCTATGTAACATATTCAGGAGTCCTTTAAAATGCTAGCTACATCTTTACACATCTTTCTCTGTTACTCCATCCCCTCCGCTGGTTTCACTGGCAACTCCAGTTGTCTTGTTCTCCTCACACTATTCATCTTCCTCCAAAAGTTTCTAATTCTCTGAGGTCCGTCGAAACTCTCCCCATTTCTTATTTGGTCTCTTTTTCAACTCTCATACTTTTCCTTTAAATTGTCAATGCTTTATTATGTATTCCTCCCATTCGCTTGCAGTATTTATTGCGGATACCACCGTATACTTCCCTTTTCTGTTTCAGTAGCCGTTTAACTTCCTTATTCTATCTCTCATGACCATCCCTCACATGCCTAAATGTCACCCTGCACATACCAAACACCTAACCCTCATACTTAAGCACTGCTTCCCTAAATGCCATCCAGTTCCCTAGCGACACTGACGCTCATCCTATACCACTCATTCTCTCCTGGTATCTGTGCTCTTAGGCAACATTTCTAACCTCGGTAACTCTTGCTACTCTTTTCACACGTATGATATTTTAAGTCTGCCGAGAGCTACCACACTCACCTCCACCAAGATATGTTAAAAACATTCTACTGTCAATCCTCTGAGCACGTTCACAATGAACAGCCTCTTCTTTGCACACATGCCAATTAGCACATGATCCATCAATTCTCGTTAGGCCTTTGACTGCTCTTTTCAATTAATCAGTTGTTACAGGGAAAGTTCTGCAGCACTGGAAGTTTGTCAATTCAATACTGAACAAGGGTAATCATTCCATGTCTAAAATGTATCGTCCAATTAGCTAGACATGTATAACTGACAAACATATGGAAATCGTAATACTGTAAATCATTTACACGATCACCATTCTCCTAACGAATCCCAGTAAGGTTTTCGATACAATCGTTCATGTCTGAAAAATTTGGCGCTTCTTGGTTATCTAAATGTTTTTAGAAAGAATTCGATAAAGTTTCATACAAAAGATTAGATATTAAAGATGGTGTTCTACTTCGATGGGGAATAGATCATTCCTTCACTGTAAACAAAGATTAGTGACTAATAATCAAACCTTAGAATGATTATACATAACAAGTGGTGTGGCACAAGGATTAGTCAAACGACCAATTTTCTTGCTGATGAGCGCCAATTCTTTCACATCAGCAACAAAAATGAAAGTCAAGGTCGAGTTATGAACTCTGTTGAACTATATGATATAAATAAGGGAAAAAGACTCAGCTATATGTACTACTCTCTGGCTTCGATGAAACTAAGATGTGGAGGAGGCAAACCAATATTCAGGCTTCTTGGATATGGTGTTCGAATTCAAGCACAAGTAACTAACCCTCGCACTTGACAATTCACCCGAGCGTCCCCACCATAATAAACACTGGGTAAACTTGTGGTCATCCTACATGAAAAAAAAAGTCATACAGAACAGCGACAGGAGTGGCGCGAGCTATCTAGATGATTTTCCTATCTAAGAAACAAATAGTATATTTCTCGGTGCACATCTATCTACACACACACACACACACACATACACACACACACACACACACATATATATATATTCATCTTGGACAATCGATGTTTACCAAATGGCGTCCTAACTACGTCTCTTCGTTGTATATCAACTGACTGTTATATTTCCCTCTTGTGTCTCCCCTGATGAAGTGAGTATTACACGAAAGTGCACTTGGGAACTTATCATGTTTCATTTTCCCTGTGGACTAATAGGAATATCTTGATCACGCGCAAAATTGTGATCCTTTACAATATATATATATATATATATATATATATATATATATATATATATATATATATATATATATATATATATATATATATATATATATATATATATATATATATATATATATATATATATATATATATATATATATACATATTGCAAGAGGTCACAGTGGTGCACGTGATGTAGTATATGCATAAAACTACGGGAAAATGAAACACGATAAGTTCTCAAGTGCACTTTCGTGTAATGATCACATCGTCAGGGAAGATACAAGGATGATATAGAAGACGTAGAACAGCCAGTTGATATAAAAGGAACCGACGTAGCTAAGACGCCATTGGTAAACAAGCGTTGGTGTTTCTTGGGTCTGCCATCATGTCTGTCATAAATTATTTATCATGTGGACAAGAAAGGGAACTGTTTACAAATTTTACTACGGCTTAGCTACAATTCTTTGTGTATTCAACGATAGATTTACTGATATTTCTCATGGTAAAGGAGTTATAATCAATAACTGAATTGGCGTTACCCCAGTCAATACCATGGTCATAATTCTTAACATGATTAAACAATGAATTTGATTTGTGTCTTGTTCTTATATTATATTCATGTAGCTTAAGTCTAAGGGAAAGATCCTTACCAGTCTGCCCAACATAAAACGTATTACAGCTTTTACAAGGTATTCTGTAAACACAGCCCGCAAAATTCTCTGCTGAGTTTTTGATTAAGATATTCCTTATAGTACTGTTATTGCTGAAGGCTACATTTAGATTAAAAAATCTAAGCAACATGGGAAGTAATGTAAAATTATCACAAAAAGGGAGAACTAAAAGATGCTTGGTATCAAGGGGAGGTTTGAGTTCAACTCTATAAAATGATGTCTTTGCCAGCTTAAGGGATTTATCAATGAATGATCTAGGATACTTTAACTTGGATCCAATAGAATATATCTTCTCAAACTCATCATCAATAAATTCCAGACTGCATATACGTAATGCCCGAAGGAACATTGACTGGAATGATGATAATCTAACTGTGTCATGTTGAGCTGAGTAATAATGAATATATGAACAAACATTGGTGGGTTTTCTCTATATTGTAAACTTAAACATGTTCTATCCTTATGGATCATGCAAACTAAAAATGGTAATATTATTTTTTCCACTTCCACAGTTAAGTTGATAGAAGGTACGAAATTGTTAAGTAAAGGGAGAAATTTCCGTAAATTTTCGTTTGTTGGCCACACTCAAAGAACGTCTTCAACATACGTAAACCAAATTGCCTTAGAGGGTAAGATATCCCTTAATAGATTGTTTCAAAGAATGTTATGCAAAGATGACTTATCACTGGAGAAAGAGGGTCCCCATCGCCATATTAGATTTCTGAGCATAACATTCTCCATTAAACTGAAATACATAGTCTTCTACACACTATTCCATCAGTTCAATAAACACACAATTTGACATCGAGCAGCTGAGTGTACTCACGGGCTTGAGGTCACAGTGGATGATGTTCTCCCTGTAGAGCAGCTTCAGACACTGGACGAGGGAGAAGGCAAAGCGCTTGATAAGACTGATGCTGAACCCTTGGTAGTTGTTCTTCTTGATCAACTCGTACAGGTTCAATCTGGAAGTGTTCACAGAGGAGTTAGTGGGCGGGATCAAAACTGGCTACAGTTAACTCAACACAACTCAACGTAGGTTGTATGTAAATATGAGAGGTTCTGAGAACGGTCGAAATGGTGGATTGATTTTGATGGTCAACTTACACGATCTTTGACTTGAAGGAGATTCAGAGGGTAGTCAGGGGATGGTGGATCAGTTCGTCTGTCATGGTATACAATATCAATCCTCCGCTCAGGGTAAGTCACGGTAAAAAAAAATCCATAGTACAAATGGGTCTCTAATGGTGCCATTGTTTAATCAGTCAGCATGTAAAACACTCAAAACTTGAAGCTAGACTTACACTTTTGAGTGAAAATCTAACTTGAACTGGGTCACTTATACGACTTTATGGTAAGCAGTCACTAATAAAAGCATCAGGATCAGTAACCGACCTACTAACAACTAACAATGGATCAAACTCCACAACGTAGACAAGTTTCCGTAGACCATCCATCATGTTCAGATCCCACACTATTGATCTTGGTGATCGAGATTATACGAGCCACACTCCTCTACCTCTCCACCCGTGTCCCACACCCCTCCACTCCCAGACACCCGTGTTCTCCCCGCCCCCGGACACACGTCCTCCCCGACCTTGGACACTCGTGTTCTCCCCAACTCCAGACACCTGTTTTTCCCTTCCCCTGCGCACCCGTCATGGGCACCCGTATCCTCCCCGCCACTGGACACCCGTGTCCTCCCCACCACTAGACGCCCGTATCCTCCCCGCCACTGGACACCTGCGTCCTTACAGCCACTGGATACCCGTGTCCTTCCCGCCACTCTACACCCGTGTCCTTCCCGCCACTGGACACCCGTGTCCTTCCCGCCACTGGACACCCGTGTCCTTCCCGCCACTGGACGCCCGTGTCCTCCCCGCCACTGGACACCCGTATCCTCCCCGCCACTGGACACCCGTGTCCTTCCCGCCACTGGACACCCGTGTCCTTCCCGCCACTGGACACCCGTGTCCTTCCCGCCACTGGACACCAGTGTCCTTCCCGCCACTGGACACCAGTGTCCTCCCCGCCGGTGGACGCCCGTATCCTTCCCGCCGCTGGACACCCGTGTCCTTCCCGCCGCTGGACACCCGTGTCCTTCCCGCCACTGGAAGCCCGTGTCCTCCCCGCCACTGGACGCCCGTGTCCCCGCCACTGGACACCCGTATCCTCCCCGCCACTGGACACTCGTGTCCTTCCCGCCACTGGACACCCGTGTCCTTCCCACCACTGGACACCAGTGTCCTTCCCGCCACTGGACACCAGTGTCCTCCCCGCCGGTGGACGCCCGTATCCTTCCCGCTGCTGGATACGCGTGCTTTACTCGACCTTAGACACCCGCTCCTCCTCGCCTCTGGACACTCATTTCTTTCTCGACTCTAGACACTCGTGTCCTCTCCGGCCCTGGAAACCCGTGTCCTCTCCAAGACACCCGTTTCCTCCCCGACCCTGGACAGTCCCAGGTAACAGAGCAGGTGATGACGTAAGCGAGAGCTGTGCGTCAGCCGTTTGTGCCAGGCCACACAACAGTTCTCCTGGGGTGACGCTACTGACGCTGCTGCTGACGACGACGACGAGGTGAGGCATGCGCAGAGGTGGGGAGATGAGGAGGCTAGGTGAAGTGGGGCGGCTCTAGGAGAGACTTGGGGCGAAGGAGATGAAAAAAATGAGGACCCAGGGGGAGAATTGAGGAAAAGGGATAAGTTGTGGCCTTAGAGGAGGCCTGAGACGAGAGAGATGAAGTGGAGATGCCCCAAGGGGTGAGTTGAGTGGGGCAACGGGCGAAGTGGGATGTTATTAGGGAGAGAAGCCAATACATGGGAGTCAGCATGGGAGTGGACGGCGTTGGGTAGTGGTGTGGGCGTGAGGGAGGTATTCTGCACACTGTCACATCTGACTTTAAGCTCTACAGGTTGTACGGCTGGCTTCATAGATCCTCCAGCTGGTACTCACTTCAGGTCACCACGTCTACCCCATAAGCTCTCTAAGTCCTGGTTACCAAGTCTCTGGTACTTAGACTGTGACGAAGAGTAACTCTCAGTATATAAGTTATAAAGGCTACTTACTTCATAGTCATAGACTCTAGAAGTCCCCTGGTACTCACTTCAAAAAGCTGTAAGGTCCCTATTGATCAGACTTCAAAGGATCTACCACTCACCCTCCAGGTTCGTGAGCCCAGGACCTCGGAGGTTCTGCCAGACTCTCGTACAAACTTCCTGGTGTTCAACATGTCCAGGCACTGTCATCCATGCTCTATAGACGTCAGTGCCGTCTTTACTCCTCTTAAATGGTCTGTGTTCGTTTATTAAGGTGTGTGTGTGTGTATGGTGGGTGTGTGTGCGTGGTGTGTGTTTGTGTGTGTGTGTGTGTTAATAATATGACGAACACACTAATATGACGAACACACTAGTCCTTGATAACAGTGATGAAGGGGTAATCGCTCTCCGTAGGAGTTTAAATGATATAATTTACTGAAAATCACAACGCACAACACGTTACAAGGAGGATATCCGCCTCATCAGGTGTAAACAATTTACAAAGTTTCAGATCCCAACACCAGCATAGAGGCTTGTACATCCTGTTACCACCCTGCCAGGGTAGACGCTGTCCTAGTTGTTGAAAGAAAAATGGGAAGTGGGTGTCTTGTGGTTAAGGGGGGGGGGGGTTGTGTGGGGGGGAGGTTGGCCTGGATAGCGAGATGTGTGTTGAACTAGCCTTCTTATGGTATCTTATCCTGATAATTCTTTCATAATGATTTGGCTGATACTTGGGAGTGCTTTTAAGTTACTTGGGGATATAGGTTAAAGTGATTGATATTAACAATCAAAACAGATTCATTGACGATACGGGTAGCATGATCCGATGAGTGGTGTAATGTTCCTGGCTTCTTAGGTCTACAGGGAAGTTGTTTTCTTTCCATTGCTTAGCAACAGCATTGTTGCTGTCGTCACCTCTACGTACTGACTGACGGTGTCAGTGGCATCTCTCAGTTTTGCCTGTCTGGCTTATAATATAGGAACATCTTTACATCCCTTACATTTAACTATGTAAGCACTCCCAATCTTCTGATAATTTGACCTACTCTTAATTAAGTTCTTATTGACGGCGTTATCATTTTGGAAGGCAATATTAAAAGCGTCTTATTAAGTACCTGTCTCACATTGGTTAAGTTAGAAGAAAAGTGCAACACTAAGCATTTACATCTATCATCCTTTTCTACATTGTTGTTACTGGATGTATAAAACGTCTTCCTGGTTTTCCAGTAAGCTTTGTTCACAAACATATATGCCTGAAAGTACATCTTGCGTGGTTACAATCATCTTCGAGACTTGCGGGATCAAGTATCCGTAATACTTTTAAATCAGGGACATGCCTACAGACATTGTCGTAGGACGATCACGTAAATAGAAATAATGAACGTAGCTCTCAGCACTGGTAGGCTTCCTGTAGAACTTAAAAGATAAGTGAACAGATTTCCTAATGATCATCACATCATGAACAGTAATTTGACTTATAATTCCTATTCATCATTTATATATCTTCCTTTCATACTTGATCGCCATTGCCCGCCTGAGCGAGGTATCACCACGAACTGAGGAAGAAAGGCCACATCTGTTCACACCTCCTCTCGTTATGGACCACACAGTATCATGGTGTATGTCTTTCGTATGTACTCCCCCATGTTTACCTGGCGGAACCACAAGTCATGAAGCGTAGTAATACTTTGTGTGTGTTGGGGTGAGGAGAATACAGGGCATATTACACTTTGAAGGCTTAAGTCATGAACAAAGTCCACGCGTTAATGAACCATAAGTTTAGGCTAAACAGATAAAGAAGTGAGAGTAGAAGAATGATAATAACCTAAGACTTACTGAAGGAGTGTGGAAAGTGGTTTAGAAAGAGAGGCAGGCAAGGCATGAGATGGGAAAGACTTCCAAAACTCAGTGGCGTAGGGAAAGAAACAGGTATCACAGTGAGTTCCTAACAGTCACATACATTCATGTGACACAGTGGCTTGCTAAGTACTTCGCTAACCGGTAACGAAGGCACAAGATAGTCAGGTCTCTGGTGCAAAAAGCGATATAATATCTACAGAAGAGAGCGGGAGAACCAACTGACTGGACAGCTTTACACTGGACTCCGTCATGTAAGTGTGTGGAGGCAGAATACAGGTGAGAGGAATATCTTTATATCTGGAGCAAATGTCCAGAAAAGAAAGTATCTTCGGCACCTACTTTCTCAGAAGCAGAATTAGTCACTTGCATAATGTGCAGCTTCTTTGTTAGATAAGAAATTACGACGATGCCTGGTACGTTCAAAGTGCAGGGCTATCAAAGGAGATGGGGTTGTTATCTTTTTTCTTTCAGATAGAAAGTGGAGGAAAATGGGTTTTCGAAGCATTAGAACTAACTAAGTTATGTCTCCTCCACTGGAGTTAAGTATATAGAGTCGGTTGTGACGAGGTGAGGCACAGGTCGAGCCCAAGCAGTGTAGATATGAGCAGATCTTCGAAAAGATGAGGACGAGTGAGCGTCTGAGTGCGTCTGGTTATTGTTGACCAAAGGATGCCATTAGGATGAGGGATAACTAAGACACTTTTGACCAAAAATACGAAAGGAGAGGTTGTGACACTTGCTTTACATGATGGAACGCTTCACCTCACGAAAAAACGTATTTGTAGCAATTCGGGCTGAGAGGAAAGCTTAATGTGAGTCGGAGGAAGGAGAGTTTTTCCTGGTGTAATATGCCAGGTGAACCTTTGCCCAAACAGTCTTTGAACACGAATGGTTGAAGCATGGATTATCTTCTTTTTTTTTTTCTAAAGGGATATATGTCTCCAGGACCTCATCAATATATCATCTTCAATATACCTGACGAACTTCAAAGACCATGCCATACCTATTCCACAATTCTTAGTTCTCATCCCAAAGGTATATAAACTCTACTAAATTACTAAAATATAAACTCTAAAATACTAAATCTTTACACTAACCAGAGCTTGATAATTTATGGGGGTCTACAAGTATTAGTGCTCTTTCATTTAAGATGAACAGGTTTAGAAATATATCCAGAATCTTACAATAGCTCTAGAGGTCTTAAACATCATCCCCAAGGACTTACTTAACTTCAACATCTCTACAAATCCAGGTCCTCGAGCTATCTGTTCTGTAAGATCTAAAGGCACTTATTTTCTCCTTTCAAAAGCCCTATTGACTATGTTCAACTCCTCTCCCCATACGCTCTACATGACCAAATACTATTCCACAGATTCTTAACTCATAAGCTCTGCAAACGCTAGTAATCCTAGCCACTCATCCATTAAGCTCTACAGGCCTTAGCACTGACTCCATAATTTGTTCAAACTCGCCATCATTCACCTCTGCAGCCTCTGACGCCTGGCCTAAAGATTTCTCTCCCATTAAGTATAGTTTACATGCCACGGGACTCACCTTAGAAGCTACCCCACAAGCTGGGGTCTACCCTAAAATCTGGGACTTACCCCATAAGCTCAAAGGTGATGCAGAGATGGTTCCTGAAGTAGAAATAGTCGAGCATGTGAATGACGTTGTGGTGCTGGTCGGGGTCCCTTCGCCTGAGGTGGTCCAGAATCTTCACCTCCACCAGCGCCTGGTGGTGGAACCTCTTCTTGTTCCTGTGGAAGGAGGAAGAGGAGTTAGTGGTGGTGGAGTGGTGGTGCAGTGGTGCAAGGCAGAGGAAGAGTTGGGTGAGGAGGGTTGTAAAAGTGGTCGGGCTATGGAACCTCTTCTTTAAGAGTACTTGTGAATGACAAAGGTGAGGTCAGTTTTAGTTACTGGTGCTGGGGAGTGGTGGAGGGATGTTGGAGTGCTGGAGGGGCAGGGAAGGGGTGGAGTGCTGGAGTAGTAAGGGAGTATTGGAGGGGTAATGGGAGTAAAGTGGAGGGGTAGTAGTGATGGAGGAGGGAACTTACATTTTTTGTTTTGGACATGCTTGTAATGTAGTAGTGTGAGAGGCCTGTCTTACTGATGGTGCTAAAGTGGTGAAGAGGCCATGGTGGAGTGGTGGAAAGACGATGGGGGAGTTATGTGGCCAAGAAACTATGTTGCTCCTTTGTTCTGCCAGACTGTTGGAGGCTGTGATCCGCAGGCCTACGTAACCACTCAATCCTTCAGTGGAAGCAGGCAATGTGTTGAACACGCTTGGGTCCTGTGTGTTGTGTCTGCCCTTACTGTACTTACCAGCAATATTTTCCAGTGTCTCCAGTGTCTGTCGCACCAACATGCTGTGTGCTCCCAAGAGTGGTGGTGGTGTGGCGGTGGTGGTAGTGGTGGTAATGTTGGTGGTGGTGTGGCGGTGGTGGTGGTGGTGGTAATGTTGGTGGTGGTGGTGGGACTGGAGTGATGACATGTTATGGAAGAAATGAGGTGATGGTATGATGGAGGGGGAACGAGGGTGATCATACGTTGTTGGAGGGTCTGTGAGGACTGAATGTTGGTAAAGGAATTAGGATGATGGTATGTTCATGGAAGGACTGTAGCGATGATATGTTGGTGGAGGGAGTGATGATATGCTGGCAGAGAGGCTAGGGTAGTTAGTGGAAGAACTTGGGGTGATGGTGTGTTGTTGGCAGAGGAACTGAGGTAATGGTGGCGGTATACTGGTTAAGGGACTGAAGTGATGGGATGCTGGTGGAAGGAATGGGTTGATGGCATGTTGGACCAGGGACTGAGGGTGATGATACGTTCGTAGAGAAACTGGGGTAATGACTTGTTGTTAGAGGGACTAGTGGTGATGGAACGTGGCTGGAGGGACTGAAGTAATGATCTTGTCAGCGGAGGGACGAAGGTGATGGTGAGAAAAGGTGGGGATATGGGAGACGTAAGGACAAGCGTGTGCTACACTACCGTATGTAACAGAATACCTGTGTCTAGGATGTATGATAGATAAGTACAGGAATAAATTGTAAATCAGAACCCTTGTACAAAGACACAGGAATAAGCAACAGTGGGAGAATTTCAAAGCCACATATCAACATGCTATGAGGACCACTAAAATTATAGATAATTTGACCGTCAGTTTCATAATGCAGGCTCACTGATGAATGACACCCTCGAGGTGGCTGGGAACATTTAGATGGATGTCAGCTACATATATCACGATATCCTCGCCAAAATGCTGGTCTGGTCACCACCTTGACGTTGTGGGAGAGGACCATGTGTCCGGTCTCCACCCTGGGGTTGTGGGAGAGGACCATGTGTCTGGTCTCCACCCTGAAGTTGTGGGAGAGGACCATGTCCCCGGTCTCCACCCTGGCGTTGTGGGAGAGGACCATGTGTCTGGTTTCCACCCTGACGTTGTGGGAGAGGACCATGTGTTTGGTCTCCACCCTGACGTTGTGGGAGAGGACCATGTCTCCGGTCTCCACCCTGGCCTTGTGGGAGAGGACCATGTGTCCGGTCACTAACATGACACATGACACACGAGAAGCCTCTCAGGTGACACATTACCGTCAAAGAGACCTATGGTTTTAGTCACTGTGTCCAAGCGAAACCCGGTTGTCATGTCATGTCTTCATAATCCAATTTCTGTCCATCTCTCTCTCTCTCTCTCTCTCTCTCTCTCTCTCTCTCTCTCTCTCTCTCTCTCTCTCTCTCTCTCTCTCTCTCTCTCTCTCTCTCTCTCTTAAACCCTTCGTAACATTCCTGTCTCTTTTGATATGCCTGTAATTCCAGGATATATCACACCGGACAAACTTATTATGACCGTAACATGTAACCTATCTTGAAAACCTCACAATACATAAATCGTTAAATCTACCTTGAGGAAAACGGGAGTCCTGTTTAAATGTCGGGAATTCTTTTCTTTAAAACAGTTGCTCCGTTTATAGAAAGGATTGATCCGTCCTTGTATGGATTACTGACTGCCCTCACAGTCAGTTCTACCTCTACAAACATACTAGATACAGCTGAGTCTACAACAGTCCTGACTTATCAACTCTCCCAGCCTAGCATAATAATTGACCCACTTGACCTATGACACAATATTGGTTTACTTTCCCTCTTCTATAATGCTATTTATTATTTTCTCCAGAGAGGTGTGCCTCCTCCCGTTACCTTGACCACATATTACCCAGCAAGCTACTGCATCACATAATTGCTGTGTGGCGGCTAGCAACTCAAGAATAGGCTGTCTATATACCTGCTTTTTTCCCCTACACCTCACACTTCTGAAACTCTCTACCCCCTTGTATGTTTCCTAACCACTATGACCTGACTCCCAGTTCTAAAGGTGGGTTTTCCGTTTAGTAAGAAACATAAGATACTTTTCTTCTTTTCTTAATTCTCTGTCTTATGAAGCCTCTTCACGTTTCCGTGACTGGAGCCTCCAACACACACACACACACACATACACACAAAAACCCTTGTCAGCCGTGCACACGGTACGTGGTTGGCGGTGATACATAGACGTGGTTGTTGGAAGAGTAGGAGGGGCACACGATACGTGACTAGTGGTGATGTAAATAGACGTGGTTGTTGGAAGTGTAAGAAAGGCACACGATACATGTTTGATGGTGATACATAGACGTGGTTGTTAGGGGAGTAAGAAGGGCACACGACGCGCGGCTGGTGGTGATACATAGCCGTGGTGGGTGGTGATACATAGCCGTGGTTGTTGAGAGAGTGGAAGAGACATTTAAGATAGGGCGACGAACGCTTGGGGCGGGTCCAAGGGAGAAAAGTAGGCCACAGGAAAAGTGGGGCAGGGTAGGGTGGGAGGGCGGGGGGAGGGGGGGGAGGGTGAGGAGAGAGGCAGAGGGAGAGGGAAAAGGACTTGTGGCAAGGAGAGGGAGAGGTGAGGACGTCAAGATGGGGGTCACATCAGAGGTACGGAAGGTATGGTATCAACCTCGTGGGAAGAACTGAATATGAAGGTCTCCTTTCTAAGGACTGAACTTGAGAGGGTTGAGCTTGCCGTTCCAGGAAGACTGAACCTGAAGCTGTGAAAGCTTTGATGTGGGAGCTGTCTCTAGGTGTGTGTGTGTGTGTGTGTGTGTGTGTGTGTGGGAAGGTTGAGCATAGGGATCTGGAGGGGTTGACCTTGGAGGTGCTGCTGGGGAGATCAGCTGGCGGCGTGATGGGGACGGGAGGAGTAAGCCATCACAAAAGGCTCAGCAAGAGACAAGTTCCAGGTAAGAGGGTTTTATCGACTGCTACCCAGAGAGAGAGAGAGAGAGAGAGAGAGAGAGAGAGAGAGAGAGAGAGAGAGAGAGAGAGAGAGAGAGAGAGAGAGAGAGAGAGAGAGAGAGAGAGAGAGAGAGAGAGAGACTCAAGGTCGAAGCGAGGTGGTCTGGCCTTAACGCTATAAACAAAGGCCTCCTTGTTAGCAGTAGAAGAAAAGCATAGGAAAGCAAGGGTTCTCTCCCCACCCTCCACTCCCTCTGGCACACGCCGGCAGGAAAACAGGCAGAAAAAAATACCTTGCAGGATTAATAAGCCTGAAGGGTATTTTCATAGGAAAGTCGTAAAGTAGAATGAACATGAATATGTCATGTATCCCATCACCAACGACATGCATCCCTTCAGTTTTTGTCATAAAGGCAATACTAAGGATAACTTGAGCTCCAGCCTCTCGACTGACCATGTCTATATCCTTCCTGATGTTGAAGAATGATACAGTAATTCTCAGTGACTCTCCCAAAGCAGGTGACCAAGGTTAATCATTATCAATATGATACCACTGCGTTATGATGACTGATTATCCGAATCATTCAGTACTGGAGAGTGACAAGTGATGATCAAGGCTAATTTTGGAGATACTAAGGGTGTTGCTCCGAACAACATGTTTTCGGAGTTTATTCCAATAAATGAATAGTGTCGAAGGTAAGAAAATATTTCGTACAGTCCACGTTAACTGGGTGACCTCTGAGTTTTACTCCATTTTCTCTTGTCGACAATGCTGGCGCTACTGTGAAGAAATGTTTAATATCGACACTGATGAATCCTTTAGAGAGAGAGAGAGAGAGAGAGAGAGAGAGAGAGAGAGAGAGAGAGAGAGAGAGAGAGAGAGAGAGAGAGAGAGAGAGAGAGAGAGAGAGAGAGAGAGAGAGAGAGAGAGAGAGAGAGAGAGAAGTATGTGAGCTCAGTGTTGCTAAGACCTGGGAGGCTTAGATGCCCTACATTTGAGTGCTGGCCTGGGATAACATGGGACTAGCTAGAGTGCCCCTCAACACGAGTACAGCTCTGGGGAGACAAGACATCATGTTATGGGATTACTAACCTTGGACGACATGGAACTAAGGCATATTATATGAACAGGTTTGCTCCACAGAAGGGTACTACTGTGTGCTGGTGAGGCAGGATAGTGCACCCCATAAAACCTTATAAAACCAGCCAACCTATATAGAGCCCAGATATCCTGGTGAGGTCGCGCGTGCTCCTGGGGCACATGGGCTACGGAGAGCTTCGGACTTAGGCGACTTTATACGTGCGTAATATTCTGTTGGAAGACGAGTTGGGGATGCCCTACAGGTGAGGACTACCTGGAAGGTGAGTTGGGTCGCCCTTGGGACTCGAGCCAAGGCGCACTTCACAGAGAAACAGTGGGAGGAAATTCTATGGGGGTATTCTCAGGGGCTTCCTGCTCATCAGGTAAGAGCAGGAATAGTGTGGCGGGGCGGAGGAAAGCCATGGTGCGTGGACGGTGGGGTGTGAAGGTGGACAAAGAAGAGGAGGAGGAGTGGGGGGGACAGTACATGGAAGAGACGGAGACGGTAAGAGGAACAGATGGGATGATGAGAATAGTATGAGAGAAGGAACAAACAGGAGAGCAGGAATAAGGGTAGAATGAGTAATGAGAGCAACAATGAAGAATGGAAGAGATATAATGGATAAGAAAGAGAGACAAAGGAGAAAACAAGTAAAGAAGATGAGAGAAGAAAAATATGGAACCACAAGAAGAGCCAGTGGGGAAGAAGAATAGAGGTTAAGGAAGAATTCAAGAAGTAGATATTGGACGGGACACTGAGGTAGAGGGAAAACTCTGAAAACATAATAATAAGAGAGAAGGAGAAGAGAAGCGGCAGAAAGGATATAAGAAACAAAGAAATACAATAAAAAAAACAAAGTTCGACTTACTGGCCAGCTAGGTAAAGTGCTTTAATGTAACCAGTACTTCAGTACATCATATACA
>NC_092240.1:38073802-38111302 GCF_036320965.1 Panulirus ornatus
GGGCTGGAAATCCTCCTTTCCCGTTTTCATTTCTCCAAAAGAGGGAACAGAGATGGGGCCAAGTGAGGATATTGCCACCAGATATTTATATTTTTTTTTTTTTTTTTTTTTTTTCCAAAAGAAGGAACAGAGAAGAGGGCCAGGTGAGGATATTCCCTCAAAGGCCCAGTCCTCTGTTCTTAACGCTACCTCGCTATCGCGGGAAATGGCGAATAGTATGAAAAAAAAAAAATATATATATTTGTGGGTTTATCCTATATAAATCATGCACCTATATATGTAAATGTGTGTGCGCTTATTTACCTATAATCACTTTGGGTTACAATATTCACATTAAATCTTAAAAAAGGAATTCCGTCAAATCAGTTTACACGACACAGATGGCAGAAGGCCTCCGTGAACACAAACTTGGAATAAGACTTTAAAGTCATGAACTGTAGATAGCGTTAACACTAACATCTGAACTAACACAACGGAGGGAGTAATACGGTCACCCATGAACCCGAACTGGGAGGTGATAATGAAACTGTCAACAGCAGTGTGGAGCCTCTAGCTCACCGGCGGAGGCAGCAGGGGTGATGGCTGGAGGCTTAAATCTCCCACCTGTGGGAGAACACAGGGAGGAGGAGGAGGAAGAGGAAGAGGAGGAGGAGGAGGAGGAGGAGGAGGAAGGAAGGCCAACCGAATGTTGAGTAATTAGTGTGACATGGTCAAGTACGGCGGTAGGGGAGGTCAGGAGAAAGATACATGGTGTATCACTCGCGTACCAGGCCCTGAACTCCCTTCCCTTACACACCTCACGGGAAAAGTGAGGGGCATACAGGACAACAATACCATGAAGAACCTGACCCTTGTGGCTTTAGGGGAAGTAACACGTAGCGACACAGGCATAAAGAGGGAAGCCAGAGGAGATGTGAAATTCTGGGCTGTAAACTAACATTACGAAACTTCCTGGTCGAGCATACGAACGAGGGAAACACATGAAGCAAAGCAGTCTTGAATGGCGACCATTACATCTGGTAATCCTGTAATCCTTCCCTTACTGACCTGCTTCCTAATACAAACACATCTCGCCTCCAAATCACGCGCGCTGAAGTACAGAGGATACAAAATATGGTCTCAAAGATTCGTCACACAAGGAAAGTAATCACACATTGGAAATGTCGAAGAATATCATTAACCAATATATATATATATATATATATATATATATATATATATATATATATATATATATATATATATTATATTATATCATATATATATATATATATATATATATATATATATATATATATATATATATATATATATATATATATATATATATATATATATATATATATATATATATATATATATATATATATATATATATATATATATATATATATATATATATCAACAACTAGAAGGCAAACGGAGACGTGAATTACAGACTTATCTAAGACGTGGACTGCAACGTTGTAATCTGGCACACCCCTGGTTCTCACGGAGCGTCAGAGCGCTGAGAGAGAAAGAGAGGCTCCAGTCATCCTCCGACGTCCATGATAGCTGATCCATTTTCCCTTCTGAACTAACAAACAACATCACTACCACATGACACGCTTGCCTCCAGCTAACCATCCATGCGGCTCATTAAACAAACTCCATACGTCTGTGTACTGGAGTTATACACCATACATCTGTGTACTGGAGAAGTACACCATACATCTGTGTACTGGAAAAATACACCATACATCTGTGTACTGGAGTAATACACCATACATCTGTGTACTGGAGTAATACACCATACTTCTGTGTACTGGAGAAATACACCATACATCTGTGTACTGGAAAAATACACCATACATCTGTGTACTGGAGTAATACACCATACATCTGTGTACTGGAGAAATACACCATACATCTGTGTACTGGAGAAATACACCACACATCTGTGTACTGGAGAAATACACCATACATCTGTGTACTGGAGAAATACACCATACATCTGTGTACTGGAGAAATACACCATACATCTGTGTACTGGAGAAATACACCATACATCTGTGTACTGGAGAAATACACCATACATCTGTGTACTGGAGAAATACACCACACATCTGTGTACTGGAGAAATACACCATACATCTGTGTACTGGAGAAATACACCACACATCTGTGTACTGGAGTAATACACCATACATCTGTGTACTGGAGTAATACACCATACATCTGTGTACTGGAGTAATACACCATACATCTGTGTACTGGAGTAATACACCATACATCTGTGTACTGGAGAAATACACCATACATCTGTGTACTGGAGAAATACACCATACATCTGTGTACTGGAGAAATACACCATACATCTGTGTACTGGAGAAATACACCACACATCTGTGTACTGGAGTAATACACCATACATCTGTGTACTGGAGTAATACACCATACATCTGTGTACTGGAGTAATACACCATACATCTGTGTACTGGAGTAATACACCATACATCTGTGTACTGGAGTAATACACCATACATCTGTGTACTGGAGAAATACACCATACATCTGTGTACTGGAGAAATACACCATACATCTGTGTACTGGAGAAATACACCATACATCTGTGTACTGGAGAAATACACCACACATCTGTGTACTGGAGTAATACACCATACATCTGTGTACTGGAGTAATACACCATACATCTGTGTACTGGAGTAATACACCATACATCTGTGTACTGGAGTAATACACCATACATCTGTGTACTGGAGTAATACACCATACATCTGTGTACTGGAGAAATACACCATACATCTGTGTACTGGAGAAATACACCATACATCTGTGTACTGGAGTAATACACCATACATCTGTGTACTGGAGTAATACACCATACATCTGTGTACTGGAGTAATACACCATACATCTGTGTACTGGAGTAATACACCATACATCTGTGTACTGGAGAAATACACCATACATCTGTGTACTGGAGTAATACACCATACATCTTTGTACTGGAGTAATACACCATACATCTGTGTACTGGAGTAATACACCATACATCTGTGTACTGGAGAAATACACCATACATCTGTGTACTGGAGAAATTTTATATTTCTCGACCCTACCTTCACCTGACCAACCCCTTCCTTCCCTCTCCCCCGTCACCTAACCAGATATAAAACATATATGAAGGTTTAGTGTTCAGTATTTATATATGAGAAGTACACGGCATCTCTTCCCGAGGGATATACGAGGTTCCCTTCTTACATGAGGAAGGTACACGGATGAGGTACACGGTATCCCTGGATAGAGGAAATACAAGAGTTGCCTACACGGGGCCGGACACAGATTCCCTACACGGGAGCGGTAAATGGATCCCCTACACGGGAGTGGTACACAGAATCCCCACACGAGGGCGGTACACGGGCCATCTACACAAGTTCCTTACACGGGGGTGGTACACGGGTCCTCTGCGCGGAAGTGGAACAAAACTTCCCTACACAGGGCGGTATACGGGTTCCTTACACGGGACCGGCACACGGGTCTCCTGCACGGATCTGTTACACAAGATCGGCACACGGTGTCCCCTACACGGGAGCGGCACAGGGGGGTCCTTTACACGGGAGCGGCACAGGGGGTCCCTTACACGGAAGCGGCACACGGGGTCCCCTACACGGGAGCGGCACACGGGGTCCCCTACACGGGAGCGGCACATGGGGTCCCCTACACGGGAGCGGCACACGGGGTCCCCTACACGGGAGCGGCACAGGGGGGTCCCTTACACGGAAGCGGCCCACGGGGTTCCCTATACGGGGGCGGCGCACGGGTCTTCTAGACGAGGTTTTAGGCGAGAGTCATTGATTTCTCCGGTACGGGCGGCTGGGCTCCTGCCCTACACTACCGGCCTGCCTGCCCCTTGAGCTGCTGGGAGGGAGGGAGGGAGAGAGATGGTAGGGCGGGGGTTGCAGGAAGAGCGTGAGAATGAGGGTGGGGGGGAGAGATGGCGGACGGCAGGGAGAGGAAGACGGTGTACGGCGTAGGGAAGGAGGGCAGGATATCAGGGCAGACACACAGACAGCAGACGGCAGGACAGGACAGCAGTGCCCTGTAAGCTGAACACACGAGAACAGCATAACATTCATAACATCATAACATTCATAACATCATAACATTTCATAACATCATAACGACGACTTCCATCGATCAGTCCTGCACACAAGACGTTTACAGACGCTTTCATCTTATCATCATTGTAATCATTTCATATTTCAGAGTGTATGTAAAACAAACTAAACTTCCCCAGTACCTGACTAAGAGTAAACTGACAAAAAAACAAATCATCAAGACCTCAAATGAAAAAAAAAAAAATATATATATCGAGTTGCTAACTTGTGAACAGAAATGGTGAATCCTCTGGCAGGACTTAATGTCATTTACAGAGGATTAGGCGGACCCTAATTATAAAGGAATTGGTAAAGGTGCGTTCGGTTACGATGCCTTGTGATACAGAATTTGGATGCCCCTGACGCCCTAAGGATCAAGTTCTTACGGACTTTATCACTGGGCCATGTAATTGGAATTCCTTCTTTTGGCCATATAACCGGAATACTTTCCCTTTGCTATTGATGAAGTTATAGACAATCTGCCATCTAGCGGGAGTTAGGCAGAGGATGAACCACAGACGAAGTGATTCCCCAAAGTTTAGGATGAAAGTCCAGAGTGCTGCTAGACCTTGCTTACAAAACATTGATAAGGGGCATAAAAATGTAGAAGAGAAAAAGAAAAAGCCAAGAAGAAGGGTCAGGACGTAAATGTTTGGAAAAGGAAGAGACATAAGAAAGAGTTCCCAAGGTTGGAGGTGTTAGGACCTACCTGTATTACATCACCAAAACTTCTCTTTTCTAAGCGAAATAATCTAAAGTCGTCCAAATACATGGCTTCCATACGACTGATCTCTCAGACTGGAATCATTTTGCAGTTCTCCACTGTATGCACTCCATTGTATGTCTTCTTTTTCTGAAGTCGTATGACAAGAGGTGAACGCAGCGTACAGGGATGGGACGCAACAATGAACTATTAAAATCAATTAAGATACCCGACCTATGTTGGCTAAAGTTTTGGTCACCATATTAATTACTTCTAGGTACTGTTGACTCGGAAGATCATCAACGCTTCTCCCTCCTTTACGTCATAAAACTTCACAGCTTTTATGGTAAAGTTTGTCTTCTCAAGTTTCCTGCTAATATGTAATAATTTGTACTTTACCGACGTTGCAATTCATTTGTCACGTGTGGACCCAACCCAGCCATCTGTCCTCTGTAACTTGCAATTGTAAACGATCAGATTGTGTTGTATCTGTACTGCCCAGTTTAATGTTGTTAACGAATTTGGATATCATATAACCCATTATCATTGTTATCTACATAAGTCGGTAACTGAGCTGCCCATATGAAGTAGAAGAATCCTCAGGCAAAGGTAGTGTTCACGCCGAGCTGACATGTGTAGTAACTTACACAGTTAAAGCAGTTGATATCATCTACTTTGATTTGCATAAAAGCACATTGGAAAAATTCCAGCTTCAACGATTACAAACAAGAGTTGTCACACATGTTACTGGCAACGTTGCACGTTAATGGTGAGACAGTTGGTCGTGTGGCCACCAGCAGAGAGGAATGATGAATGGTTAAACCTCAGATGGTTGGATGTAACAAGTGGTGTACCCCACAGGAAGAAGAATCGGTCCCAGGGTTGATCCCTGATGCTGGGATTTTGCTAGAGTGCTTTATGAAAATTTAAATAATGATACTAAACACTTTCAATATACAAGTTAACATACTCGTGTTACCTTGGCGTAACCACTACCTTTACCTGAAAATCCTTCTGATATAAATGGGCGAGACCGACTTATGTACACTACACTTATGTACACTACGAATATTAATGTAGTTATGACCATACACAAATGCTTAGATTTTTTGTCAACATACGGGCCACTTCATGGAACAAGAAAGTCCCGCGCTACAGTGTAGCAGTCCCCGGCGCTACATTATAGCAGTCCCCTGGCGCTATGTTATAGCAGTCTTAGGCCAAGTTTTTTGTGAGACTCCTGTATATACATATGAAAGGTAAACTCAAGCACTACTTTCCAAAAGCTGGGGACGTTGTATAGGAGCGGCATCTTTATTTTTATACAGCTATTTCAAATCCCCAGAGACTGTTCGCTCCAGCCTGGATTGCTGCTAGGATATCTGGGGTTCCTCCTCCTCCACCTCTGTGTTCCAGTGATCTCAAAAGCCTCTGGTCTCATTCATTCTCCAGGTATCCCTCCTCACCAACCGTTCCTTACTGTCCACCGTGATGGTGGCGTCCTCTCCCTGTTATATAGACGATATTCCTCCTCACCAACCGTTCCTTAAGGTCCCACCGACTGTTGCTGGGAGATGCTGGCTCCCAGCGTGTGTTGCTGGGAGATGCTGGCTCCCAGCGTGTGTTGCTGGGAGATGCTGGCTCCCAGCGTGTGTTGCTGGGAGATGCTGGCTCCCAGCGTGTGTTGCTGGGAGATGCTGGCTCCAGCGTGTGTTGCTGGGAGATGCTGGCTCCCAGCGTGTGTTGCTGGGAGATGCTGGCTCCCAGCGTGTGTTGCTGGGAGATGCTGGCTCCCAGCGTGTGTTGCTGGGAGATGCTGGCTCCCAGCGTGTGTTGCTGGGAGATGCTGGCTCCCAGCGTGTGTTGCTGGGAGATGCTGGCTCCCAGCGTGTGTTGCTGGGAGATGCTGGCTCCCAGCGTGTGTTGCTGGGAGATGCTGGCTCCCAGCGTGTGTTGCTGGGAGATGCTGGCTCCCAGCGTGTGTTGCTGGGAGATGCTGGCTCCAGCGTGTGTTGCTGGGAGATGCTGGCTCCCAGCGTGTGTTGCTGGGAGATGCTGGCTCCCAGCGTGTGTTGCTGGGAGATGCTGGCTCCCAGCGTGTGTTGCTGGGAGATGCTGGCTCCCAGCGTGTGTTGCTGGGAGATGCTGGCTCCAGCGTGTGTTGCTGGGAGATGCTGGCTCCCAGCGTGTGTTGCTGGGAGATGCTGGCTCCCAGCGTGTGTTGCTGGGAGATGCTGGCTCCCAGCGTGTGTTGCTGGGAGATGCTGGCTCCCAGCGTGTGTTGCTGGGAGATGCTGGCTCCCAGCGTGTGTTGCTGGGAGATGCTGGCTCCCAGCGTGTGTTGCTGGGAGATGCTGGCTCCAGCGTGTGTTGCTGGGAGATGCTGGCTCCCAGCGTGTGTTGCTGGGAGATGCTGGCTCCCAGCGTGTGTTGCTGGGAGATGCTGGCTCCCAGCGTGTGTTGCTGGGAGATGCTGGCTCCCAGCGTGTGTTGCTGGGAGATGCTGGCTCCCAGCGTGTGTTGCTGGGAGATGCTGGCTCCCAGCGTGTGTTGCTGGGAGATGCTGGCTCCCAGCGTGTGTTGCTGGGAGATGCTGGCTCCCAGCGTGTGTTGCTGGGAGATGCTGGCTCCCAGCGTGTGTTGCTGGGAGATGCTGGCTCCCAGCGTGTGTTGCTGGGAGATGCTGGCTCCCAGCGTGTGTTGCTGGGAGATGCTGGCTCCCAGCGTGTGTTGCTGGGAGATGCTGGCTCCAGCGTGTGTTGCTGGGAGATGCTGGCTCCCAGCGTGTGTTGCTGGGAGATGCTGGCTCCCAGCGTGTGTTGCTGGGAGATGCTGGCTCCCAGCGTGTGTTGCTGGGAGATGCTGGCTCCCAGCGTGTGTTGCTGGGAGATGCTGGCTCCCAGCGTGTGTTGCTGGGAGATGCTGGCTCCCAGCGTGTGTTGCTGGGAGATGCTGGCTCCCAGCGTGTGTTGCTGGGAGATGCTGGCTCCCAGCGTGTGTTGCTGGGAGATGCTGGCTCCCAGCGTGTGTTGCTGGGAGATGCTGGCTCCCAGCGTGTGTTGCTGGGAGATGCTGGCTCCCAGCGTGTGTTGCTGGGAGATGCTGGCTCCCAGCGTGTGTTGCTGGGAGATGCTGGCTCCCAGCGTGTGTTGCTGGGAGATGCTGGCTCCAGCGTGTGTTGCTGGGAGATGCTGGCTCCCAGCGTGTGTTGCTGGGAGATGCTGGCTCCCAGCGTGTGTTGCTGGGAGATGCTGGCTCCCAGCGTGTGTTGCTGGGAGATGCTGGCTCCCAGCGTGTGTTGCTGGGAGATGCTGGCTCCAGCGTGTGTTGCTGGGAGATGCTGGCTCCCAGCGTGTGTTGCTGGGAGATGCTGGCTCCCAGCGTGTGTTGCTGGGAGATGCTGGCTCCCAGCGTGTGTTGCTGGGAGATGCTGGCTCCCAGCGTGTGTTGCTGGGAGATGCTGGCTCCCAGCGTGTGTTGCTGGGAGATGCTGGCTCCCAGCGTGTGTTGCTGGGAGATGCTGGCTCCCAGCGTGTGTTGCTGGGAGATGCTGGCTCCCAGCGTGTGTTGCTGGGAGATGCTGGCTCCAGCGTGTGTTGCTGGGAGATGCTGGCTCCCAGCGTGTGTTGCTGGGAGATGCTGGCTCCCAGCGTGTGTTGCTGGGAGATGCTGGCTCCCAGCGTGTGTTGCTGGGAGATGCTGGCTCCCAGCGTGTGTTGCTGGGAGATGCTGGCTCCCAGCGTGTGTTGCTGGGAGATGCTGGCTCCCAGCGTGTGTTGCTGGGAGATGCTGGCTCCCAGCGTGTGTTGCTGGGAGATGCTGGCTCCCAGCGTGTGTTGCTGGGAGATGCTGGCTCCCAGCGTGTGTTGCTGGGAGATGCTGGCTCCCAGCGTGTGTTGCTGGGAGATGCTGACTCCCAGAGTGGTGTTGCTGGAAGGTGCTGACTCCCAGCGTGTGTTGCTGGGAGATGCTGGCTCCCATCTTGTGTTGCTGGAATATGCTGACTCCCAGCGTGTGTTGCTGGGAGATGCTGGCTCCCAGCGTGTGTTGCTGGGAGATGCTGGCTCCCAGCGTGTGTTGCTGGGAGATGCTGGCTCCCAGCGTGTGTTGCTGGGAGATGCTGGCTCCCAGCGTGTGTTGCTGGGAGATGCTGGCTCCCAGCGTGTGTTGCTGGGAGATGCTGGCTCCCAGCGTGTGTTGCTGGGAGATGCTGGCTCCCAGCGTGTGTTGCTGGGAGATGCTGGCTCCCAGCGTGTGTTGCTGGGAGATGCTGGCTCCCAGCGTGTGTTGCTGGGAGATGCTGGCTCCCAGCGTGTGTTGCTGGGAGATGCTGGCTCCCAGCGTGTGTTGCTGGGAGATGCTGGCTCCCAGCGTGTGTTGCTGGGAGATGCTGGCTCCCAGCGTGTGTTGCTGGGAGATGCTGGCTCCCAGCGTGTGTTGCTGGGAGATGCTGGCTCCCAGCGTGTGTTGCTGGGAGATGCTGGCTCCCAGCGTTTGTTGCTGGGAGATGCTGGCTCCCATCTTGTGTTGCTGGGAGATGCTGACTCCCAGCGTGTGTTGCTGGGAGATGCTGGCTCCCAGCGTGTGTTGCTGGGAGATGCTGGCTCCCAGCGTGTGTTGCTGGGAGATGCTGGCTCCCAGCGTGTGTTGCTGGGAGATGCTGGCTCCCAGCGTGTGTTGCTGGGAGATGCTGGCTCCCAGCGTGTGTTGCTGGGAGATGCTGGCTCCCAGCGTGTGTTGCTGGGAGATGCTGGCTCCCAGCGTGTGTTGCTGGGAGATGCTGGCTCCCAGCGTGTGTTGCTGGGAGATGCTGGCTCCCAGCGTGTGTTGCTGGGAGATGCTGGCTCCCAGCGTGTGTTGCTGGGAGATGCTGGCTCCCAGCGTGTGTTGCTGGGAGATGCTGGCTCCCAGCGTGTGTTGCTGGGAGATGCTGGCTCCCAGCGTGTGTTGCTGGGAGATGCTGGCTCCCAGCGTGTGTTGCTGGGAGATGCTGGCTCCCAGCGTGTGTTGCTGGGAGATGCTGGCTCCAGCGTGTGTTGCTGGGAGATGCTGGCTCCCAGCGTGTGTTGCTGGGAGATGCTGGCTCCCAGCGTGTGTTGCTGGGAGATGCTGGCTCCCAGCGTGTGTTGCTGGGAGATGCTGGCTCCCAGCGTGTGTTGCTGGGAGATGCTGGCTCCCAGCGTGTGTTGCTGGGAGATGCTGGCTCCCAGCGTGTGTTGCTGGGAGATGCTGGCTCCCAGCGTGTGTTGCTGGGAGATGCTGGCTCCCAGCGTGTGTTGCTGGGAGATGCTGGCTCCCAGCGTGTGTTGCTGGGAGATGCTGGCTCCCAGCGTGTGTTGCTGGGAGATGCTGGCTCCCAGCGTGTGTTGCTGGGAGATGCTGGCTCCCAGCGTGTGTTGCTGGGAGATGCTGGCTCCCAGCGTGTGTTGCTGGGAGATGCTGGCTCCCAGCGTGTGTTGCTGGGAGATGCTGGCTCCAGCGTGTGTTGCTGGGAGATGCTGGCTCCCAGCGTGTGTTGCTGGGAGATGCTGGCTCCCAGCGTGTGTTGCTGGGAGATGCTGGCTCCCAGCGTGTGTTGCTGGGAGATGCTGGCTCCCAGCGTGTGTTGCTGGGAGATGCTGGCTCCAGCGTGTGTTGCTGGGAGATGCTGGCTCCCAGCGTGTGTTGCTGGGAGATGCTGGCTCCCAGCGTGTGTTGCTGGGAGATGCTGGCTCCCAGCGTGTGTTGCTGGGAGATGCTGGCTCCCAGCGTGTGTTGCTGGGAGATGCTGGCTCCCAGCGTGTGTTGCTGGGAGATGCTGGCTCCAGCGTGTGTTGCTGGGAGATGCTGGCTCCCAGCGTGTGTTGCTGGGAGATGCTGGCTCCCAGCGTGTGTTGCTGGGAGATGCTGGCTCCCAGCGTGTGTTGCTGGGAGATGCTGGCTCCCAGCGTGTGTTGCTGGGAGATGCTGGCTCCCAGCGTGTGTTGCTGGGAGATGCTGGCTCCCAGCGTGTGTTGCTGGGAGATGCTGGCTCCCAGCGTGTGTTGCTGGGAGATGCTGACTCCCAGCGTGTGTTGCTGGGAGATGCTATCTCTTTATGTGTGTTGCTGGGAGATGCTGGCTCCCAGCGTGTGTTGCTGGGAGATGCTGGCTCCCAGCGTGTGTTGCTGGGAGATGCTGGCTCCCAGCGTGTGTTGCTGGGAGATGCTGGCTCCAGCGTGTGTTGCTGGGAGATGCTGGCTCCCAGCGTGTGTTGCTGGGAGATGCTGGCTCCCAGCGTGTGTTGCTGGGAGATGCTGGCTCCCAGCGTGTGTTGCTGGGAGATGCTGGCTCCCAGCGTGTGTTGCTGGGATATACTGGCTCCCAGCGTGTGTTGCTGGGAGATCCTGGCTCCCAGCGTGTGTTGCTGGGAGATGCTGGCTCCCAGCGTGTGTTGCTGGGAGATGCTGGCTCCCAGCGTGTGTTGCTGGGAGATCCTGGCTCCCAGCGTGTGTTGCTGGGAGATGCTGGCTCCCAGCGTGTGTTGCTGGGAGATGGCAGCAGCCTGCAAGAGATGGCCGGGAAATGCTGGCTCCGGGGAGGAATGAAGGTGTTGCAACAAGATATGAGAAAAACACAGAATGCAATTTCGGAGGCAAGCTGGGTGCTGAGGCGAGTTACCGCTCAATCCAGCCAATCACAGAGCCGGTGACACCTCCTTCATCTCTGTGTCACTTGGTCCAGCCAGTCACAGGATCGGAGACATTTCCTTCACTTCTGTGCTGCTTCGCCGAGCCAATCACGGGGTCGGAGACATTTCCTGCACCTCTGTGCCAGTTGGTCGAGTCAATCGCGGCGAGACATTTCCTTCACCTCTGTATCAGATAAGATCAAATTGAATAGTCCATTGGGAGAGAGGAAATGCCTTGAGGATCCAAGATGCAAGGACACTCTCTCTCTCTCTCTCTCTCTCTCTCTCTCTCTCTCTCTCTCTCTCTCTCTCTCTCTCTCCATACTATTCAGCAGGGAGGTATACCACCGGCATTACCCGCCTAGGTATCGTGAGGGTTAGTGACAGCTTCGCAGTGAGCCAACACTTCAGTGGCTGTCAAATGTCATTCTTTCAATTCCTATGATGAGCGCTAATTGTTAGCCCTATCTTCTGGTTACAATCGAGTCGTAGGTACTCGTAAGTAAGTGGCCAAAACAGTGAGCGCTACTTGGCAGCCTTGCCTCATATAAACATTTCTTAATCAAGCGTCGGTAGGTACTATCCCTGAAGCAGGAGTTGTAGAAGTGTGTGAAAAACTGAGAGGAAGTGAGTCCTGGACTGATGTGGGTAATACTGAGAGTGGATGGAGAGATATGGGTGATTATTTGTGCCTATGCACCTGGCCACAAGAAGAAAGATCATGAGAGGCAAGTGTTTTGGGAGCAGATGAGTGAGTGTGTCTGCAGTTTTGATGTAAAAGATCGGAGGGCATGGGGTATTCAGTATTATGAATGGAAAAGGTGAACAGCTTGTGGAGATGTGTGCTGAAACAGGACTGGTGATTGGGAATACATGATTTAAAGAGAGGTACAGGATCACATATTGATCAATAGGCGTATAAAAGACAGACTCTTCGATGAAAATGTGCAGAGAGGAGGCAAGGGTGAAGATTTGCTTTAGGGATTTTAGAAAAGAGGGAACAATATCAGTGACAAGAGAGTGGTGAAAGTAAGTGAACTTCGAAAAGAGTCTTGTGTGAAAAAATACCAGGAAAGATTAAGAGCAGAATGGCAAAAGGTGAGATTATATGAAGCAAGGGGAGTGGGTGAGAAATGGGAGGCATTTAGGGAAGCAGCGATGACATGTGCGAGAGATGCATGTGGCATGCAAAAGGTCGGGGGCGGACAGATTAGAAAGAGTACCGAGTGGCGGGATGAAGAATTAAAGTCGCTAATAAAAGAGAAGAGAGAGGCGTTTGGGCGGTATTTACAGGGAAAGATTAGGGGATGTGTAAGAGAAAGCGGCAGGAGATGAAGTGGTAAGTGTTAGGATTGAAAAAGAGAGCTAATGAGATCTGGCGCAAGCGAGCATCAGTAAACATTAGGAAGAATAAGATGTTTTGGAAAGAGGTTGATTATTTAAGAAAACCAAGAGAACAAATAAGAACATCAGTAAGGGGACAAAAGGGGAAGTGGTAATAGGTAGTGATGAATCGAGGAGGAAATAGAATGAGTTTTTGAAGTATTGTTGAATGTATTTGATGACAGGATGGTAGATGTAGGTTTATTAGTTGGGGTGGTATGCGAAGTGAGGCTGTCATGGAAAGAGGCTTGGTGAAGAGAGAAAAGGTGGTGAAAGCCTTACAAAGGATGAAATGTGGCAAGACAGCTGGAGCGAATGGTATTGCTGTTGAATTTGTTAAGAAAGGGGGTGACTGTGAGGTTGATTGGTTGGTAAAGATATTCAGTGGATGGGTGGATCGTGGTGAGGAGCTTGAGGACTGTCGGAATGCATGTATAGTGTCATTGTATGAAGGCGAGGGGGATATACGTGAGTGTTCAAACTACAGAGGATAAGTTTGTTGACTATACCTGGTAAGTTGTCTGGGAAGATGATGATTGAGAGAGTGAAGACACGTACAGTGTGATTTTAGAAGCGGTGGAGGATATATACATCAGGTGGATGCATTGGGAATGTGTGGGAGAAATACCTAGAGAAACGAATGGATCTGTATGTGGCATCTATGAATCTGAGAACCCATACGACTGAGTTGATATAGATGCCGTGTGGAAGGTCTTAGGAATATACGGTGTGAGAGGAAAGCTGCTAGAAACAGATAAAAGCTCTATCAAGGTGTAAGGCATGTGTACGAGTAGGAAGAGAGGAGAGTGCCTGGTTCCAAGTGAAGGATGGTCTGCGACAGGGGTGTGCAATGTCACCATAATTGTTTCATTTGTTTCTAGATTGGGTGGTGAGGGAGGTAAAAGCGAGAGTCTAGGAGAGGGGCGAGTATGTAGTCTGTAGGGGATGAGAGGACCTGAGAAGTGAGTCATTGTTGTTTGCTGGTGATGCAGCAGTTGTGAGAGATTCGAGTGAAACTGGAGACGCTGGTGACTGAGTTTGAAAGAGTGTGTGAAAATAGGAAATTGCGAGTGAAAGTGAATGAAAGCAAGGCTATTAGACTTAGCTGAGTTGAGGGGCAAGTTAGTTGGGGTGTGAATTTGAATGGAGAAAAACTGGGGAAGTGAAGTGTTACAAATACCTGGAATGGACAGGGCAGGGAATTGAGTGATGGAAGCGGAAGTGAGTCATATAGTGGGTGAGGGGGACAAAGGTTCTGGGAGCACTAAAGAATGTGAGGAGAAGTCGTTATTTGGGAGGGCTAAAATGGATATATTTAATGTTATAGCAGTCACAGTATTATTATATGGATGCAAGGCATGGCCTTTAGATAAGATAGTGCGGAGATGGGTGGATGTATTGGAAACAAAATATCTGAAGAAGATATGTGGTGTGAGATGGTTTGATCGAGCAATTAATGAAAGGGCAAGAGAAAGGTGTGGTAATGAATAGAGTGTGGTTGAGAAAGCTGAATGTGGTGTGCTGATATGGCTTGGACATTTATAGAAAATGAGTGAGGGAAGGCTGACAAAGAAGATATATGCGTCAGAAGTGGAGGAAACAAAAGAGGAGGGGAGACCAAATTGGAGATGGGAGGATGGGGTGAAAAAAAAAAAAATTAAGCGATCGGGGCCTCAACATGCAGGAGGGTGACAGGCGTGCAGTGGATAAAATGAATTGGAATGTACCGTCAGTGGAGCGATCAAGGACGTGTGAAAGGTCTGGGTAAACCAAGAAAAATATGTGGGGCCTGGTTGTTCATAGGAAGCTGTGGTTTTGACGCAATTCAGTTAAGAGTTAGAGTGAATGTGGCCTTTCTTCGTCTGTTCCTGGAGCTACCTCGCTAAAGTGGGAAATGGCATTTAATCATAATTATATATTCAAAACTCACAGATGCTGATAATACAAATGTCATCAGCTTTCGTCTGCACTAGAACACATCCTCAAAAAGCAAAAGAAGCTATACATGAACAGTTAGGAACCATGTTCCCAGGTGAGGTCAGGAAACAACGAACCTCGACCCAGGTCATTCCCTAACCGGCAACTCAGCTGCCGCGAGGCAAGATAAGGTTACACCTGCATAAACCTAATTGAGACCTACCTCAGCCCTCCGATCCATCCCTTCGTCTGGTGGTTGTGGTTGGGAGATGAGGTCTCACGGCCGCTGAGTTGCCGGGTAGGGGATGGCCTGGGTTGAGGTTGGTTGTCTCCTTGCCTTACTTAGGAACATGGTCCCGCCTATTTGTACGTACAGCCTTTTGGTGTTTTTGTGGTGAGTACCATTGAGAATGTATGGCATTACGGACGAAAGCTTAGGACAATTGCTTTTATTTACTGTTAATCTGGATAATTCACTTGTTACGGTTCTATTATGAATATACATATACATATATATATATATATATATATATATATATATATATATATATATATATATATATATATATATATATATATATATATATATATATATATATATATATATATATATATATATATATATATATATATATATATATTACAGAGGTATAAGTTTGTTGAGTATTCCTGGTAAATTATATGGGAGGGTATTGATTCAGAGGGTGAAGGCATGTACAGAGCATCAGATTGGGGAAGAGCAGTGTGGTTTCAGAAGTGGTAGAGGATGTGTGGATCAGGTGTTTGCTTTGAAGAATGTATGTGAGAAATACTTAGAAAAGCAAATGGATTTGTATGTAGCATTTATGGATTTGGAGAAGGCATATGATAGAGTTGATAGAGATGCTCTGTGGAAGGTATTAAGAATATATAGTGTGGGAGGCAAGTTGTTAGAAGCAGTGAAAAGTTTTTATCGAGGATGTAAGGCATGTGTACGTGTAGGAAGAGAGGAAAGTGATTGGTTCTCAGTGAATGTAGGTTTGCGGCAGGGGTGTGTGATGTTTCCATGGTTGTTTAATTTGTTTATGGATGGGGTTGTTAGGGAGGTGAATGCAAGAGTTTTGGAAAGAGGGGCAAGTATGAAGTCTGTTGGGGATGAGAGAGCTTGGGAAGTGAGTCAGTTGTTGTTCACTGATGATACAGCGCTGGTGGCTGATTCATGTGAGAAACTGCAGAAGCTGGTGACTGAGTTTGGTAAAGTGTGTGAAAGAAGAAAGTTAAGAGTAAATGTGAATAAGAGCAAGGTATTAGGTACAGTAGGGTTGAGGGTCAAGTCAATTGGGAGGTAAGTTTGAATGGAGAAAAACTGGAGGAAGTAAAGTGTTTTAGATATCTGGGAGTGGATCTGGCAACGGATGGAACCATGGAAGCGGAAGTGGATCATAGGGTGGGGGAGGGGGCGAAAATCCTGGGAGCCTTGAAGAATGTGTGGAAGTCGAGAACATTATCTCGGAAAGCAAAAATGGGTATGTTTGAGGAATAGTGGTTCCAACAATGTTGTATGGTTGCGAGGCGTGGGCTATGGATAGAGTTGTGCGCAGGAGGATGGATGTGCTGGAAATGAGATGTTTGAGGACAATGTGTGGTGTGAGGTGGTTTGATCGAGTAAGTAACGTAAGGGTAAGAGAGATGTGTGGAAATAAAAAGAGCGTGGTTGAGAGAGCAGAAGAGGGTGTTTTGAAATGGTTTGGGCACATGGAGAGAATGAGTGAGGAAAGATTGACCAAGAGGATATATGTGTCGGAGGTGGAGGGAACGAGGAGAAGTGGGAGACCAAATTGGAGGTGGAAAGATGGAGTGAAAAAGATTTTGTGTGATCGGGGCCTGAACATGCAGGAGGGTGAAAGGAGGGCAAGGAATAGAGTGAATTGGATCGATGTGGTATACCGGGGTTGACGTGCTGTCAGTGGATTGAATCAGGGCATGTGAAACGTCTGGGGTAAACCATGGAAAGCTGTGTAGGTATGTATATTTGCGTGTGTGGAAGTATGTATATACATGTGTATGTGTATGGGGGTGGGTTGGGCCATTTCTTTAGTCTGTTTCCTTGCGCTACCTCGCAAACGCGGGAGACAGCGACAAAGCAAAAAAAAAAAAAAAAAAAATATATATATATATATATATATATATATATATATAATTCATTGTTTTATATAACAAATTCTTCTGGTGGGCTCAATGTAGGGTAGGCTGGTGAAAAGGATTTCAACAACATCCTGCTGTGTGGGATGTGTCAAGGTGTTGTGAAAACACGAGTTGAAAAAACACGGTTAATAACATGGTATGAGAAGATGACAAGGTCGGCTGGCGTCCTGAAGCATGCATTGTTATTACCAGATCAGTTCTGATAGTGTGTATTGTGATCAACGAATTAAAAGTTTCCTTAGATACGGAAAAAAAAAAAGATTTTTGCGAAATCATATAATCCTCTTCAAAGTTTTGATAGACAGGGTTTTCCGCAGCAGCCATGCATGGTTCAGAAGGATCTATAACTTCTCTCTATGTGTAAAAGACAACGTTGTAACTGATTTAAAATCTCAATTGGATACCTGTAGCAAGACTTCAATAGGAGATGCGACAGCAACTACATATCAAATTTCCAAAGAAATGTAACTCAACATCACTGTCTCATTTAGGCAGACAACATGTAACTATAACAAAGAAAATCTGTATGTTATTTTTTCTTGCAATGAAAAAAAAAAAAAAGATATATCCACTGAGAGATCACCACTAATCGACATGGTCATCTCGAGTCGACTGGCTGTCGAGCATCTCTCGACACCTCTGCAGAGCGGGAGAGCTCTAGCATACGACCTCATCATGAGAGACTTTTGCACTCGATCATTTCCAGCGACGCACCTCAACACTGAATCATTTTCAGGCCAATACCTCACCGCTCTAACACTTCCCACTGGTCAACTCTCCACCAGATAACCTCACAGCTCCAGGCAAGGCGGCCCTCCCGCCCTCCGCTGTTCATTTCTCCGAGGATCACTTCCCCGCCTGATCACCTCTGGCCAGCCAGTCCTCCCCAGGGACTCACCTGATGATCTTGATGGCGACGTGGTCTCCTGACTTGTGGTCGATGGCGCGGATGACCTGGCCGAAGGACCCCTTCCCGATGACCTCCAGGATCTCGTAGCGGTAGCTGATGTGGTCGTGCATGACCTGTGCAGGGAGGAAGGAAGGGCACTGTAGTGGTAGCAGTTCCCTTCTACGACACATAGGGATAATGTAGGATATATATATATATATATATATATATATATATATATATATATATATATATATATATATATATATATATATATATATATATATATATATATATGATTATCCTAATATAGGTTGAAATGAGTAAAACCTTGTCAATGAATTAAAGGCTACTGACGTCACTGGAAACCTCTATCAAACATTTGGAATGATTGGATACAACATGACACACACATAAAGGCTTTGTCTCATCAACAATTACATAAAACTAGAAAACAAACATTTCAACTCTCAGTATCGGTACGTTAGAGACAACTCACTCTATGATCCTCTCCTTTATAATTCTTTTGATGGAGGGACTAGAGCCAGGTTGATGGGGGGACTAGAGCCAGGTTGATGGAGGGACTAGAGCCAGGTTGATGGAGGGACTAGAGCCAGGTTGATGGAGGGACTAGAGCCAGGTTGATGGAGGGACTAGAGCCAGGTTGATGGAGGGACTAGAGCCAGGTTGATGGGGGGATTAGAGCCAGGTTGATGGGGGACTAGAGCTAGGTTGATGGAGGGACTAGAGCCAAGTTGATGGGGGGACTAGAGCCAGGTTGATGGAGGGACTAGAGCCAGGTTGATGGAGGGACTAGAGCCAGGTTGATGGAGGGACTAGAGCCAGGTTGATGGGGGGACTAGAGCTAGGTTGATGGAGGGACTAGAGCCAGGTTGATGGGGGGACTAGAGCCAGGTTGATGGAGGGACTAGAGCCAGGTTGATGGAGGGACTAGAGCCAGGTTGATGGGGGGACTAGAGCCAGGTTGATGGGGGGACTAGAGCCAGGTTGATGGGGGGACTAGAGCCAGGTTGGATCTCCACCAGTCAGCGGTTGGCTGGTCAACGTGGATCGCGTCACTCGTGACGTAAGCAAGGCTAGACTGGAATATCCGATATAATGGCTTATCGTTTTGAGGGTATCGGACATAATGTCTTATCGGATATACTTTACTGGTGTATCCGATTTAGTGTACATCGGATTAACTCGCTTATCGTATATGGTATATGTCTGATGTATCGGACATACTGGCTTATCGGATATACGTTGCTATTGTATATATCGGATGCACTAGCTTTATCGGATATACGGTACTGGCTTATCGTGATATGTTGGCTTACTGGATATGCTTTAATAGCCTATCGGATATACTGTTTATAATATACTTGCTTTTTCAGATATACTGTAAAGGCTTTTTGGATATACAGTAGTGGCTTATCGGACATCGTGTATATCGGATACAATGGCTTAAATGCCATACCGTATTGGTGTATCGGATATAGTGGATATCGGATATACTGGCTTTATCGGATTTGATAATCTGGTTTACCAGATACAGTGTATATCGGATTCACTGGCTTAACGGATATACAGTGCTGGTGTACCGGATATACGGCAATGTCTTATCGGATAAACAACAGTGGCTATCGGATATAGTCTCTATCGGATATACCCGCTTTATCGGATACACCGTACTAGTTTATCGGATATAGTGTATATCGAATATACTAGCTTATCGTATATACAACACTGGCTTATCGGATATAATGTATATCGGATATACTGGCTTTACCGGATATACCGTGCTGGTTTACCGGACATAGTGTATATCGGATACACAAACTTGTCGGGTATACAGTACTGAATTATCGGATACAATGGGTTATCGGATACACAGTAGTGGCTCGGATAAAATTTTGATCGGGTATACGGGCTTATCGGTTATAGAGAAAGCAAAACTAAAGTCGCAATAACGTCTTATGTTGTTATGAAGAACAGTTGCCAGAGGACATGATATAAACATGTTATCCAACAAACCTTAACTATCTGCTAGTGTATCTATGAAATGACTGGTCTGAACACAGCAGTTTTGTTATCGCAGGACAAACCATTAATCTCTTCATGAATATACGAGAAAATATTGCGAGTGAATGAAATGAATGAAAATTAGAGATGATAATGAATAGATAAGAAATGATAATGACAAAAGAAAATGGCTCCTATTGATACGGGGTTATACAAGGTATGTATCTCAGTGGGTTCCACCTTACCTTGTTGGAGCATATTGATACGGGGTTATGCATGGTATGTATCTCAGTGGGTTCCATCTTACCTTGTTGGAGCATATTGATACGGGGTTATACAAGGTATGTATCTCAGTGGGTTCCACCTTACCTTGTTGGAGCATATTGATACGGGGCTATGCATGGTATGTATCTCAGTGGGTGCCACCTTACCTTGTTGTAGCATATTGATACGGGGTTATACAAGGTATGTATCTCAGTGGGTTCCACCTTACCTTGTTGGAGCATATTGATACGGGGTTATGCATGGTATGTATCTCAGTGGGTGCCATCTTACCTTGTTGTAGCATATTGATACGGGGTTATACAAGGTATGTATCTCAGTGGGTTCCACCTTACCTTGTTGTAGCATATTGATACGGGGTTATACAAGGTATGTATCTCAGTGGGTTCCACCTTACCTTGTTGTAGCTGCCGTTCTCGTCATCGTAGCCGCCGTTCAGCTGCGCTCCCTCCTCGCCGTGGATCTTGCGGGCGTCCACACCCAGGTAGTAGACCTCAGGGTAAGCCTCGATCTCCCGTCGCTCGTACTCTGTCAGCAGGTCCCCGTAGGACTTGAGCGCCTCTGTACGGGTGGAAGGGAAAGTAGAGTGTGAGTCGTACCGAGCCGTCTTTACGAGAGAGAGAGAGAGAGAGAGAGAGAGAGAGAGAGAGAGAGAGAGAGAGAGAGAGAGAGAGAGAGAGAGAGAGAGAGAGAGAGAGAGAGAGAGAGAGAGAGAGAGAGAGAGAGAGAGAGAGAGAGAGAGAGAGAGACGAGGAGAGCTTTTGACAAGGTTGGGACACAGGCCTACAATATAAACTATGACAGTGAACCGTACCAGAGATGTCTGGAAGATCGCTGGGTAACTTTACTGAGCCAACACACCGCAGAACTCTGCTACGTCACTCACATCCCCTCCACTAAGCGGGATCCCACAGGGCAACGTCCTATCACCCACACGATTCACAGCTTCCACAGATGACATTCCCCACACCAGTTGCTGCCATAAACATGGACATTATCTTCAGTGATGACGACGCTACTGAATGAGTAGCCTCGAACAACTCCCTCCCAGATCATACTCGTTTAGTACAGTCAGAGGCAACCAGACTATACAGATTCGAAAAGGATCGCAAGATAAAAGCAAACACACACAAAATTGACTAGTGTCGCTAGGAAGCATTTAACCCAACGATATGATCACAGAAGGAAACATGATAGCGCACAAGAATAGCTGCAAAACCCTGGATCACGCGCAAAACTTCAAGGGGTTCGAGTAACAGATCATATCAACAAGAGATTCGGACAAAGAAAAAAAATAAAAAAACCAGCTGTAATCAGTCTGTACAGAATGTAGCACCTTCCAGAGAACCTAATATTACAGCTAATCAAAAACATGACAATATCTGTCCTAACATACTCACGTATACATCAACGTTGCTCGGCTCCAAGTCACGCATGCTAAAGTTACACAAGATAAAGCTCTACGATTCGTCACTGATGAAAAATACCCCTCCATTGAAAACCCCGCAGGACGCATGAACGATTACAGATTAAACCAGTCGGTTCATACCTAAGGGAAGACAACGATGATACAAACTGCAGGCTAATCTAAGATCTGGACAACAGTACAAACATGGAACATCCTTGGTTCCCTGGAAGCCTCACAGCACTCAGAGAGGCTCCAGTCATCCATCAATGTACACAGTGAACAATGTTTAGCTTATCTCAGCAAACATCATTTCAAATTCTAAAAGAGACAAAAAGGTACATAACCTCCCCTAAGATAATCACCCACATGCATTATAAAACGTACACTATACAACCAAAGACACTTCAATCTTCTCTTCTATTTCCCGTTATCACTACCCCTGTCCCACCTCGTCTTCCTCTCCTCTAACCACCCTATTAAGATAGGAAACAGAAATAAGCTAAAGTGATCATTGCTCAGAAGACAATGAAACAAGCCACAGGAGAGGACCACAGGAGAGGAGTGAAGTTACATCAAGCTGTGAGGGAAGACTGAGGTCATGGACGAGCAACTGGACAACAGTGAAGTCATCAACAAGCAACTGGAGAAGAGCGATGTTATCAACAAGTTAATGGAGAAGAGTGATGTCATCAACAAGCTACTAGAGAAGAGTGATGTCATCAACAAGCTACTAGAGAAGAGTGATGTCATCAACAAGCTACTGGAGAAGAGTGATGCCATCAACAAGCTGCTGGAAAAGTGATGTCATCAACATTTACTAGAGAAGAATGATGTCATCAACAAGCTACTGGAGAAGAGGATGTCATCAACAAGCCACTGGAGAAGAGTGATGTCATCTACAAGCTACTGGAGAAGTGATGTCATCAACAAGCTACCGGAGAAGTGATGTCATCAACAAGCTACTGAAGAGTGACGTCATCAACAAGCTACTGGAGAAGTGATGTCATCAACAAGCTACTGGAGAAGAGTGATGTCATCAACAAGCTACTGGAGAAGAGTGATGTCATCAACAAGCTACTGGAGAATATTGAAAATCGAAGGCGGGTCACTCGAGAATATACTCAAATGGGTCATGGTGGGTCCAGTGTCATAAGGTTGACCCACTTGACACGAGAGCAGGTCAAGATGGGTCAGGTCAGTGGTGTCATAGGTCAGTGATGTCTGGTTGAGTTTTCAAAATTATACCATATTTTTCTTTTGCTTGTTAACAATTCACGTGTAGCTTACAGATAAACATTTATGGTTATGATATTCCACCTACCGGTCATGATACAGCCAAACATCTATTTTCACAACGATATTTAAGCACTGCATTGTATTCCCTCTGAACACACGAGGTAATTGTGGAGGTGGCGGGTGAAAAGCTGTCTTGAGCGAGAACAGAAAACCTATAATGAGTATTTAATTGTCTTAAGAATGGGAAACAATTTTACGTGAGGCGAACGTGCCATAGTTTCTTTTCACAAGAGAATTGCTGTAACATTTGTTATTTCTTATAATCATTATTTTTCTAATTACATTTACAATGGTAAAATACCGTGTCAATCAGAGGTGCGCGGTGGGTGTGTGTGTGTGTGTGATCACGTGACTGTTCGTATTAACTTACACTTGTAGAACATCGTGACTTTCACTTTACAATAGATGTCCGTTGTATTTGACAAGCTTGACTCTGCTACTGTCCCTCCTCTCAAAGATGGGGCATCGCCACATCATACTGTGCTAATTACCTGGGAATTAACAGCGAGTGATCCCTCATGGTATTAGTCTCCTGAAGAGGGAGTTCATTATCAGGTTCAGGTGACAAGCTGAGGCCAAGCATTCCAGTGTCGCACGTTGTGTGTCAACATCCCTCACTGCCAACATTTACAACGTGCGAAACTAAAGTCTATCACAAAGGCTTCACTGGAGAAGCTGAAGTAGTTCGCCTTGCTCGTGTCCATCAGCGTGAGTGTGGTCTTGAATCATCGCAGGAACCAAGTCAAAAACTCGAGGAGCCGACGGCTGTAGCCCGCGAAAAGGAATCTACCCATATCTTAGCAGTCTCTTATGCCACCTCTGATAACCTATATCATCTCATGATGAAGCCGTCCACAATGGCATGGTGAAGTAAGTAGTATATCAAATAATACAAGACTGAACTATGTGCAGCGGGAAGAAATATGCTTAATTGGCGGCACTGAAAGCAACCGGCTCTTCCTGTACTCATTGTGGCAGCAAGATCTTCGATGTGGTTAGCAGCAGCAGCAGCAGCAGCTCGGAGAGGCCGTTCAGTACATTTCAGACAAGCCATACCATACAACCAACAGTGTTCACAACTCACTCTGGAAGCAGCTAAATCGCTCTGTATAATTTTGGAGCACCTCAAGGATTTCTAAATATAGTTTAGCTTATCTCGGAAATATTCATCTTAATTTTATAGATGAAGTTCATTCTATTGCATTTTTGCATCCGAATTTAGATGTATTATGAAATAAGGTCAAATTATCAACGTAGCTTTGAAAAGTTTGCTAAATATATTCAGGTCAGAAACTTGTTGGCTGAACGGGTCACGGCTAGTGGGTCATAAGACAGATATCTGACGGGTCATGGGTCATTATGGCTGGTGACCCGTTTCCAGCCCTCAGGGCTAAGTTAAGTGGTCCACACGTTACCGAAGTAGACTGAAGTCACAAAGTAGATGGTGGTGGTGGTGGTGGTGATGGGATGTGGCATGGGGACGTGGTGGTGACACAGAGGTGGAGGACTATCGGTGGCAGTGTGAGGAGAGGAGGTGGTGGCTCCTGAGGGCGAAGGATCGGGAGGTATCGACCGACTGGGGAGGGCTCGACCGCTAGTGACACTTGTGGCGTAAACACAATGATAGGATGAGTATGGAAAGAAATGGAAAGAACTGAAGGAAGGAAAGAGAATCATATTGTTTCCTCCATTTTCCTTTTCTTTTTTTTCTTTTCTGTATTGATCTTAATTTTCTTTCCAACAGTCATCCGAGACCTAGTTACTATGTGTTTCACCTGATCAGGTCAAAGAAGTGTGGTGTCGAAAGCGTAGCGAAGATGATATTGTTGCAAATATGGCCTTTGACCAGAACCATAAGCTCAAGAGTAAAGGGAGAAAATGATTTGGAAAAAGTCTTTGAAATAAAGTTAGAGGTTAGTGTAAAGACAAAAGCTAAGGAAGGGGTAGCACTGCTCCTGATCCATGAGTTGTAGGAGTACGTGATAGAGTGTAAGTAAGAGAGATCCAAGCTGATGTGGGTAAAGATAAAAGTGGATGGAGATAGATGGGTGATTATTTATGCTTATGCAGTATCTATGTCTGCTGTATCTATGGAGCTGGAGAAAATTTATGATGAGGTTGATAAAGATGTCTTTGGAAGGCCTTACGAATATATATATTGTGTGGGAGGAATAATCCTAGAAGCAGTGAGGAGTTTTTATCAAGAGTGAAAGACGTGTGTGAAAGACGTGTATGCAATTAGGAAAAGAGAGGGAGTAGTTGCAGATGAGGGTTGGTCTGCGTCAGGGGTGTGTGTGTGTGTTGCCTCCATAGCTGTTTAATTTGCTTATAGATTGGGTAGAGAGCGAGGTACATGCAGTGGTTTTGGAGACAGGGGCGAGCATGGAGTTTGTAGGGGATGAGGGGACTGGAAGTGAGTCAGTTACTGTTTACTGACGATACAACACTGGTGAGAAATTCGAGTGAGAAACTGTAGAAGTTGGTAAATGAGTATGGATGAGCGTGCGAAAGGGAGAAATTGAAGATAAACATACATAAAATCAAGGTTATTAGGTTTAGCAGGGAAGAGGGACAGGTTAGCTGGGGTGAGAGTTTAGATAAAATATGGGGGAAGCGAAGTGTTTTAGGTACAAGGGAATGAACATGGCAACAAATGGAACAATGGAAGCGGCAGTGAACAACAGGGTAGGCAAGGGGGTGAAGGTACTGGGAGCACTAAAAAAAGTACGGGAAGAGAGGTCGTTATATAGCTATGAGGGCGAAAATTGGTATGTTTGAAAGTAGAGTAGGCCCAGCAACGGATGAATGTGAGGCATGGGCTGTAGGTCAGAATGTGCGGAGGTGGATGAATGTGTTGGATATTAAATGGTTGAGGACAATATATATATATATATAAATATATATATATATATATATATATATATATATATATATATATATATATATATATATATATATATTATATATATATATATATATATATATATATATATATATATATATATATATATATATATATATATATATATATATATATATATATATACATATATATATATATATATATATATATATATATATATATATATATATATATATATATATATATATATATATATATACATATATATATATATATATATATATATATATATATATATATATATATATATATATATATATATATATATATATATATATATATATATATATATATATATATATATATATATATATACTATCCCTGGGGATAGGGGTTTAAGAATACTTCCCACGTATTCCCTGCGTCTCGTAGAAGGCGACTAAAAGGGGAGGGAGCGGGGGGCTGGAATTCCTCCCCTCTCGTTTTTTTTTTTAAATTTTCCAAAAGAAGGAACAGAGGGGGGCCAGGTGAGTATATTCCAAAAAAGGCCCAGTCCTCTGTTCTTAGCGCTACCTCGCTAATGCGGGAAATGGCGAATAGTTTAAAAAAAAAAATATATATATATATATATATATATATATATATATATATATATATATATATATATATATATATATATATATATATATATATATATATATATATATACAGAGAGAGAGAGAGAGAGAGAGAGAGAGAGAGAGAGAGAGAGGAGACCGTCCTACACCACCTCAGTGCTTAAAACGCTATTCAGAGCCGATCACAAGAGTCTTAAAGGTGAGGGTCGACCGCCTCAACAATAACTTCGACTGATGGATTCTTACCTCAGTCTTCTCGTCTTCCCAACTCCTGTGTAGCCAGCTTTTTTCTTTCTTTTGAAAATAAACCTTTCATGCGCATACGAGCTTAACACATGTAGATTTTCCCTAAGAGGAACATTTAAGCAATTGATTCAGTATATCCGATTCTTTTCCTGAGTAACTCTAAGATAATAAAAATTTTCCGGATGGTGCCATATTTGCCCTTGCTACTTACGTATTCTTCCTCACAGTAACTCATATGCCTAACACTTCCTAACCCTAGTACTTCCTTGGCTGGTAATTTTCTCCGTCCCCAACTCCTCATCTGGAGGATTACCTGGCCAGTAAATCCTGTCGCAGAGGATTTTCTCTTCTAACTTTTAACTCATTCCTTGAAGAATTTTTACTAACGTTAATCACACTATCCCTAGTGATGACCTCCACAGGATACAATGGGTCACTGGGATTAAATAAGCCAAGGGTATTCTATCTTCATATCACATCGACATTCTTATTTGATATGTTTTACTGAACTGTTTAGAGACACAATAAACATCAGTAATGGCAGCAACTCACTATCACATACAAGTCGATGCTGTATGGAGAATATATATATATATATATATATATATATATATATATATATATATATATATATATATATATATATATATATATATATATATATATATATATATGATATCCCTGGGGATAGGGGATTAAGAATACTTCCCACGTATTCCCTGCGTGTCGTAGAAGACGACTAAAAGGGGAGGGAGCGGGGGGCTGGAAATCCTCCCCTCTCGTTTTTTTTTTAATTTTCCAAAAGAAGGAACAGAGGGGGCCAGATGAGGATATTCCAAAAAAGGCCCAGTCCTCTGTTCTTAACGCTACCTCGCTAACGCGGGAAATGGCGAATAGTTTAAAAGAAAGAAATATATATATATATATATATATATATATATATATATATATATATATATATATATATATATATATATATATATATATATATATATATATATATATATATATATGTATATATTGTGGCATGAGAAGAGTGGGAGGTGGGTTGATTAGAAAGGGTAGTGAGTGGTGGGATGAAGAAGTAAGAGTATTAGTGAAAGAGAAGAGAGAGGCATTTGGACGATTTTTGCAGGGAAAAAATGAAATTGAGTGGGAGATGTATAAAAGAAAGAGACAGGAGGTCAAGAGAAAGGTGCAAGAGGTGAAAAAAGGGCAAATGAGAGTTGGGGTGAGAGAGTATCATTAAATTTTAGGGAGAATAAAAAAATGTTCTGGAAGGAGGTAAATAAAGTGCGTAAGACAAGGGAGCAAATGGGAACTTCAGTGAAGGGCGCAAATGGGGAGGTGATAACAAGTAGTGGTGATGTGAGAAGGAGATGGAGTGAGTATTTTGAAGGTTTGTTGAATGTGTTTGATGATAGAGTGGCAGATATAGGGTGTTTTGGTCGAGGTGGTGTGCAAAGTGAGAGGGTTAGGGAAAATGATTTGGTAAACAGAGAAGAGGTAGTGAAAGCTTTGCGGAAGATGAAAGCCGGCAAGGCAGCAGGTTTGGATGGTATTGCAGTGGAATTTATTAAAAAAGGGGGTGACTGTATTGTTGACTGGTTGGTGAGGTTATTTAATGTATGTATGACTCATGGTGAGGTGCCTGAGGATTGGCGGAATGCGTGCATAGTGCCATTGTACAAAGGCAAAGGGGATAAGAGTGAGAGCTCAAATTACAGAGGTATAAGTTTGTTGAGTATTCCTGGTAAATTATATGGGAGGGTATTGATTGAGAGGGTGAAGGCATGTACAGAGCATCAGATTGGGGAAGAGCAGTGTGGTTTCAGAAGTGGTAGAGGATGTGTGGATCAGGTGTTTGCTTTGAAGAATGTATGTGAGAAATACTTAGAAAAGCAAATGGATTTGTATGTAGCATTTATGGATCTGGAGAAGGCATATGATAGAGTTGATAGAGATGCTCTGTGGAAGGTATTAAGAATATATGGTGTGGGAGGAAAGTTGTTAGAAGCAGTGAAAAGTTTTTATCGAGGATGTAAGGCATGTGTACGTGTAGGAAGAGAGGAAAGTGATTGGTTCTCAGTGAATGTAGGTTTGCGGCAGGGGTGTGTGATGTCTCCATGGTTGTTTAATTTGTTTATGGATGGGGTTGTTAGGGAGGTAAATGCAAGAGTTTTGGAAAGAGGGGCAAGTATGAAGTCTGTTGGGGATGAGAGAGCTTGGGAAGTGAGTCAGTTGTTGTTCGCTGATGATACAGCGCTGGTGGCTGATTCATGTGAGAAACTGCAGAAGCTGGTGACTGAGTTTGGTAAAGTGTGTGGAAGAAGAAAGTTAAGAGTAAATGTGAATAAGAGCAAGGTTATTAGGTACAGTAGGGTTGAGGGTCAAGTCAATTGGGAGGTGAGTTTGAATGGAGAAAAACTGGAGGAAGTGAAGTGTTTTAGATATCTGGGAGTGGATCTGGCAGCGGATGGAACCATGGAAGCGGAAGTGGATCATAGGGTGGGGGAGGGGGCGAAAATTCTGGGGGCCTTGAAGAATGTGTGGAAGTCGAGAACATTATCTCGGAAAGCAAAAATGGGTATGTTTGAAGGAATAGTGGTTCCAACAATGTTGTATGGTTGCGAGGCGTGGGCTATGGATAGAGTTGTGCGCAGGAGGATGGATGTGCTGGAAATGAGATGTTTGAGGACAATGTGTGGTGTGAGGTGGTTTGATCGAGTGAGTAACGTAAGGGTAAGAGAGATGTGTGGAAATAAAAAGAGCGTGGTTGAGAGAGCAGAAGAGGGTGTTTTGAAGTGGTTTGGGCACATGGAGAGAATGAGTGAGGAAAGATTGACCAAGAGGATATATGTGTCGGAGGTGGAGGGAACGAGGAGAAGAGGGAGACCAAATTGGAGGTGGAAAGATGGAGTGAAAAAGATTTTGTGTGATCGGGGCCTGAACATGCAGGAGGGTGAAAGGAGGGCAAGGAATAGAGTGAATTGGAGCGATGTGGTATACCGGGGTTGACGTGCTGTCAGTGGATTGAATCAAGGCATGTGAAGCGTCTGGGGTAAACCATGGAAAGCTGTGTAGGTATGTATATTTGCGTGTGTGGACGTATGTATATACATGTGTATGGGGGGGGGGGTTGGGCCATTTCTTTCGTCTGTTTCCTTGCGCTACCTCGCAAACGCGGGAGACAGCGACAAAGTATAAAAAAAAAAATATATATATATATATATATATATATATATATATATATATATATATATATATATATATATATATATATATATATATATATATATATATATATATATATAAAAGTGGGAGACCAAACTGGAGGTGGAAAGATGGAGTGAAAAAGATTTTAAGCGATCGGGGCCTGAACATGCAGGAGGGTGAAATTCGTGCAAGGAACGGAGTGATTTACAACGATGTGGTATACCGGGATCGACGTGCTGTCAGTGGATTGAACCAGGGCATGTGAAGCGTCTGGGGTAGACCATAGAAGGTTTTGTGGGGCCTGGATGTGGAAAGGAAGCTGTGGATTCGGTGCATTATACATGACAGCTAGAGACTGTGTGAGTGAACGAATGTGACCTTTGTTGACTTTTCCTAGCGATACCTTGCGCGCATGCGGGGGCAGGGGTTGTCATTTCATGTGTGGCGGGGTGGCGACGGGAATGAATAAAGGCAGCAAGTATGAATCATGTGCATGTCTATATATGTATATGTCTGTGTATGTATATATATGTATACGTTGAAATGTATAAGCATGTATATGTGCGTGTGTGGACGTGTATGTACATACATGTGTATGTGGGTGGGTTGGGCAGAGTTTCGTCTGTTTCCTTGCGCTACCCCGGTATCGCGGGAGACAGCGACTAAGTCTAACAATAATGAATATATATATATATATATATATATATATATATATATATATATATATATATATATATATATATATATATATATATATATATATATATATATATATATATATATATATATATATATATGTGTGTGTGTGTGTGTGTGTGTGTGTGTGTGTGTGTGTGTGTGTGTGTAAAAAATAATTCAAAACTGAATCTGGGAATGGGGACTTTTCATCATTTCGGCTCCGATTTTTCAAGTCTCGAAAATCAGCTTCGTTTGATCTTTACATTCCGTCACTCTGGAAAAATTTCGAAAAACGTTGAGGAAAGAGAATTGGTCAGGCCAGCTGTGTGGGTGAGGTGGAGTGATGGGCACGAGTATGACTGAGCTATACCTTATGCTGTTGTGTTTACTGTCTCTTATGAGTAAGAAGGGACGTAGATGTAGCGCCCTCTATGTCTCAGTGATACACGGAAATACACTGTCTGCAAGTACCGTCTACAGACACCCGTCATGAGATAGTGGGTGACACATCGTGAAGATCTTTGAACATTGTGAGTGTCTGATGAGCAGGACGAACGTTCATCTCCCACCACCATCCGCTCTAGCCTCAACAACACACGCCCACAAGTATGTCTTCATGGCTGAAGGACACTCACGAAACTAATGAATCTATCTGCAAGGAATGAGAAATTGCTCTCTCTCTCTCTCTCTCTCTCTCTCTCTCTCTCTCTCTCTCTCTCTCTCTCTCTCTCTCTCTCTCTCTCTCTCTCTCTCTCTCTCTCTCTCTCTCTCTCTCTCTCTCTCTCTCTCTCAGTGGATATCTATAATTACCCAAGAGCTCATTTCTATTAAAGAGTACTGGTGTTATCCAGGATTTCTTTCCAAAGATTCCTGCAGCCTAAGGCGACGCTCCTCCAGTAGCAGAGAAATGTTAACTTAGAGCGAAACCTTTTTTGACGAGGTTCTACTCCCAGCGATACTTTTCACTCGCGGTGCACAGATTGCAGAGAGTACAGAGTAATTAACTAGTAAGTGCATGGTGTCCTCTTTATAGTTGTTGCACAAAGGTTCTTGGGATATTCCACACAGGTGTTTATGGTGTTGTAGTCATGGGAAATGTCTAGAGCGTAAGCAGAAGAGTGTGACTCGTGTTTGTCTGGGGAGTGTAGTTTCTGATCGATGTATGTCCAGTGGGTTGAAGTTTAAGACCATGTTTGTTGGGTTATTTTAGTGTGTATGTGCTTTGTAAGTGTTATATTTGGTGAGGACGGGGAAATCTGTGAATATAGGTCACTTAAGCGTGAGGCAGAGGAAAGCAATATATTTCAAATTGGAGTAGATGGCTAGTTACAGCGTGGTTTGGGTGGGAATTTTAGAATCTTTATATGATTGTCTCACGACCAATCGCTTGAAACACTTCTAATTTTTATGGCAATGATAATGATAATAATAATGACTACAATAATGACAATAACAAGAATACTACTACTTCTACTACTACTACTACTGTTACTACTACTACTACTACTACTACTACTTATGATAATGATAAAGCGTTCTAGATATCTGGGAGAGGACTCAGCAGCAAATGGAACGATGGAAGCGGAAGTGAGTCACAGGGTGGGGGAGACGGCGAAGGTTCTGGGAGCAATGAAGAATGCGTGGAAGAAGAGAACGTTATCTCGGAGAGCAAAAATGTCTGTTGGAGGTTTGTATGTAATGTTTGGATGTGCGCTTCCATACGCACACACACACACACACACACACACACACACACACATATATATATATATATATATATATATATATATATATATATATATATATATATATATATATATATATATTTTTTTTTTTTTTTTTTTCTTTTTCTTTTTTCTTTTAAACTATTAGCCATTTCCCGCGTTAGCATTAAGAGCAGAGGACTGGGCCTTTGAGGGAATATCCTCACCTGGCCCCCTTCTCTGTTCCTTCTTTTGGTAAAAAAAAAAAAAAAAAAAAAAAAGAGGGGAGGATTTCAAGCCCCACGCTCCCTCCCCTTTTAGTCGCCTTCTACGACACGCAGGGAATACGTGGGAAGTATTCTTTCTCCCCTATCCCCAGGGATAATATATATATATATATATATATATATATATATATATATATATATATATATATATATATATATATATTTTTTTTTTTTTCTTTTTTTTTTTGTCGCTGTCTCTCGCGTTTGCGAGGTAGCGCAAGGAAACAGACGAAAGAAATGGCCCAACCCACCCCCATACACATGTATATACATACGTCCACACACGCAAATATACATACCTACACAGCTTTCCATGGTTTACCCCAGACGCTTCACATGCCCTGATTCAATCCACTGACAGCACGTCAACCCCGGTATACCACATCGATCCAATTCACTCTATTCCTTGCCCTCCTTTCACCCTCCTGCATGTTCAGGCCCCGATCACACAAAATCTTTTTCACTCCATCTTTCCACCTCCAATTGGTCTACCACTTCTCGGCGTTCCCTCCACCTCCGACACATATATCCTCTAGGTCAATCTTTCCTCACTCATTCTCTCCATGTGCCCAAACCATATATATATATATATATATATATATATATATATATATATATATATATATATATATATATATATATATATATATATATATATATATATATATATATATATATATATATATATATATATATAAACATACCTCCGTGTTGTACAGTTAGGTTCTGCAAAATGCTATCTGCTGGTTGTATGGGCATGATGGGAAATGACCAGTGGAGACCCCGTTGCCAACGAATGTGGGAGGAGGGGTATTATATTACATAGTATTCGAATGGTCCTTTCCCTATTAAGGGCTATCATAGCCTAACAGTAGCGCTCCCGCTTGCCACGTAGGGGTCCCGGGTTCAAACCCGGCTGTTGAAGGCTTGTATGTAATATGGAAGTGCACGTTTATATGCATTATATTCGTATATGAATATATATATATATATATATATATATATATATATATATATATATATATATATATATATATATATATATAAATATATATATATATATATATATATATATATATATATATATATATATATATATATATATATATATATATATATATATATATATATATATATATTTTTTTTTTGCTTGTCGCTGTCTCCCGCGTTTGCGAGGTAGCGCAAGGAAACAGACGAAAGAAATGGCCCAACCCACCCCCATACACATGTATATACATACGTCCACACACGCAAATATACATACCTACACAGCTTTCCATGGTTTACCCCAGACGCTTCACATGCCTTGATTCAATCCACTGACAGCACGTCAACCCCGGTATACCACATCGCTCCAATTTACTCTATTCCTTGCCCTCCTTTCACCCTCCTGCATGTTCAGGCCCAGATCACACAAAATCTTTTTCACTCCATCTTTCCACCTCCAATTTGGTCTCCCTCTTCTCCTCGTTCCCTCCACCTCCGACACATATATTCTCTTGGTCAATCTTTCCTCACTCATTCTCTCCATGTGCCCGAACCATTTCAAAACACCCTCTTCTGCTCTCTCAACCACGCTCTTTTTATTTCCACACATCTCTCTTACCCTTACGTTACTTACTCGATCAAACCACCTCACACCACATATTGTCCTCAAACATCTCATTTCCAGCACATCCATCCTCCTGCGCACAACTCTATCCATAGCCCACGTCTCGCAACCATACAACATTCTTGGAACCACTATTCCTTCAAACATACCCATTTTTGCTTTCCGAGATAATGTTCTCGACTTCCACACATTCTTCAAGGCTCCCAGAATTTTCGCCCCCTCCCCCACCCTATGATCCACTTCCGCTTCCATGGTTCTATCCGCTGCCAGATCCACTCCCAGATATCTAAAACACTTCACTTCCTCCAGTTTTTCTCCATTCAAACTCACCTCCCAATTGACTTGACCCTCAACCCTACTGTACCTAATAACCTTGCTCTTATTCACATTTACTCTTAACTTTCTTCTTTCACACACTTTACCAAACTCAGTCACCAGCTTCTGCAGTTTCTCACATGAATCAGCCACCAGCGCTGTATCATCAGCGAACAACAACTGACTCACTTCCCTAGCTCTCTCATCCCCAACAGACTTCATACTTGCCCCTCTTTCCAAAACTCTTGCATTCACCTCTCTAACAACCCCATCCATAAACAAATTAAACAACCATGGAGACATCACACACCCCTGCCGCAAACCTACATTCACTGAGAACCAATCACTTTCCTCTCTTCCTACACGTACACATGCCTTACATCCTCGATAAAAACTTTTCACTGCTTCTAACAACTTTCCTCCCACACCATATATTCTTAATACCTTCCACAGAGCATCTCTATCAACTCTATCATATGCCTTCTCCAGATCCATAAATGCTACATACAAATCCATTTGCTTTTCTAAGTATTTCTCACATACATATATATATATATATACATATATATATATATATATATATATATATATATATATATATATATATATATATATATATATATATATATATTTATAAATATATATATTTATATATATATATATTTATATATATATATATATATATATATATATATATATATATATATATATATTTATATATATATATATATATATATATATATATATATATATATATATATATATATATATATATATATATATATATATATATATATATATATATATATATATATATATATATATATATATATATATATATATATATATATATATATATATATATATATATATATATATATATATATATATATATATATATATATATATATATATATATATATATATATATATATATATATATATATATATATATATATATATATATATATATATATATATATATATATATATATATATATATATATATATATATATATATATATATATATATATATATATATATATATATATATAATATATATATATATATATATATATATATATATATATATATATATATATATATATATATATATATATATATATATATATATATATATATATATATATATATATATGGAGAAAATGAGTGAGGAAAGAATGACAAAGAGGATATATGATTCAGAGATGGAGGGTACGAGGAGAAGTGGGAGACCAGATTGGAAGTAGAAGGATGGAGTGAAAAAGATTTTGAGCGATCGGGGCCTGAACATGCAAAAGGGTGAAAGGCGTGCAAGGAATAGAGTGAATTGGAACGATGTGGTATACCGGGGTCAACGTGATGTCAATGAATTGAATCAGGGCATGTGAAGCGTCTGGGGTTTTACACAGACAGTTTTGTGGGGCGTGGATGTCGAAAGGGAGCTGTGGTTTCGGTGCATTATACATGACAGCTAGAGATAGAGTGAACGTATGTGGCCTTTGTTGTCTTTTCCTAGCGCTACTTCGCGCGTGCGGGGGGAGGTGGTTGTCATCTCATGTATGGCCGGGTGGCGACAGGAATGAATAAAGGCAGCAAGTATGAATCATGCACATGTGTATGTATATATATGTATGCGTTGAAATGTATAGGTATGTATAGGTGCGTGAGTGAGAGTGTATGTATATACATGTGTATGTGGGTGGGTTGGGCAATTCTTTCGTCTGTTTCCTTGCGCTACCTCGCTAACGCTGGAGACAGCGACAAAATATAATAAATGAATAAATAAATAAATAAATATATATATATATATATATATATATATATATATATATATATATATACATATATATATATATATATATATATATATATATATATATATATATATATATATATATATATATATATATATATTTATATTACAGCGAGTTGTGTGTACCCTGAAAGAAGTTTAATCCATAAATATGAGGCAGCCGGGGTGAACCCTTACTAACACTGAGGTCAGTGGAACATCGCAGCCAGTGAAGAATAATTCCCGTCCTCCAGCTAATCTCGAATGAAAAAAAATATTTTGCCCTGTATTTTGCTCCCGGCTTCACAGATCCAGAGATTTTAAAGGTGCGTGGCCCTAGGCTGTCTGGGAGACGCCATCACGTGGACACCAGGCGTGGCCCTAGGTTGTCTGGGAGACGCCATCACGTGGACACCAGGCGTGGCCCTAGGTTGTCTGGGAGACGCCATCACGTGGACACCAGGCGTGGCCCTAGGTTGTCTGGGAGACGCCATCACCTGGACACCAGGCGTGGACCTAGGCTGTCTGGAAGACGCCATCACGTGGACACCAGGCGTGGCCCTAGGTTGTCTGGGAGACGCCATCACGTGGACACCAGGCGTGGACCTAGGCTGTCTGGGAGACGCCATCACGTGGACACCAGGCGTGGCCCTAGGTTGTCTGGGAGACGCCATCACCTGGACACCAGGCGTGGACCTAGGCTGTCTGGGAGACGCCATCACGTGGACGCCAGGCGTGGCCCTAGGTTGTCTGGGAGACGCCATCATCCAGGCACCAGGCGTGGCTCTAGGCTGTCTGGGAGACGCCATCACGTGGACACCAGGCGTGGCCCTAGGTTGTCTGGGAGACGCCATCATCCAGGCACCAGGCGTGGCTCTAGGCTGCCTGGGAGACGCCATCAACTGGACACCAGGCGTGGCAATAGGTTGTCTGGGAGACGCCATCACCTGGACACCAGGCGTGGCCCTAGGTTGTCTGGGAGACGCCATCATCCAGGCACCAGGCGTGGCTCTAGGCTGCCTGGGAGACGCCATCAACTGGACACCAGGCGTGGCCCTAGGTTGTCTGGGAGACGCCATCACCTGGACACCAGGCGTGGCCCTAGGTTGTCTGGGAGACGCCATCACCTGGACACCAGGCGTGGCCCTAGGTTGTCTGGGAGACGCCATCACCTGGACACCAGGTGTGGCCCTAGGTTGTCTGGGAGACGCCATCACCTGGACACCAGGCGTGGCCCTAGGTTGTCTGGGAGACGCCATCACCTGGACACC
>NC_092240.1:38118802-38151302 GCF_036320965.1 Panulirus ornatus
GATGATAGAGAATCTCTGACCTTGGATGATAGATGGATGATGGAGGCTAGACACACGTGATGTATGCTGATGATGCAGCTGTCACAAAGGTGGCATAGCAGGAGGGAAACATTGTTGGAGGGGCGTGAATGCAGACTGGATCATAGTGGATGGGTTTCAGAAAGAGGCGTTTGCAGCAGTGAGTCGGTGAGAGAGTACAGGAGGCAGGGAGGTTACATGACTGGGTATTTAGGGTTGTCCATTCAGGTCAGACGGTATCTACCATATCATGGTCATGAGGTAGAATGATCTATGGACAGATGAGACAACGCCTAAGTGATATAGTTTAATAAAACATGGGTTTAATGGACGAGTGACGTAGAGGATGTACGCAACTGAAACTGACTTTTTTCCCTTACGACTTAAGCGAAAATTCGGTGTGTAGGCTGCTAGCACGAGAGTAAAGATGAGGTACTACGAGCACACGGACCTGTGCAAGGAACAGTGGCGGCGAGATAACTTAAAACAGAGTAGTGACCGGGTCAAGCGAGCCGGTCTCAAACTAGATATGAGTTCTGGAAAATAAGTCACCTTCCGTCACGCGTCAGATGTTTAACGTGATTACCTGCCAGATGAATAACAACCAACATATTCTCGTTACATATTTAATGAGGGATTCAACTGTAATATAATTAGTTAGTGATGACATTCACTGTCACTATAAATGACAAGTATACCTACACCAGCTACAGCGTGTGTCAGTATTTGCATAATTCTACGTATTCAGTTTACGATTTTCTGGATAGTTGCAGGACGCCGCCACATTCACTATAGTTGTAAACACTTTCCAAATCGATCATATCAGCATGATATGTACTACTCATACTCAATATTCTTATCAAATTCATAAGATCTGACGACATAGAAGTAAAGAAGAGAGAGTGGAGATCATATAACGAAAAAATATGACAAATTATGGTATGTATGACGTCACTGCAATCGTCGGACCATCAGGGACCACAGATCTTCTCCCACGAACATTCTAGTTACAATGTCGGTCAGATGCCAGCAAGTGTCTACGTTATGAACAGACAAATCAGATCCCAGACTCACAGACAATATAGTGCTGACCCACTCGGGGTCTATTATCATCCTAGGGTCTAGAACCCCACTGACCTTGGGTGAAATATGATCTAGTGGGAACTACGCATTCACAGCCACTGCGCATGCGCGCTTGCTCTTTAGTAATTTATTTCGAAGGTCAGATATTTTCGTCCGACATCGGAGTCCAGTGCGAATATAGGCAGCAGCCGGCTCACAGCCGAACCATTTGTTTACTCACCTGTTTGTGGTTGATCGATAAACAGATATTTTGCATAATCTACGTAATACATTACACACACACACACACATACACACACACACAGTAATGAAAGGTCTTGACCCATATAAAGCTCATGGTCCTGAAGAAATTTCACCATATTTGCTGAGTTATATATTGAGAATGTTCGTGAGATGAGGCCCCACGAGTAGAAAGACCCATCCACTCACTCTCACACACACACACACACACACACACACACACACACACACACATATATATATATATATATATATATATATATATATATATATATATATATATATATATATATATATATATATATATATGCATATGGGCGTGTATGAACGTTTATGTACATATATGAGTGGATGGGCCATTCTTCGTCCGTTTCCTGACCCTACCTCGCTTCTTCTATCATCTTACCTTCCGCATCATATAATCGTAAAACATATCACAAGGCGTCCCTATCCAGCTTATCATATGCATTTCCAGATCCATTAATACTACATGCAAATCCTTCTGTTTCTCTGAGCATTTTTCACACACATTCTTTATAGTTAACACCTTGTATACATATCCTCTATCATTTCACTTCTGAAACTATATCGCTCCTCCTCAGCATGATGTCCTGTACATGCCTCCATCCTCTCAATCATTACTCTCCCAGAGCTCAGGGGTAATTGGGTAGAATGGTTTGGACACATCTTAGAGGTAGAATTAGGGATTAATGTGAAGGCAAGTGCTAGCGAACGGGTAGTATTTCTCCTGAAGGAAGAGTGTGGGACAATGTGAAAGAGTGTGAGGATGTGAGGTCCAGCAGAGTTTATGAAACTTTCCCCGAGAAGAATAGTGAAGAGTGGAGAGTGTCTGTGGGAGGAGCTGGTTGAATGTGCCAGCAGTTCTGATGCGAGTGATCAGATATCAATGATGGGTGATTTGAATGCGAATGTAGGTAATGTAGCAGTTGAGGTTATACTTGGAGGGCATGGGGTATTCAGTAAGGTGACCAACTTTTGGAATTGTACCTTGAAAAACGACAAGTGATTGGAAATATCTGGATTGAAAAAAAAGAAAAGAGGGACGTGCAGTAAGGAAGATGGTCATTGAATATTATTGTGCGGTATGGTAGTAAGAGAGGTGAGGAGGGTGTGCTGAAATGGTTTAAACATTAAGACAGGATGAGCGAGAATGGCTTAGACCGTATTCAGCTTCGTCACCTCGTGATGGGTAACTTTTCACTCGCGGTGTAACCACAAACAGACGGAGTTCAATAACACCTGTTGTTCTTCTGAAACTACAAAATATTTTCTTTCTAATGTTTATAGAAGTTGCAGAATGTTTCAGTTGGACCCATAGAGACTTATTTCTCCAAGTATAGAAATTTCCTTTCTCGTTGCCGTAAGCTTTCATGGTTTTTTCCTCCAGTATATATATCGTACATGTTCCTGGCTGGTGAGCCTGATTCAGGTACTACGTAACCATTATTACCGACGTCTCCATTGCCACTGGAGACCTGGTATGTGGACTTGACGTCTACGTTTGATGTTATAGACGCAGTAAAGACGGTGTGGGACTAACAACTAGAACCTCTCGTTCCTCTGTACCAAGACGTGGTATTTACAAAGGCATTTATGACTGACTGATAACCTGACGCAGATTCTCAATGACCTCCAGATACTTGTAACAGGTCAATGTATGTCTTTTATAGGTTAACGCCTGCGGTTGTGGATGACCGGATAATCACCGTGCAGGAGACCTAAGATTAGTAACGCTAACAGTTGTCAGCGAGCAAGCCAGGTGAGCGATCGATGCGTCTCTCTCTCTCTCTCTCTCTCTCTCTCTCTCTCTCTCTCTCTCTCTCTCTCTCTCTCTCTCTCTCTCTCTCTCTCTCTCTCACAAAGCTATCCTGAGCTTTATTGTCATCTCACTCAAAAGGTATGAGTGTAAAAAGAAAGAAATGTATATATATATATATATATATATATATATATATATATATATATATATATATATATATATATATAACTCTGCATGAAAGAAACGTTGAAAAGAGAAAAAGGGAAAAGATATCTAAGTTTGCGAGACAAGTGAGGAAAAGAAATCACGTATGTGTATGGGGCCTGGCCAGGAACAAGTGGGTTAGTGAGCAGGCCGAGGGATCGGGCCAGCCCTGGCAGTATTGATCACGTGGCCCACTTATTCTGCCTCTCCACTGACACACACGGAGGAAAAAATGTCAAAGCCTTCGTCGCTCTTGAATGTATGGTGGTGTCTGTACGACGATTTTGAGCGGGTGAAAAATAGGGTCAGTTTTTTTTTATTCCGTTCATTGAATACAACAACAGAAGAGATTACCATCAGCAGCGTTAGGTACAGCAAGGGAACTCACGGGAGTGCTGGTATTTTCACTCGTCGAAGTTCACCCATCAACTATGCATTCTTTTTTCACTCATGACTTATATTCCTGTTATCTCCCACCAGGTAACTCTTTCTCGACCACCTTTGCAAATCCAACCGTTCCTCAACAAGACTTGAACCCTTACCGTGTTTCTGGTCTCTCGCCGTGTTCCAATACTCATTCATTTACAGCTTATGTCTCTTCAGTCATTCACCGCCCCTGACATTGCTCCTACCACGTTCTTCCTCCGCACCTGTTACGTGCGCCTCCATCAGCCTCCCCTCCGCAAGAGGAAGGTGATAACATCCTGAAATATCTCCACTTAGCACAGTGCCTAAGTGCTGTCTATACTGAAAGTTTCTGATTCAACTTATTTGAGTCATGGGTCACTCTAAGTAGATGGTACACTTGTTGCTTTGCTTCATTAAATAGCGTTATGGACTTACCGGTTCCTCTCTGTGTCATATATTCCTTCCACACATTCCCTCTGTTTGTCTCTATACCCGTATCAACATACATTCAACGTACAGGACTTTCTAAAATGCTATGTATAGGTTACTTGTCTCTGTTCTCTCTCACCTTGAGGGGACAAGGGGAGCGTGTGCGCGTTGGCGTCGGTGGTGGAGGAGCGAGCTGTGGCTGAGGTCTTGTTGCTGGAGTTGAGGCGGGTCTGTCTTGGGGACTCACTGCTGACTTCACCCTTGTTGTTGTTGAGCACCGGGAGGGAACCAGCCCCACCCTGGCCTCCACCTGTCCCTCCTCCAGCGCCTCCACTCCCTTCTCTGTTCCTGCCTCCACCTCCACCTCCACCTGTGTCAGCGTCGCTGTGGTTATGGCCAGTCCTGGAGGAACTGTCGTGAGGTAAATTGACACGTGACGACGAGTTGCTCTTGTTGGTCAATACTGGTAGTTTCTGGGGAGACGAGAGAAAAAATTGATACATTACCATCCACAAACATTAAGACACTGAGAAAACATAAGGTGAAATCTTAATTATCATGCTAAATATGATGTATGGTGCCTTCATAGGATATGTTACACAAATATGAAGATTTCTTATTTGTACCAAGTCCATAAAGGAAACCTGTATAACATTACCAGAGGATTGTGTTACGTGCATGTAGCGCTACGAGGGCCCCGTGTTACGTGCATGTAACACTACGAGGGCCCCGTGTTACGTGCATGTAACACTACGAGGGCCCCGTGTTATGTGCATGCATCACTACGAGGGCCCCATGTTACATGTAAATGAATCTTCTATGCAATTTCTAAACGTAGGATAACATAAAATTGTTGTTCCCTCTTGTCGCAACAACATCCTAACTACTCATTACCATAAATTTCTAATATCAATATCATTTGGAGTCTTTTTTATGTCATTTCACAGTTTCTAGTCTCATTCAGAAGGTCCTACAGGCAAGCATCCTTGGCTATTTACAATTAGGTTCGTGACTGGTTTATACTAGTACCAATCACATTTCACTTGATACTACATATATATACCTTCACGTGTTCTCACATCCTTCCATAACTGTTCACACACGTTACTCTTTCTGGAAACGTGACATTCTAAAAGGTTCTCTACATGTCCCTTCCTACGGTTCTTTGTTTAAACTTCGTGGAAATCTAAATTCAACTTCATTTTTTCCCCTACTGTTTGGCACTTCCTTGGCTTTTTTTTTTTCATTTCCATTGCCACGTCCACTCCCAGGCATCTAAAAGAATTCACCTCCCCCAGATGTTCTCCATTCAGAGTCACACCTCCAACTAACCTGTCTGTCTACACAGCTAAATCAAATAACTTTGTTGTTAATCACATTTACGTTTAACTTCTTCCTTTCACACACTCTCTCAAATTGAGACACTTACTTCTACAGTTTTTTCAGTCGAATCTGCCACCAGTGCTGCGTCATCAGCAAACAGCAATTGACTCCCTACCCAAACTTGCACCTCTCTCAAAGAACCATGCATCTGCCCCCCCTCACCACCACATCCATAAACAAATCATACAGCCATGGTGATACCACGCACCCCATCCCGGAAACCCACCTTCACGTGGATGCACACACTCTCCTCTCTACATACACACACTCATTCCCGCAGCCACGATGTTGCTCTAAAATTAGAAGCAGAAAAATGATAGATTCCACCGGGGAAAGAATTCCCCCAACCAGGCCTCACTCCGACTTGCCAAATGACGATGATACAGACACGTTAAGGGTGACTTTTTCCACTCATGGTGCAACTACAGAAAGTTAGTCCAGTAATAATATACATACATACATACATACATACACACACACACACACACACACACACACACACACACACACACACACACACACACACACACACATATATATATATATATATATATATATATATATATATATATATATATATATATATATATATATATATATATATACATATATATATATATATAATGTCGAATCGACTTTATTAGAGAATATTCAATAAGAGATTCACAGAGGCCTGTGTATAAATATTTTCTTTGCTTGTATCCTCCTTAAAAATCTCAGATGACTTAGTAGAAAACTTACAGTTTACAGAACACTCCAGAGATGACAATAGCATGACGACCAGATCACGTCTGTTACAGTTCGTGACGAGTGATTGTCCTCTCTGTTGCTATGCTGCAAACACAGGATATGTTCCTGGGCAGTGAATGAGGATGCCGTTATGTCATAGCCAAGATACACTCTATATCATGAAGTACAGACCAGAGCGGAGCGATATTTCTGGCCAGTCATGCGTGGAGCAAGACGAGGATGGACACATCAAAAGGAAGATATCTTTACTTTACAAAAGGAAGATAGTTTTACTGCAGTCACACACAGAGCAATCTCTTTACTAGACTCAGATTAATCTCTCCCCCGGGAGCTCTTGGTTAATACATTATTCACATATTTGTATGAGCGTCACACGAGACGTTCAAGAGGTTGAAGTTACTGCAAATAATAAAAATCATACGAATAATGTATGAATAATTCTAACATATCAATTTCTTGTTGAGGAAAATCTTGTCATGTACCGATATATATATATATATATATATATATATATATATATATATATATATATATATATATATATATATATATATATATATATATATATATATATATATATATATATATATATATATATATATATATATATATATATATATATATATATATATATATCTTTCTTTCTTTCAAACTATTCGCCATTTCCCACGTTAGCAAGGTAGCGTTAGGAACAGAGGACTGGGCCGTTGAGGGAATATCCTCACCTGGCCCCCTTCTCTGTTCCTTCTTTTGGAAAATAAATAAAAAAAAAAAACGAGAGGGGAAGATTTCCAGCCCCTCGCTCCCTCCCCTTTTAGTCGCCTTCTACGACACGCAGGGAATACGTGGAAAGTATTCTTTCTCCCCTATCCCCAGGGATAATATATATATATATATATTTTTCTTTTTTTTTCTTTTTCTTTTGCTTTGTCGCTGTCTCCCGCGTTTGCGAGGTAGCGCAAGGAAACAGACGAAAGAAATGGCCCAACCCACCCCCATACACATACACATGTATATACATACGTCCACACACGCAAATATACATACCTACACAGCTTTCCATGGTTTACCCCAAACGCTTCACATGCCCTGATTCAATCCACTGACAGCACGTCAACCCCGGTATACCACATCGATCCAATTCACTCTATTCCTTGCCCTCCTTTCACCCTCCTGCATGTTCAGGCCCCGATCACACAAAATCTTTTTCACTCCATCTTTCCATCTCCAATGTGGTCTCCCACTTCTCCTCGTTCCCTCCACCTCCGACACATATATCCTCTTGGTCAATCTTTCCTCACTCATTCTCTCCATGTGCCCAAACCATTTCAAAACACCCTCTTCTGCTCTCTCAACCACGCTCTTTTTATTTCCACACATCTCTCTTACCCTTACGTTACTTACTCGATCAAACCACCTCACACCACACATTGTCCTCAAACATCTCATTTCCAGCACATCCATCCTCCTGCGCACAACTCTATCCATAGCCCACGCCTCGCAACCATACAACATTGTTGGAACCACTATTCCTTCAAACATACCCATTTTTGCTTTCCGAGATAATGTTCTCGACTTCCACACATTCTTCAAGGCTCCCAGGATATTCGCCCCCTCCCCCACCCTATGATCCACTTCCGCTTCCATGGTTCCATCCGCTGCCAGATCCACTCCCAGATATCTAAAACACTTCACTTCCTCCAGTTTTTCTCCATTCAAACTTACCTCCCAATTGACTTGACCCTCAACCCTACTGTACCTAATAACATTGCTCTTATACACATTTACTCTCAACTTTCTTCTTTCACACACTTTACCAAACTCAGTCACCAGCTTCTGCAGTTTCTTACATGAATCAGCCACCAGCGCTGTATCATCAGCGAACAACAACTGACTCACTTCCCAAGCTCTCTCATCCCCAACAGACTTCATACTTGCCCCTCTTTCCAAAACTCTTGCATTCACCTCCCTAACAACCCCATCCATAAACAAATTAATCACTTTCCTTTCTTTCTACACGTACACATGCCTTACATCCTCGATAAAAACTTTTCACTGCTTCTAACAACTTGCCTCCCACACCTTCCACAGAGCATCTCTATCAACTCTATCATATGCCTTCTCCATATCCATAAATGCTACATACAAATCCATTTGCTTTTCTAAGTATTTCTCACATACATTCTTCAAAGCAAACACCTGATCCACACATCCTCTACCACTTCTGAAACCACACTGCTCTTCCCCAATCTGATGCTCTGTACATGACTTCACCCTCTCAATCAATACCCTCCCATATAATCTACCAGGAATACTCAACAAACTTATACCTCTGTAATTTGAGCACTCACTCTTATCCCCTTTGCCTTTGTACAATGGCACTATGCACGCATTCCGCCAATCCTCAGGCACCTCACCATGAGTCATACTTACATTAAATAACCTTACCAACCAGTCAATAATACAGTCACCCCCTTTTTTAATAAATTCCACTGCAATACCATCCAAACCTGCTGCCTTGCCGAATATATATATATATATATATATATATATATATATATATATATATATATATATATATATATATATATATATATATATATATATATATATTATCCCTGGGGATAGGGGAGAAAGAATACTTCTCACGTAATCCCTGCGTGTCGTAGAAGGCGACTAAAAGGGAAGGGAGCGGGGGGCTGGAAATCCTCCCCTCTCGTTTTTTAATTTTCCAAAAGAAGGAACAGAGAAGGGGGCCAGGTGAGGATATTCCCTCAAAGGCTCAGTCCTCTGTTCTTAACGCTACCTCGCTGACGCGGGAAATGGCGAATAGTATGAAAAAAAAAAAAAAAATATATATATATATATATATATATATATATATATATATATATATATATATATATATATATATATATATACATACATATATATATATATTATCCCTGGGGATAGGGGATTAAGAATACTTCCCACGTATTCCCTGCGTGTCGTAGAAGGCGACTAAAAGGGGAGGGAGCGGGGGGCTGGAAATCCTCCCCTCTCTTTTTTTTTTTTTTTCAAAAGAAGGAACAGAGGGGGCCAGGTGAGGATATTCCAAAAAAGGCCCAGTCCTCTGTTCCTAACGCTACCTCGTTAACGCGGGAAATGGCGAATAGTTTAAATGAAAGAAAAAGAATATATATATATATATATATATATATATATATATATATATATATATATATATATATATATATATATATTGAGGTGAAGAGAATGGTGAAAGTAAGTTAGCTTGGGAAGGAGACGTATGTGAGGAAGTACCAGGAGAGACTGAGTGCAGAATGGAAAAAGGTGAGAGCAAATGACGTAAGGGGAGTGGGGGAGGAATGGGATGTATTTAAGGAAGCAATGATGACTTGCGCAAAAGATGCTTGTGGCATGAGAAGCGTGGAAGGTGGGCAGATTAGGAAGGGTAGTGAGTGGTGCGATTAAGAAGTGACATTATCAGTGAAAAAGAAGAGAGAGGCATTTGAACGATTTTTGCAGGGAAATAATGGAAATGACTGGGAGATGTATAAAAGAAAGAGGCAGGAGGTCAAGAGAAAAGTGCAAGAGGTGAAAAAGAGGGCAAATGAGAGATGGGGTGCGAGTTTATCATTAGATTTTTGGGAGAATAAAAAGATGTTATGGAAGGAGGTAAACAAAGTGCGTAAGACAAGAGAACAAATGGGAACATCGGTGAAGGGGGCTAATGAGGAGGTAATCACAAGTAGTGATGATGTGAAAAAGAGATGGAGAGAGTATTTTGAAGGTTTGTTGAATGTGTTAGATGATAGAGTGGCAGATAAATGGTGTTTTGGTCGAGGTGGTGAGCGGTGAGAGGGTCAGGGAGAATGGTTTGGCAAACAGAGAAGAAGTAGTGAAAGCTTTGCTGACGATGAAAGCCGGCAAGGCAGCGGGTTTGGATGGCATTGCCGTGAAATTTATTGAAAAAGGGTGGTGACTGTGTTGTTGACTGGTTGGTGAAGATATTCAGTGTATGTATGGCGCATGGTGAAGTACCTGAGGATTAGCGGAATGCATGCATAGTGCCATTGTACAAAGGCAAAGGAGATAAAGGAGAGTGTTCAAATCACAGAGGTATAAGTTGTTGAGAATTCCTGGAAAATCATATGGAAGGGTATTGGTTGAGAGGGTGAAGGTATGTACACAGCATCAGACTAGGGAAGAGCAGTGTAGTTTCAGAAGTGGTAGAGGATGTGTGGATTAGGTGTATGTTTTGAAGAATGTATGTGAGAAATACTTAGAAAAGCAAATGCATTTGTATGTAGCAGTTATGGATCTGGAGAAGGCATATGATAGAGCTGATACAGATGCTCTGTGGAAGGTATTAAGAGTATATGGTGTGGGAGGCAGGTTGCTAGAAGCAGTGAAAAGTTTTCATCGGGGATGTAAGGGCATGTGTACGAATAGAAAGAGAAGAAAGTGATCGGTTCCCAGTGAATGTCGGTTTCCGACAGGGTTTGCGGGATGTCTCCATGGTTGTTTAATTTGTTTATGGATGGGGTGGTTAGGGAGGTGAATGCAAGAGTGTTGCAGAGAGGGGCAAGTATGCAGTCTGTTGTGGATGAGATGGCTTGGGAAGTGAGTCAGTTTTTGTTCGCTGATGATACAGCGATGGTGGCTGATTCGGAGGAGAAACTGCAGAAGCTGGTGACTGAGTTTGGTAAAGTGTGTGAAAGAAGAAAGCTGAGAGTGAATGTGAATAAGAGCAAGGTTATTAGGTACAGTAAGGTTGAGGGACCAGTCAAATGGGACGTAAGTTTGATTGGAGAAAACCTGGAAGTGAAATGTTTTAGATATCTGGGAGTGGATTTAACAGCGGATGGAACCATGGAAGCGGAATTGAGTGACAGGGTGGGGGAGGGGGCGAAAGTTCTGCAGGCGTCGAAGAATGTATATAAGGCGAGAACATTTTCTCGGAAAGCAAAAATGGGTATGTTTGAAGGAATAGTGGTTCCAACAATGTTATATGGTTGCGAGGCGTGGGCTATAGATAGGGTTGTGCGGAGGAGGGTGGATGTGTTGGAAATGAGATGTCTGAGGACAATATGTGGTGTGGGGTGGTTTGCTCGAGTAAGTAATGCAAGGGTAAGAGAGATGTGTGGTAATAGAAATAGTGTGGGTGAGGGAGCAAAAAAGGGTGTATTGAAATGGTTTGGTCACATGGAGAGAATGAGTGAGGAAAGATTGACCAAGAGGAGAAGTGGGAGACCAAACTGGAGGTGGAAGGATGGAGTGAAAAAGATTTTGAGCGATCGGGGCCTGAACATGCACGAAGGTGAAAAGCGTGCAAGGAATAGAGTGAATTAGAACGATAATATTGGAACGATGTGGTATACCGTGGTCGACGTGCTGTCAATGGATTGAACCAGGGCATGTGAAGCGTCTGGGGTAAACCATGGAAAGTTCTGTGGGGCCTGGATGTGGAAAGGGAGCAGTGGTTTCGGTGCATTATTACATGACAGCTAGAGACTGAGTGTGAACGAGCGTGGCCTTTGTTGTCTTTTCCTAGCGCTGCCTCGCACACATGAGGGGGGAGGGGGTTGTTATTCCATGTGTGGCGGGGTGGCGATTGGAATAAATAAAGGCAGACAGTATGAATTATGTACATGTGTACATATGTATATGTCTGTGTGTGTATATATATGTGTACATTGAGATGTATAGGTATGTATTTTTGCGTGTGTGGACGTGTATGTATATACATGTGTATGTGGGTGGGTTGGGCCATTCTTTTGTCTGTTTCCTTGCGCTACCTCGCTAACGCGGGAGACAGCGACGAAGCAAAATAAATAGAATATAAATAAATAAATATATATATATATATATATATATATATATATATATATATATATATATATATAAATATATATATATATATATATATATATATATATATATATATATATATACATATATATATATATACGGTTTCCTCCTGGCCGTGGTTACAGCACACGGGAGGATGATCTGCCACTGTCTGGGCCCAGCTGCAGTGGACCGAGGATTGTCTGCAATCAGCGTATGTGGACTCCTTTCAACTACCAAAGGACTGCGCTCAGCAGTGATCCTCCAGCCCCATCTCTCTCATATATATATATATATATATATATATATATATATATATATATATATATATATATATATATATATATATATATATATATATATATATATATATATATATATACATACATATATATATATATTATCCCTGGGGATAGGGGATTAAGAATACTTCCCACGTATTCCCTGCGTGTCGTAGAAGGCGACTAAAAGGGGAGGGAGCGGGGGGCTGGAAATCCTCCCCTCTCTTTTTTTTTTTTTTTCAAAAGAAGGAACAGAGGGGGCCAGGTGAGGATATTCCAAAAAAGGCCCAGTCCTCTGTTCCTAACGCTACCTCGTTAACGCGGGAAATGGCGAATAGTTTAAATGAAAGAAAAAGAATATATATATATATATATATATATATATATATATATATATATATATATATATATATATATATTGAGGTGAAGAGAATGGTGAAAGTAAGTTAGCTTGGGAAGGAGACGTATGTGAGGAAGTACCAGGAGAGACTGAGTGCAGAATGGAAAAAGGTGAGAGCAAATGACGTAAGGGGAGTGGGGGAGGAATGGGATGTATTTAAGGAAGCAATGATGACTTGCGCAAAAGATGCTTGTGGCATGAGAAGCGTGGAAGGTGGGCAGATTAGGAAGGGTAGTGAGTGGTGCGATTAAGAAGTGACATTATCAGTGAAAAAGAAGAGAGAGGCATTTGAACGATTTTTGCAGGGAAATAATGGAAATGACTGGGAGATGTATAAAAGAAAGAGGCAGGAGGTCAAGAGAAAAGTGCAAGAGGTGAAAAAGAGGGCAAATGAGAGATGGGGTGCGAGTTTATCATTAGATTTTTGGGAGAATAAAAAGATGTTATGGAAGGAGGTAAACAAAGTGCGTAAGACAAGAGAACAAATGGGAACATCGGTGAAGGGGGCTAATGAGGAGGTAATCACAAGTAGTGATGATGTGAAAAAGAGATGGAGAGAGTATTTTGAAGGTTTGTTGAATGTGTTAGATGATAGAGTGGCAGATAAATGGTGTTTTGGTCGAGGTGGTGAGCGGTGAGAGGGTCAGGGAGAATGGTTTGGCAAACAGAGAAGAAGTAGTGAAAGCTTTGCTGACGATGAAAGCCGGCAAGGCAGCGGGTTTGGATGGCATTGCCGTGAAATTTATTGAAAAAGGGTGGTGACTGTGTTGTTGACTGGTTGGTGAAGATATTCAGTGTATGTATGGCGCATGGTGAAGTACCTGAGGATTAGCGGAATGCATGCATAGTGCCATTGTACAAAGGCAAAGGAGATAAAGGAGAGTGTTCAAATCACAGAGGTATAAGTTGTTGAGAATTCCTGGAAAATCATATGGAAGGGTATTGGTTGAGAGGGTGAAGGTATGTACACAGCATCAGACTAGGGAAGAGCAGTGTAGTTTCAGAAGTGGTAGAGGATGTGTGGATTAGGTGTATGTTTTGAAGAATGTATGTGAGAAATACTTAGAAAAGCAAATGCATTTGTATGTAGCAGTTATGGATCTGGAGAAGGCATATGATAGAGCTGATACAGATGCTCTGTGGAAGGTATTAAGAGTATATGGTGTGGGAGGCAGGTTGCTAGAAGCAGTGAAAAGTTTTCATCGGGGATGTAAGGGCATGTGTACGAATAGAAAGAGAAGAAAGTGATCGGTTCCCAGTGAATGTCGGTTTCCGACAGGGTTTGCGGGATGTCTCCATGGTTGTTTAATTTGTTTATGGATGGGGTGGTTAGGGAGGTGAATGCAAGAGTGTTGCAGAGAGGGGCAAGTATGCAGTCTGTTGTGGATGAGATGGCTTGGGAAGTGAGTCAGTTTTTGTTCGCTGATGATACAGCGATGGTGGCTGATTCGGAGGAGAAACTGCAGAAGCTGGTGACTGAGTTTGGTAAAGTGTGTGAAAGAAGAAAGCTGAGAGTGAATGTGAATAAGAGCAAGGTTATTAGGTACAGTAAGGTTGAGGGACCAGTCAAATGGGACGTAAGTTTGATTGGAGAAAACCTGGAAGTGAAATGTTTTAGATATCTGGGAGTGGATTTAACAGCGGATGGAACCATGGAAGCGGAATTGAGTGACAGGGTGGGGGAGGGGGCGAAAGTTCTGCAGGCGTCGAAGAATGTATATAAGGCGAGAACATTTTCTCGGAAAGCAAAAATGGGTATGTTTGAAGGAATAGTGGTTCCAACAATGTTATATGGTTGCGAGGCGTGGGCTATAGATAGGGTTGTGCGGAGGAGGGTGGATGTGTTGGAAATGAGATGTCTGAGGACAATATGTGGTGTGGGGTGGTTTGCTCGAGTAAGTAATGCAAGGGTAAGAGAGATGTGTGGTAATAGAAATAGTGTGGGTGAGGGAGCAAAAAAGGGTGTATTGAAATGGTTTGGTCACATGGAGAGAATGAGTGAGGAAAGATTGACCAAGAGGAGAAGTGGGAGACCAAACTGGAGGTGGAAGGATGGAGTGAAAAAGATTTTGAGCGATCGGGGCCTGAACATGCACGAAGGTGAAAAGCGTGCAAGGAATAGAGTGAATTAGAACGATAATATTGGAACGATGTGGTATACCGTGGTCGACGTGCTGTCAATGGATTGAACCAGGGCATGTGAAGCGTCTGGGGTAAACCATGGAAAGTTCTGTGGGGCCTGGATGTGGAAAGGGAGCAGTGGTTTCGGTGCATTATTACATGACAGCTAGAGACTGAGTGTGAACGAGCGTGGCCTTTGTTGTCTTTTCCTAGCGCTGCCTCGCACACATGAGGGGGGAGGGGGTTGTTATTCCATGTGTGGCGGGGTGGCGATTGGAATAAATAAAGGCAGACAGTATGAATTATGTACATGTGTACATATGTATATGTCTGTGTGTGTATATATATGTGTACATTGAGATGTATAGGTATGTATTTTTGCGTGTGTGGACGTGTATGTATATACATGTGTATGTGGGTGGGTTGGGCCATTCTTTTGTCTGTTTCCTTGCGCTACCTCGCTAACGCGGGAGACAGCGACGAAGCAAAATAAATAGAATATAAATAAATAAATATATATATATATATATATATATATATATATATATATATATATATATATATATATATATATATATATATATATATATATATATATATATATACATATATATATATATACGGTTTCCTCCTGGCCGTGGTTACAGCACACGGGAGGATGATCTGCCACTGTCTGGGCCCAGCTGCAGTGGACCGAGGATTGTCTGCAATCAGCGTATGTGGACTCCTTTCAACTACCAAAGGACTGCGCTCAGCAGTGATCCTCCAGCCCCATCTCTCTCATATATATATATATATATATATATATATATATATATATATATATATATATATATATATATATATATATATATATATATATATATATATATATATATATATATATATATATATATATATATCAAATTTTGAGTGTGATGCAGAATTGATATAATGTTCTTGCCTAAGCTGCAAGCGCGCGCGCGCACGCGTGTGTGTGTGTGTGTGTGTGTGTGTGTGTGTGTTGGGACGTGGGGGGATGTCTTACCTCGACATATCATCTGCACGCATGAGTGTGTTCGTGGGGACCTCATACCCATACTATTGACCTGCACTTATGTGCGTTGCTATAGTACCACACCCTGACCTTGAACTGCACGCACGTGTGTGGGCTCATCACACCCGTGCACCAACTTGTTGATACGTGCAGTATATGTGTGTGTGTGGGGGGGGGGGGATGCATGCAACCTACGTCCGGCAGTGCAGGTGAAGAGGTTGCTGTGCCGGCACAACTTGTATGCAATTTTCTCCCCACGTAAAAATAAATCTTTAATCGGGAATGATACCACGTGAATATTAGCTTCGCACGCACGTGCAGTGCCCTGACTCACACACACACACACACACACACACACACACACACACACACACACACACACACAGACACACACAGACACACACAGACACACACAAACACATAGAAATGGGGTGATTGAGAAGGTGGATCTTCAGGCAGGAATGAGGGAACTATTACTACATCAGATAGGAGATCACCAGAGTGGAAGGGAGCAAATGATGTTTACGTGGGTCAGGGTCACCAGTGGTATATGGTAAGGCTCGGTGTTGAGACCAATAATCGTCTGAGTAATAACGTATGTAAATGACTTTCCTGATGGGTTGAACTCTTACATGAATGTGTTTACGGATGATACCAAGGTCACGAGGGAATAGATGAGGATAAGGATTGCATCAGTCCACAAGAGGACTAAGACAGATTCCTCTGTGGGTCTGCGTCCTAGTTGCTGACATTCAGTCGCAGATATTGTCAGTCATGAGGATGAGACACAGTGAAACAGGACCTCGGTTAGATTATCATCTAGCAGGATATAACCTGCAGGAATCTGTATGTGAGAGAGAGAGAGAGAGAGAGAGAGAGAGAGACTTGGGAGGAAAAACTGTTCCTAACTTGTTACCAGAACTCAATAGTAGGATTTTTTTTTTTTTTTAAGAAACAATCTGTCTGCCAGCAAATATCAGTAATGCATCAAAAATTCATGAATAAGAAAATATTCAGCTAGCTCTTTGCATCCTGCATAAGGCCAAAGCTAGAATATACCTCATCAACTTGGCCACTTCATTTATGAAGTACAAAGATCTAATAGAGAAGATCCACAGGAAGGCAACAAAGATAGTACCAGAACTGAGAGAGATGAGATACAGGGAAAGGCTAGAGACCTTAAATTTCCCACCGCTGGAGTGAGGTGTGACCTGACGACAAGACTAAGCTCTAGAATTAGCTTAATGACGTAGACGGTGAACGCTTATTTGGAAGATGGGGGGATAGATCAAACAGAGGCCACAACGTGAGATTAAGCGAAAAAAGTGTCATGTAAGATGTGAAGAAATAGTTCTATAGTATAAGAGGAGCGGATGAGTGGGGTGACATGTATGAGACCGTGAATGCTGATTGTATGCATGATTTTAAGCGATGGCAGTCCATGACGAGCGTGCGGTACATCTTTGGCATACTATTAAACAAATGACATGGCATTATCATCAACATATGAGGGTTTACTGGTGTCCTACACTCACATACCGCTCCCTTCCTAAGAGAAAGAGAGAGGAAAAAAGAAGAATCTCTGGTTCAATTGTTGTCCTTTGAATGAAACTACTCATGGCTGATACAATTATCAGCCTCTCATGGACGAAAAGACACATAAGGCCAGTGTCCTCAGGGCCAAAGTTCTGAAGGTTAAGGTTTTTTTAAAAGTCAAGGTTCTAAGCACCTTAGTCCTGAAGACAAGCGTCCGTAAGACGAAAATTCTTCACGGTTGAGGACCTTTAAGCCAAGATTCTCAAAACCAAAGCTCTCATGGCCAAAGCTTCGAAGGTCAAAGTCTTCATCAGGTCAAAGCCCTCTGGGACAAGGACCTTAGGGTAAAGGTCCACAAGCAGAAGACTGTTAAGACTAAGGTTCCTCAGAGTAAGACCTTCTGGTAAAGGTCGGCAAGACCAGAGTCAGCAGGTTGAGCACCTCATCAGGCTGAGGTCTTCAGGTTCCTGTTATCTGGCAGGTTCCAGATGAGCCACAATATGACTTTGTCCTCTTATAGGAAATTGAGTTCGAGTTTCCGTCAGTGGAAGTTGGGTCATCAGCGGTGTGCTAGAGTGCTTCTTGTGGGAAGAAGAAAACGTTTTATCATAACGTTTCTCCTCTGACCGTCAAATCTAATTTCGTATGGGTAGTCAGTACCTTTTCAAACCAAGTTATTGGTTAGGAATCATTCGTTGCAATACAAGATTTTGATATAATTTGTTAATTAGAATCTGCGAGACCTAAGAGTGTTAAGTTCTCAGAATTATTAAAACAAAAAAGCTGGATAAGTAAAGACATGAGAGTATAATCAAGAGTGGCCAGTCTCCCAGTCTTCATGCTGCCTGAAGTATTTACTGTGACTTGCTGTAAGTTCAACAACCTTGAAATACTACGAGAAATACGTTCGCGTGCTCCGTATAGCCTTGATGTCGACAGTCGAGGTAACAGAGGTGGGAGTTAATATATTCTATCCAGGTATTGCGATTATAATCCCATGGTTGACTGAATAAATGATACGAATATAGTTTTCCTTTTGCTCAGCCTATCTTTTCCATCCATCTTTGCGTGTCTGTCATTCTCTCTCCTCCTTTCCCTCTCTTGCAGCCTTACCCTAATGAGAACTCTGATCCTCTCTCTCTCTCTCTCTCTCTCTCTCTCTCTCTCTCTCTCTCTCTCTCTCTCTCTCTCTCTCTCTCTCTCTCTCTCTCTCTCTCTCTCTCTCTCTCTCTCGCAGTACAAAGGCGAATACATTAACCACACACCTCCCGGGGACACTGGTGACCTGGCAGGCAGACATCCCTGAGGACTGGCCACGCACCTCCTGGAGGCGCCAGAGGTCTGTCTGGCAGGCCTCAACCAGTCCCTGACTGAGGTCTGGCTACAACCGTAGAGACACCAGAGGTCTGGCAGGCAGCCAGTCCAAGGGTGTCTGGCCACACACCTACTGGAGACACTAGAGACCTGGCAAGCAGCCAGTCCTCGGGATTTGGAGGAGAGAGAGAGAGAGAGAGAGAGAGAGAGAGAGAGAGAGAGAGAGAGAGAGAGAGAGAGAGAGAGAGAGAGAGAGAGAGAGAGAGAGAGAGAGAGAGAGAGAGAGAGAGAGAGAGAGAGAGGCTAAACTACGTCGTGGAATAACCCGAGCTATTCTCATTTTCGGAGTATGAAGAGAAGGGCTTTGTTGTCGACTTTAAAATAATTTCCCGTTTTCTTCGAAAGGAACACAAAATACTTTTAATACAGTTCGTATACGTAGTGAAAATGTTGCATACACATTACAAAATATACAAAAGGAAACGTATATAAGTGGATGGACAGATATACAAAGACAGGGGGGGAGAGAGAGAGAGAGAGAGAGAGAGAGAGAGAGAGAGAGAGAGAGAGAGAGAGAGAGAGAGAGAGAGAGAGAGAGAGAGAGAGAGAGAGAGAGAAGAGTACATTGGAAAGACATTTTCATTATCTGTTTATGATGTAACTTACTTCTCCCTATTGTCACTTCTAAATCACTTCTTCTGGCAGCAACAGTGCATTTTCTGAAGTAAGCCTGTATGGAATTTGACAAGATAGATTGAAAGAAGAAATCCTACTATATAATCTAATCCCAATATCGCATCCTCTGTTGCCCTACATTACATGCTTATGGTCTGATATGACAAAAAGGAAATAATCTATACGTTTTTAGTACGTAAATTGAAGAAAAGTTTCAGTAGTTTTTGAAAGCATATACAGCTATTGCAACGGTAAAGTCTGATTGAAACTTGTTCCGCTGTTAAACATATCAGTCTACATCAGATAAATTCTATTAGTCCAAGTGACTATAATCTCATGTATTTTCATAAGATCCTGGTGATTTATGTTGTCGAATTCATTCAAAACTTTTAGACTTGTGTTAGATCACCGAGAAGTCTACCCATTTTGAATAAAAATGAAATATTGATTTCGTAGCCTCGCATCATATGGCACATTCTGTGCTGGAATGAGTTTTGTCATCCATCTGTGTACTTTTTCTAGATTTTCCTCATCCCTTTTCTCTGCAATAAGGGAACCAGTACTAAACTACATTTTCAAGATAGGGTCACATTAGAATATCAAGAATATAAAAGAGTCGGTAATATTTCTTGTATTTTGTTGTGTCAAATGGCATCTATTTACTTTTTCATCTGTCTGCCACATATTGTTTAGTTACTGATAACAACGCCAAGGTCTTGTCGCTGTTCATTTCGGTTTCCGGATTTTCGAATATTTGAAAAACATTTGTTTGGTATTTCTGTTTCCAACGCGTTTTACTTTACCATTGCCTACATTGAAATTACTCTGCCACTTGTTTGATCATTCTTGACAATTTGATGTACCTTTGAATTATTTCAGTCTTGGCCATTTATAGCTCTACCCACCAATTCTGTATCGCCAGCAAATTTGGAGACCCAAAGTAAAATCTTCTGTGGTACTTCTAAGTTGTCACACATAACATCTGGAAATTTTTAGTACATTTGTTAGAAAAGAAATTTTGTAATTACGTATTTGCAGTTACGTATTTGTACTGTACTGGGAGGAAGTTTTACACTCGAGGAGTTCCATCTCTTGAACATTCTATAACATCGTATAGCTTTTCTAGATTCATGTATGCTATCTACATTGTCTTGAATTGATTCGCCTTATTCCATTCATCCACTAGTCTATTATATATGTATTTCTTTCACATCTGTTTTGGCCTCATGTAGGATATTAACAGATTCCTAAATATTTCCAGATCCATGAAATTGAATGAAGTTCTAATATTTACCAACAAACAGTTGGTCTCTATTGTTGGAATATTGGACTCTGGCGAAGGGTTTAGGGACAATGTCGACTTCCATCTTCTTGTAGCTCTTTCCTCACTAAATGATACTTGAATCCAGGATTCTTTTGCTATAACCCATCCTTATTACGTGACCTACATTTGCTGGGCTTGAACTTTGTCAATAAGGTATCAGACCAACTTTGGGGTCTGTTAAGGTTCCTTTGTAAGCTGATGCAGTCCTCCACGCCTATCACTTCTCTTATGATCTTTGCACCATCTGGAAACATATTCAGGTAAGAGTCCAGTAATCATCCACATACAGCAAAAAGAGTGAGGGTTTCAGAAAAGAAACCTACGGTATTCTGTTGGTGATCTATTCTTATTTCGAGAAGGCTCCTTTGAAATGTGGCCTTTGTTCCCTTCCGCTAGAATAATCTTCCATCAGTCAAAAGAGCCTTCAACTGAATTCTGCTTGATGATCCAGTTTCTTAATCACCCTTCCATACGGTTATAGTTTCGCAGGTTCTCGTAGAAATCTAGGAGGTTCATTACACATCACCTCCATCCCCTAAAACCGTGCTGTTTCTCTCTTACGTCATACCGCCTCTGTTTATCTTCTCCATAACCCTATAGACCGTACTCCTACGGGAGACTGGTCTATATTTCAGCGCCTCCTCTCGATCTCCTTTCTTATAGAAAGATATTAAGATTCCACTCTCTTGCTCTGTCTTTCTCCAACAACATCTTAAGCAATACATCAAGAGGTTCGTCTACTGTATCTGCACACATTCTCGACACATATGATGAGATTTCATCAGGAACATCAAGCTTGTATGTTCAAGACTTTTTGGTACTCTGTTAATGTCGTTTATAGGTATCGAAATCCTTTCCTAAAAGCTCCTCCTCATTCTATCCCAACTTAAGTAGGATCTAAAGTGTCTTCCACTGTGAAAACACTTTTAAACTAGTTGTTCAGTTCCTTACATATCTTTATATCATCCTCTATAATTCTTCAAACTGAATCCCTTAGTCTGATTAGTAGCTTTTTAACTAGGAATTGACTCCGGATGAACTTATGGAAAAGTTTTGGATTTTCTCCTTCCTTTTCCACAATGTGCTTTACGAAGTTTCTTTGTTCCTCCTTACCCTGCTACACCCATTCCTTGCTCTCTCATACCTTGCACATACTGGCTGGCTGGAGTGTTGTCTATATCGTCACCACTCTGTACCTCGAAGCTCCTTTGCTTTATGACATGTATTATGGAAGCGTTCCTTCCCTCTTCCAGAATCTTCTCTCTGTGAGGCAAGAGGTACTCCTTCGTTGCAATCTTCAGTAAAACCTTTCATCACAAATCCTGGCTCCTGGCTACTGAACTTTTATTTTCTTTTTTTTTTTGAAAGCCATACTGGTCGTCCACCATCGTTTCATAATCTGAAAATCTTATGGTTTTGTGATCTTTTCTTCCATCGTTTTGTCTAAGATTGAAATATCTCAGTTTCTGCGGGTCATTACGAGCTTTGAATTCTGTCAACTTGTTAACCATTTGATTTATGTGATATCAGTTGCCGACTGACCTCCTTCAAGAATCTTTGTGTTACGGCATCAGGAATGATAGATATGTTTGTGGTCATATGGTCAATACATTCCAGTCTTTCATAATTCTAAATTTCAGTTACTTTTACCTTTCCGTCATCAAACCCTCGAAATATTTCCTTTCCTGTGGTAGTTGATGAATGTGTGATTCTCCTTCGACTGTATGTACAGAACTGAGGGATCTATTTAGTATGAAGATCACTTCGTTGTCGTCACCACTTTAGTTTACCATGCTCAGGTAATAGCTGTAGTATTGTAACTTTTCCCTTCTTCGTCTATCTTACAAATTTGTAGAATTCCTTGGGCTTATGTCTAACATTCATGGATATTCTTGTATTACACTCACGTTTACGTTGTCGTATGACCATCTTACACACACTCTGTAATCTCATTGGTTCTTGATTTTCATTGTTTACTATTGACTTGAAGTTCACATTGTGGCAGATTAGTTCTTCTGTGTTCCTAGTCATCCAGTTGGTTTACAGTTTACATTGGCATGTATCACCGTTTCTCTCGAAGCTTCAACCTCCACACAGAACTAACTGGTAATCAAAATAATTTACTTCTCTTAAGCTGCATCAACATTGAGGAGTAATGTAGAGTTCTTAGTAATATTTTAGTTTAACTTGTTTTCTCGAAGTTTGCGCTTGTATGATATGAGAGAGAGAGAGAGAGAGAGAGAGAGAGAGAGAGAGAGAGAGAGAGAGAGAGAGAGAGAGAGAGAGAGAGAGAGAGAGAGAGAGAGAGAGAGAGAGAGAGAGAGAAGGGGGGGGGACCTTGCCTCTATCAAGTTAGACTGTGAGAAGGAGGGCTTCTCTCATCAAGCATCAAAAACCTTCTCGCTCTAAGGAAGACCGACACTTCCCTGCTGCTGATTGCAGTACGGCAATTAAGCTGCGGCAGCCCTGTGAAACGGTACCTGAAGCTGTAATACATATATATATATATATATATATATATATATATATATATATATATATATATATATATATATATATATATATATATATATATATATATATATATATATATATATGAGCTCCTCTTCGCCAACGGAACTACCTTGGCCCACCAGTGATGCTACTACGTTTGTGAATCAAGAACCATTGCAACACAAACCTCGCCAGGTGGTAGAGTGTCCCGCAGTGTATCGAGACAGACTTCCCCAGAACTTTTTTAAAGGGGAAGTAAATGTTTATAGTTGTGTTACTGGAGTGATAGTTTTCATACATGGTGCTTTGACAAGAAAATAGTGAAATTGGAAAAAATGTAGCTTAGACATTGAAGATTATTGATACAGTGGTTAAATTGATGAGAACTGCTATTGACGTTTGTGTAAATAAATTAAACATTTCCTTTCCATAGCCAGAGGTTGAACCATTATGTGACATTCATTTTTTCATTTCATTTCAAGCTAGAAGTTTCAGTTTTCTAAATTGTTTCTTACATTTTTCACATGTATATATATGTATGTGTGTGTGTGTGTATATGTGCGTGTGTGTGTGTATGTGTGTGTATGTGTATATATATATGTATATTATCCCTGGGGATTGGGGTGAAAGAATACTTCCCACGCATTCCTCGCGTGTTGTAGAAAGCGACTAGAGGTAACGGGAGCGGGGGGGCCAGAAATCCTCCCCTCCTTGTATTTTTTTTAACTTTCTAAAATGGGAAACAGAAGAACGAGTCACGCGGGGAGTGCTCATCCTCCTCGAAGGCTCAGATTGGGGTGCCTAAATGTGTGTGGATGTAACCAAGATGTGAAAAAAGGAGAGATAGGTAGTATGTTTGAGGAAAGGAACCTGGATGTTTTGGCTCTGAGTGAAACGAAGCTCAAGGGTAAAGGGGAAGAGTGGTTTGGGAATGTCTTGGGAGTAAAGTCAGGGGTTAGTGAGAGGACAAGAGCAAGGGAAGGAGTAGCAGTACTCCTGAAACAGTTGTGGAAGTATGTGATAGAATGTAAGAAAGTAAATTCTCGATTAATATGGGTAAAACTGAAAGTTGATGGAGAGAGATGGGTGATTATTGGTGCATATGCACCTGGGCATGAGAAGAAAGATCATGAGAGGCAAGTGTTTTGGGAGCAGCTGAATGAGTGTGTTAGTGGTTTTGATGCACGAGACCGGGTTATAGTGTTGGGTGATTTGAATGCAAAGGTGAGTAATGTGGCAGTTGAGGGAATAATTGGTATACATGGGGTGTTCAGTGTTGTAAATGGAAATGGTGAAGAGCTTGTAGATTTATGTGCTGAAAAAGGACTGATGATTGGGAATACCTGGTTTAAAAAGCGAGATATACATAAGTATACTTATGTAAGTAGGAGAGATGGCCAGAGAGCGTTATTGGATTACGTGTTAATTGACAGGCGCGCGAAAGAGAGACTTTTGGATGTTAATGTGCTGAGAGGTGCAACTGGAGGGATGTCTGATCATTATCTTATGGAGGCTAAGGTGAAGATTTGTATGGGTTTTCAGAAAAGAAGAGTGAATGTTGGGGTGAAGAGGGTGGTGAGAATAAGTGAGCTTGGGAAGGAGACTTGTGTGAGGAAGTACCAGGAGAGACTGAGTACAGAATGGAAAAAGGTGAGAACAATGGAAGTAAGGGGAGTTGGGGAGGAATGGGATGTATTTAGGGAATCAGTGATGGATTGCGCAAAAGATGCTTGTGGCATGAGAAGAGTGGGAGGTGGGTTGATTAGAAAGGGTAGTGAGTGGTGGGATGAAGAAGTAAGAGTATTAGTGAAAGAGAAGAAAGAGGCATTTGGACGATTTTTGCAGGGAAAAAATGAAATTGAGTGGGAGACGTATAAAAGAAAGAGACAGGAGGGCAAGAGAAAGGTGCAAGAGGTGAAAAAAAGGGCAAATGAGAGTTGGGGTGAGAGAGTATCATTAAATTTTAGGGAGATTTAAAAGATGTTCTGGAAGGAGGAAAATAAAGTGCGTAAGACAAGGGAGCAAATGGGAACTTCAGTGAAGGGCGCAAATGGGGAGGTGATAACAAGTAGTGGTGATGTGAGAAGGAGATGGAGTGAGTATTTTGAAGGTTTGTTGAATGTGTTTGATGATAGAGTGGCAGATATAGGGTGTTTTGGTCGAGGTGGTGTGCAAAGTGCGAGGGTTAGGGAAAATGAGTTGGTAAACAGAGAAGAGGTAGTAAAAGCTTTGAGGAAGATGAAAGCCGGCAAGGCAGCAGGTTTGGATGGCATTGCAGTGGAATTTATTAAAAAAGGGGGTGACTGTATTGTTGACTTGTTGGTAAGGTTATTTAATGTATGTATGACTCATGGTGAGGTGCCTGAGGATTGGCGGAATGCGTGCATAGTGCCATTGTACAAAGGCAAAGGGGATAAGAGTGAGTGCTCAAATTACAGAGGTATAAGTTTGTTGAGTATTCCTGGCAAATTATATGGGAGGGTATTGATTGAGAGGGTGAAGGCATGTACAGAGCATCAGATTGGGGAAGAACAGGTGTGTGGTTTCAGAAGTGGTAGAGGATGTGTGGATCAGGTGTTTGCTTTGAAGAATGTATGTGAGAAATACTTAGAAAAGCAAATGGATTTGTATGTAGCATTTATGGATCTGGAGAAGGCATATAATAGAGTTGATAGAGATGCTCTGTGGAAGGTATTAAGAATATATGGTGTGGGAGGCAAGTTGTTAGAAGCAGTGAAAAGTTTTTATCGAGGATGTAAGGCATGTGTACGTGTAGGAAGAGAGGAAAGTGATTGGTTCTCAGTGAACGTAGGTTTGCGGCAGGGGTGTGTGATGTCTCCATGGTTGTTTAATTTGTTTATGGATGGGGTTGTTAGGGAGGTGAATGCAAGAGTTTTGGACAGAGGGGCAAGTATGAAGTCTGTTGGGGATGAGAGAGCTTGGGAAGTGAGTCAGTTGTTGTTCGCTGATGATACAGCGCTGGTGGCTGATTCATGTGAGAAACTGCAGAAGCTGGTGACTGAGTTTGGTAAAGTGTGTGAAAGAAGAAAGTTAAGAGTAAATGTGAATAAGAGCAAGGTTATTAGGTACAATAGGGTTGAGGGTCAATTCAATTGGGAGGTGAGTTTGAATGGAGAAAAACTGGAGGAAGTGAAGTGTTTTAGATATCTGGGAGTGGATCTGGCAGCGGATGGAACCATGGAAGTGGAAGTGGATCATAGGGTGGAGGAGGGGGCGAAAATTCTGGGAGCCTTGAAGAATGTGTGGAAGTCGAGAACATTATCTCGGAAAGCAAAAATGGGTATGTTTGAAGGAATAGTGGTTCCAACAATGTTGTATGGTTGCGAGGCGTGGACTATGGATAGAGTTGTGCGCAGGAGGATGGATGTGCTGGAAATGAGATGTTTGAGGACAATGTGTGGTATGAGGTGGTTTGATCGAGTAAGTAACGTAGGGGTAAGAGAGATGTGTGGAAATAAATAGAGCGTGGTTGAGAGAGCAGAAGAGGGTGTTTTGAAATGGTTTGGTCACATGAAGAGAATGGGTGAGGAAAGATTGACCAAGAGGATATATGTGTCGGAGGTGGAGGGAACGAGGAGAAGAGGGAGACCAAATTGGAGGTGGAAAGATGGAGTGAAAAAGATTTTGTATGATCGGGGCCTGAACATGCAGGAGGGTGAAAGGAGGGCAAAGAATAGAGTGAATTGGAGCGATGTGGTATACCGGGGTTGACGTGCTGTCAGTGGATTGAATCAAGACGTGTGTATGGGGGTGGGTTGGGCCATTTCTTTCGTCTGTTTCCTTGCGCTACCTCGCAAACGCGGGAGACAGCGACAAAGCAAAAAAAAAAAAAAAAAAATATATATATATATATATATATATATATATATATATATATATATATATATATATATATATATATATATATATATATATATGGATGTTTGGAACCATGAAAGCGGAAGTGAGTCTTAGGGTGAGGGAGGGGGCAAAAGTTCTACGAGCGTCGAAAAATGTGTGGAAGGCGAGAACATTGTCTCGGAAAGCAAAAATAGGTATGCTTGAAGGAATAGTGGTTCCAGCAATGTTATATGCTTGCGAGGCGTGGGCTATAGATAAAGTTGTGCGGAGGAGGGTGGATGTGTTGGAAATGAGATGTTTGAGGACAATGTGTGGTGTGAGGTGGTTTGATTGAGTAAGTAACGGAAGGGTAAGAGAGATATGTGGTAATAAAAAGAGTGTGGTTGAGAGGCAGAAGAGGGTGTTTTGAAATGGTTTGGTCACATGGAGAGAATGAGTGAGGGAAGACTGACAAAGAGGACATATGTGTCAGAGGTGGAGGGAAAAAGGAGAAGTGGGAGACCAAATTGGAGGTGGAAGGATGGTGTGAAAAAGATTTTGAGCGATCGGGGCCTGAACATACAGGAGGGTGAAAGACGTGCAAGGAATAGAGTGAATTGGAACGATGTGGTATATCGGGATCGACGTGGTATCAATGGATTGAACCAGGGCATGTGAATCGTCCGGGGTAAACCAAGGAAAGGTCTGTGGGGCCTGGATGCGGAAAGGGAGCTGTGGTTTCGGTATATCACAAATGAGAGGTAAAGACTGAGTGTGAACGAATGGGGCCTTTTTTTTCTGTTCTTGGGGCTACCTCGATGGAGGGGGGCGGGTGCTAACGTGGGAAATGGCGAATAGTTTAAAAAAAGAAAAGAATATATATATATATATATATATATATATATATATATATATATATATATATATATATATTTTTTTTTTTTTTTCTTTCTTTTTTTTTTATGCTTTGTCGCTGTCTCCCGCGTTTGCGAGGTAGCGCAAGGAAACAGACGAAAGAAATGGCCCAACCCACCCCCATACACATGTATATACATACGTCCACACACGCAAATATACATACCTACACAGCTTTCCATGGTTTACCCCAGACGCTTCACATGCCCTGATTCAATCCACTGACAGCACGTCAACCCCGGTATACCACTTCGATCCAATTCACTCTATTCCTTGCCCTCCTTTCACCCTCCTGCATGTTCAGGCCCCGATCACACAAATCTTTTTCACTCCATCTTTCCACCTCCAATTTGGTCTCCCACTTCTCCTCGTTCCCTCCACCTCCGACACATATATCCTCTTGGTCAGTCTTCCCTCACTCACACACACATGTATATACATACACGTCTACACAGCACATATACATACCTATACATCTCAACGTAAACATATATATACACACACAGACATACACATATATACACGTGTACATAAGTCATACTGTCTGCTCTTATTCATTCCCGTCGCCACCCCATCACACATGATATAACAACCTCCTCCCCCCGCATGCGCGCGAGGTAGCGCTAGGAAAAGACAACAAAGGCCCCATTCATTCACACTCAGTCTCTAGCTGTCACGTATAATGCACCGAAACCACAGCTCCCTTTACACATCCAGGCCCCATAAAAACTTTCCATGATTTATCCAAGACGCTTCACATGCCCTGGTTCAATCCATTGACAACACGTCGACCCCGGTATACCACATCGTTCCAATTCACTCTATTCCTTGCACGCCTTTCACCCCCATGCATGTTCAAGCCCCGATCACTCAAAAATCTTTTTCACTAAAACTTTCCACATCCAGTTTGGTTTCCAACTTCTCCGCGTTCCCTCCACCTCTGACACATATATCCCCTCTGTCAATCTTTCCTCACTCATTCTCTCCATGTGACCAAACCATTTCTAAACACCCTCTTCTGCTCCCTCAACCACACTCTTTTTATTACCACACATCTCTCTTACCCTTTCATTACTTAATCGAGCAAACCACCTCACACCACATATTGTCCTCAAACATCTCATTTCCAGCACATCCACCCTCCTCCGCACATCTCTGTCTATAGCCCACGCCTCGCAGCCATATAACATTGTTGGAACCACTATTCCTTTAAACATACCCATTTTCGCTTTCCTCTATAACGTTCTCGACTTCCACACATTTTCCAACGCTCCCAGAGCATTCGTCCCCTCCCCCACCCTATGATTCACTTCCGTTTCCATGGTTCCATCCGCTGCCAAATCCACTTCTAGATATCTAAAATACTTTACTTCCTCCAGTTTTTCTCCATTCAAACTTATCTCCCAATTGACTTGTCCCTCAACCCTACTGTACCTAATAACCTTGCTCATATTCATATATATATATATATATATATATATATATATATATATATATATATATATATATATATATATATATATAAGAAAAACTTGTACTGAATTCGTAAAAGTACCTAGCCATGTTGGAAGGTTGCCTCACGCCAGCCACATATGCTACAACTCTCCAGTAACAACAACAGCTGAGGGTAACACGGTAATAACAGCTGATGACCCGTAATTCTCCTCTTAACCAAGTGGCTCTCAGCCCACCACAGGGGCTAGTCACGCCAACCTTGGATAAGCACCGCACAGACAAGTCCCCTCACTCGTCCGTGCCATAATCCTTCCCCTTAACGTCGGTGACTCACACAGCGGCCATGGACCAAGTCATCCCTGGCTACGTGATCCCAGGGCGAACGCCAGGAGCCTCCTACATACACCATGTCAGGGAACACCACTCCTTCCTTGGTCACCACTGGACCTCTCCCTTGAGATGAGTCTCCCTAGTTCTTCAGTGAGTCGTCCCCTCCCCCCTTTTCTGTTTACCCTTCGAGGAGTACCCCTTGGGCATAGGTGAACCCCACTAGCAGCAGTACCCTTAAATGAGTCCGCTGTCGGATGGTGAGTCTCTTAAGCATTAACCCATAAATGAGTCACTTAATTTGATTACTCTTAGGTAAGTTCCTCTCGTTGTTTCCCTCTAAAGTCGTCTTTAGTTGCTTCCCCTTGCCTGAATTTTTCCCCACATGTTTCCCCTCAGAAAGTTCCGGCATTTCCTTCCCTTTTCATGAGACCCCCTGATCTTGTCCCTCGATGAATCCCTCAGTTGCTTCCCCTTAAGCAGCGAGCTACATCCCTTTTGATGCATCCCTTAGTTACTTTCCCTTTGATGTATCCCTTAGTTGCCTTCTCTTTGATGCATCCTTTTAGTTGGGAATTCTAGATCGGTCCCTCCGTCCCATTGTCCTCGTGTCTGAGTTCCCTTACCTGGGTTTTCTTCGCCAGTGTTCCGTTCATCCCCTTAACCCAGTAAAATGCGGGACTCTTAGATGACTTCCCATACATGCATTCTGTCAAGTGCAAGCCCTTAGTTGAGTCCCCTGTTATGACCTCCCCTTAGACTGCACCACCCCTGCCTGTCCTTATGTTCCCTCCACCCCTTTACTACAGGGGGAGGGGCGGGGGGCGGGGGAGGGGCAAGTTACGTTCATTTGGGTGCGTCTCTTCAGTTGCGTCCTGCGAGATACGTTTTCTTTGCTGCGTCCATTCCTCTGGCGACTCGCCTGGGGCAGGTCTCCTCCCAGGATGCGTCATCTCGGCCGCCTCGTCCGAGATGCGTTTCCTCAGTCATGAAAAGAGGAGGTGGCTGGGGAGGGGGATGTGGGAGGGAGGTGTTAGGGATGGGGTAGGGATGTTAGGCTGAGGGACGGGGGGGGGGGGGAGGGAGGAGGGAGTGAGGGTGATGTTAAAGCAGCTATGACATTAGACCAAGAGGAGGCCAACTTTGTTGGGTTAATGGCGATGTGTGTTCATAATGGTTCATGATACCGTGAAAGGTGACAGATGGCGCTACGATCCGTCGTCAGGAGGATACTGGTGTGTGTGTGTGTGTGTGTGTGTGTGTGTGTGTGTGTGTGTGTGTGTGTGTGTTACGAGGAGAAAGTTTTACTCTCGTGTTAACCCACCGTTTAACCTAATAAATACATATATAAATATATATATATATATATATATATATATATATATATATATATATATATATATATATATATATATATATATGTATATATATATATATATGTATATATATATATATATATATATATATATATATGTATATATATAAATATATATATATACATATATATATATATATATATATATATATATATATATATATATATATATATATATATATATATATATATATATATATATATATATATTTATATATATTTTTCTTTCTTTCTTTCATACTATTCGCCATTTCCCGCGCTAGCAAGGTAGCGTTAAGAACAGAGGACTGGGCCTCTGAGGGAATATCCTCACCTGGCCTCGTTCTCTGTTCCTTCTTTTGGAAAATAAAAAAAAAAAAAAAAAAACGAGAGGGGAGGATTTCCATCCTCCCCGCTCCCTCCCCTTTTAGTCGCCTTCTACGACACGCAGGGAATACGTGGGAAGTATTCTTTCTCCCCTATCCCCAGGGATAATTTATATATATATATATATATATATATATATATATATATATATATATATATTTTGCTTTTTTTTTTTTGCTTTGTCGCTGTCTCCTGCGTTTGCGAGGTAGCGCAAGGAAACAGACGAAAGAAATGGCCCAACCCACCCCCATACACATGTATATACATACGTCCACACAAGCAAATATACATACCTACATAGTTTTCCATGGTTTACCCCAGACGCTTCACATGCCCTGATTCAATCCACTGACAGCACGTCAACCCCGGTATACCACATCGATCCAATTCACTCTATTCCTTGCCCTCCTTTCACCCTCATGCATGTGCAAGCCCCGATCACACAAAATCTTTTTCACTCCATCTTTCCACCTCCAATTTGGTCTCCCACTTCTTCTCGTTCCCTCCACCTCCGACACATATATCCTCTTGGTCAATCCTTCCGCACTCATTCTCTCCATGTACCCAAACCATTTCAAAACACCCTCCTCTGCTCTCTCAACCACGTTCTTTTTATTTCCACACATCTCTCTTACCCTTACGTGACTTACTCGATCAAACCACCTCACACCACACATTGTCCTCAAACATCTCATTTCCAGCACATCTATCCTCCTGCGCACAACTCTATCCATAGCCCACGCCTCGCAACCATACAACATTGTTGGAACCACTATTCCTTCAAACATACCCATTTTTGCTTTCTGAGATAATGTTCTCGACTTCCACACATTCTTCAAGGCTCCCAGAATTTTCGCCCCCTCCCCCAACCTATGATCCACTTCCGCTTCC
>NC_092240.1:38156302-38168802 GCF_036320965.1 Panulirus ornatus
ATGATAATACTATAATAATCAAAATAATAATGATAATAATAATGATATTAATAACAATAATAATAATAATAATAATAATAATAATAATAATAATAATGATAATAATAATAATAATAATAATGATAATAATTCTTTTTCTTTTTCTTTCATACTATTTGCCATTTCCCGCGATAGCGAGGTAGCGTTAAGAACAGAGGACTGGGTCTTTGAGGGAATATCCTCACCTGGCCCTCTTTTCTGTTCCTTCTTTTCGAAAAAAAAAAAAATAATAATAATGATAATAATAATAATAATAATAATAATAATAATAATAATAATGATAATAATAATAATAATAATAATAATAATAATAATAACAATAATAATAATAATAATAATAATAATAATAATAATAATAAGAAGAAGAAGAAGAAGAAAAGAGGAAGACTTTTCCTGATAATCCAGACTACAGCCCAGCCCCGCACTGGCAATGTCTGGATTTGGAGCAGCCAGAGCTGGCAACTGCTGGAAGATAGATGGAGGCCTGGACGTGAACCTTGCCGGAGGTGGGAATATACACACGTATGAAGTGTTGGATGAGACAGGTGTTAAGTGTTGGATTGATAGCAAAGAAACAGGTGTTAAGTAATGGATTGATAGCGATGAGACGGGTGTTAAGTGATGGAGTAATAGCAATGAGACAGGTGTTAAGTGATGGAGTGATAGTGAAGAGACAGGTGTTAAGTGTTGGATTGATAGTGATGAGACAGGTGTTAAGTGATGGAGTAATAGCAATGAGACAGGTGTTAAGTGATGGATTGACAGTGGTGAGACAGGCGTTAAGTGATGGAGTAATAGCAATGAGACAGGTGTTAAGTGTTGGATTGATAGTAATGAGACAGGTGTTTAGTGATGGAGTAATAGCAATGAGACAGGTGTTAAGTAATGGAGTGATAGTGATGATTCAGGTGTTAAGTGATGGATTGATAGTGATGAGACAGGTGTTAAGTGATGGATTGATAGTAATGAGACAGGTGTTAAGTGATGGATTGATAGTGATGAGACAGGTGTTAAGTGATGGATTGATAGTGATGAGACAGGTGTTAAGTGATGGATTGATAGTGATGAGACAGGTGTTAAGTGATGGATTGATAGTAATGAGACAGGTGTTAAGTGATGGATTGATAGTGATGAGACAGGTGTTAAGTGATGGATTGATAGTAATGAGACAGGTGTTAAGTGATGGAGTAATAGCAATGAGACAGGTGTTAAATGATGGATTGATAGTGATGATTCAGGTGTTAAGTGATGGATTGATAGTGATGAGACAGGTGTTAAGTGACGGAGTAATTGCGATGAGACAGGAGTTAAGTGATAGATTGACAGTGGTGAGACAGGCGTTAAGTGATGGATTGATAGAAATGAGACAGGTGTTAAGTGATGGATTGATAGTGATGAGACAGGTGTTAAGTGATGGATTGATAGTAATGAGACAGGTGTTAAGTGATGGATTGATAGTGATGAGACAGGTGTTAAGTGATGGATTGATAGTAATGAGACAGGTGTTAAGTGATGGATTGATAGTGATGAGACAGGTGTTAAGTGATGGATTGATAGTAATGAGACAGGTGTTAAGTGATGGATTGATAGTGATGAGACAGGTGTTAAGTGATGGATTGATAGTAATGAGACAGGTGTTAAGTGATGGATTGATAGTGATGAGACAGGTGTTAAGTGATGGATTGATAGTAATGAGACAGGTGTTAAGTGATGGATTGATAGTGATGAGACAGGTGTTAAGTGATGGATTGATAGTGATGAGACAGGTGTTAAGTGATGGATTGATAGTAATGAGACAGGTGTTAAGTGTTGGAGTGATAGTGATGATATAGGCTTCGTATTATATCATGGTGATGACAGGGGTGTAAGGGATCACAATAATAATGAAGACAGCAGAAAGGTGTGTGTGTGTGTGTGTGTGTGTGTGTGTGTGTGTGTGTGTGTGTGTGTGTGTGTGTGTGTGTGTGAGTGTGTGTGTGTGTGTGTTTGTGTGTCGTGATGAATAAGATGCTCATCAATAACTAGAAATCAGACCGTATGATACAGTAACTAAATAAAACATATTCTAATACCAGTGGCGTTAGGTCTGTGTTATTCTGGAAATGTATGATATAAGATGATGGCTATGATACATTCTAACATTCTTGGTAAGGTGTGTATATCAACCAGGTGTTGAGTGAGTGGTGAACAGGTGAATGTGTAAAGTGTTGTTAGGCCAAAGACATGGAAGCGTTCAGGATACTGTAAAGCCAGAGGAAGTGAACATCAGTAACGTGTTTAAGCAAAGGTAATCCATTACTGAGAATTAGATCTTTAGAATGGAGTCCGCCTATTCCCAACGAACTTATATCCCCAGCATTGAACGAGGTGGAATGAAGGGGTACACACAGAAATCCTGCTGGAGTACCTTTGGCTGCAGTGACCACTAGAAGACTGCCAGAGACGAAGACATACACGAGCGGGATAAACCTTGGGAGGTTTGAAGTGGATCAGTGGAAGCCAGAGAGAAGACCATTCATCTGATGATGCCTCCTGATGGTCGGTGTTGGAAAACAGGCCTGGTAAGGAAGGTGACCTCGATCTGCGAGTTCGTCGGTAAATGGGTCGAGCACAGATGGCTGCCCTCGCACACGAAGCAATGCAAGAATATACTCATAAAATTCAGTTGCTTTCGGTAAGATCTGAGCAGTTTTGAGCAGCAGGCACAGGCTTGAGTTTTCTCCAAAAGCTAATGGGATCAAATGGCAGAAATCTAATACTGAAATAAGGTTGGATATTCTCTTAATGATGACATCAAGATAATGCAGAAAAGGTTTCCGCTTTGTGTTATTTAATCATTTCATATAATGTTTCTGTAATAGACATTTTACATTTTTGCCTGGAAGATGATGTTAGCCAAGCCACCTCACCGCGTCCAGCGTTGGCAATGACTGGGTCGGCGTCAGCGATGACCTCACTCATCTCGGGTCAGCCACTAGAGCGCACTTGTTTTTGTGACCTGGATCGATCCTCAGCCACGACACCTGGCCTGGGCTGAGTGTGCCCAGCTGCCAAATACAACTTCACAAGTTCTCGCTCACACAGGTATTGGCAGGTGGTGAGTCCGATTGGAAGAGCAATGAGATTTCATGTAGGCGATGGTTCACTGATTTCAAGGTTATGAGAAAGCAGTAGACACACACACACACACACACACACACACACACACACACACACACACACACAAATATAAACACATATTGATACAAAAACAGATACACAAATTTAAATACAGAGACACTCACTCACGTGAGCCTCGTCCGTGCGCACGCAAGCAGGTAGAATTCGATTTTTCCCAGCGAGTGACGTCCGCTGGCCTACCGCCAGCCTCCTCCAGGCGTCTCCAGGAACGTGGCAGACGGACCTCCAGGTTCTAGTGGTTGGGTATGCTGTGGCGTATACCTCAGTGGGTTATCATACCTGCGAGTATCATACTCCAAGTATACACGCTATATCAAGGCGGTCAGATACGCCTCCGCCTGGGAGCAAGTTACGATGCAGATGATAGTAAAGTGGTCATGACATGACGGTACGGGCCTCATGGAGGGCGGTACAACCCTTGAACACGACGGTACGGCCCTCAAGGAAGACGGTACAACCCTTGAACACGATGGTACGGCCCTCAAGGAAGACGGTACCACCCTTGAACACGACGGTACGGCCCTCAAGGAAGACGGTACAACCCTTGAACACGACGGTATGGGCCTCAAGGAAGATGGTACAACCCTTGAACACGATGGTACGGCCCTCAAGGAAGACGGTACCACCCTTGAACACGACGGTACGGCCCTTAAGGAAGACGGTACAACCCTTGAACACGACGGTACGGGCCTCAAGGAAGACGGTACAACCCTTGAACACGATGGTACGGCCCTCAAGGAAGACGGTACAACCCTTGAACACGACGGTATGGGCCTCAAGGAAGACGGTACAACCCTTGAACACGACGGTATGGGCCTCAAGGAAGACGGTACAACCCTTGAACACGACGGTACGGGCCTCAAGGAAGACGGTACGTCTCTTAAACACGACGACACGATAGGTGGGTATGACAGCCTGGCCTTTGAACTGAAGCTAAAAGGTCAGGTCAAAGGTCACGTCTTTACCCCCAAAGGTCGTACCGTCGTGCTCAGGGAATTAAGGTAGAACAGTCCCATCCTGACACGACTGATGAACAATGGCTGATGTTAAGCAGGAGAAGAAGAAATATGTCTCCATACATTAGGCTCCATCCACCCTTCTCACCAACAGTTTAAAACTGAATTTTCCAAAGCAAATTACAGTGGGTAACCCTCTGGTATTACAGTGGGTAACCCTCTGGTGTTACAGTGGGTAACCCTCTGGTTTTACAGTGGGTAACCCTCTAGTATTACAGTGGGTAACCCTCTGGTTTTACAGTGGGTAACCCTCTGGTATTACAGTGGGTAACCCTCTGGTTTTACAGTGGGTAACCCTCTAGTATTACAGTGGGTAACCCTCTCGTGTTACAGTGGGTAACCCTCTGGTTTTACAGTGGGTAACCCTCTAGTATTACAGTGGGTAACCCTCTCGTGTTACAGTGGGTAACCCTCTGGTTTTACAGTGGGTAACCCTCTGGTTTTACAGTGGGTAACCCTCTGGTTTTACAGTGGGTAACCCTCTGGTGTTACAGTGGGTAACCCTCTAGTATTACAGTGGGTAACCCTCTGGTGTTACAGTGGGTAACCCTCTAGTATTACAGTGGGTAACCCTCTGGTTTTACAGTGGGTAACCCTCTGGTATTACAGTGGGTAACCTTCTGGTTTTACAGTGGGTAACCCTCTGGTTTTACAGTGGGTAACCCTCTGGTATTACAGTGGGTAACCCTCTGGTTTTACAGTGGGTAACCCTCTGGTTTTACAGTGGGTAACCCTCTGGTTTTACAGTGGGTAACCCTCTGGTGTTACAGTGGGTAACCCTCTAGTATTACAGTGGGTAACCCTCTGGTGTTACAGTGGGTAACCCTCTGGTGTTACAGTGGGTAACCCTCTAGTATTACAGTGGGTAACCCTCTAGTATTACAGTGGGTAACCCTCTGGTGTTACAGTGGGTAACCCTCTGATATTACAGTGGGTAACCCTCTGGTGTTACAGTGGGTAACCCTCTAGTATTACAGTGGGTAACCCTCTAGTATTACAGTGGGTAACCCTCTGGTGTTACAGTGGGTAACCCTCTGATATTACAGTGGGTAACCCTCTGGTGTTACAGTGGGTAACCCTCTGGTATTACAGTGGGTAACCCTCTGGTGTTACAGTGGGTAACCCTCTAGTATTACAGTGGGTAACCCTCTGGTGTTACAGTGGGTAACCCTCTGGTATTACAGTGGGTAACCCTCTGGTGTTACAGTGGGTAACCCTCTGGTATTACAGTGGGTAACCCTCTGGTGTTACAGTGGGTAACCCTCTGGTATTACAGTGGGTAACCCTCTGGTGTTACAGTGGGTAACCCTCTGGTGTTACAGTGGGTAACCCTCTGGTGTTACAGTGGGTAACCCTCTGGTTTTACAGTGGGTAACCCTCTGGTGTTACAGTGGGTAACCCTCTGGTGTTACAGTGGGTAACCCTCTGGTGTTACAGTGGGTAACCCTCTAGTATTACAGTGGGTAACCCTCTGGTGTTACAGTGGGTAACCCTCTGGTTTTACAGTGGGTAACCCTCTGGTGTTACAGTGGGTAACCCTCTGGTGTTACAGTGGGTAACCCTCTGGTGTTACAGTGGGTAACCCTCTAGTATTACAGTGGGTAACCCTCTGGTGTTACAGTGGGTAACCCTCTAGTATTACAGTGGGTAACCCTCTAGTATTACAGTGGGTAACCCTCTGGTGTTACAGTGGGTAACCCTCTGGTATTACAGTGGGTAACCCTCTGGTGTTACAGTGGGTAACCCTCTAGTATTACAGTGGGTAACCCTCTGGTGTTACAGTGGGTAACCCTCTGGTATTACAGTGGGTAACCCTCTGGTGTTACAGTGGGTAACCCTCTGGTGTTACAGTGGGTAACCCTCTGGTGTTACAGTGGGTAACCCTCTGGTGTTACAGTGGGTAACCCTCTGGTGTTACAGTGGGTAACCCTCCGGTATTACAGTGGGTAACCCTCTGGTGTTACAGTGGGTAACCCTCTGGTGTTACAGTGGGTAACCCTCTGGTGTTACAGTGGGTAACCCTCTAGTATTACAGTGGGTAACCCTCTGGTGTTACAGTGGGTAACCCTCTGGTGTTACAGTGGGTAACCCTCTGGTGTTACAGTGGGTAACCCTCTGGTATTACAGTGGGTAACCCTCTGGTGTTACAGTGGGTAACCCTCTGGTGTTACAGTGGGTAACCCTCTGGTATTACAGTGGGTAACCCTCTAGTGTTACAGTGGGTAACCCTCTGGTGTTACAGTGGGTAACCCTCTAGTATTACAGTGGGTAACCCTCTGGTGTTACAGTGGGTAACCCTCTGGTGTTACAGTGGGTAACCCTCTGGTATTACAGTGGGTAACCCTCTGGTGTTACAGTGGGTAACCCCCTAGTGTTACAGTGGGTAACCCTCTGGTGTTACAGTGGGTAACCCTCTGGTATTACAGTGGGTAACCCTCTGGTGTTACAGTGGGTAACCCTCTGGTGTTACAGTGGGTAACCCTCTGGTGTTACAGTGGGTAACCCTCTGGTATTACAGTGGGTAACCCTCTGGTGTTACAGTGGGTAACCCTCTGGTGTTACAGTGGGTAACCCTCTGGTGTTACAGTGGGTAACCCTCTGGTGTTACAGTGGGTAACCCTCCGGTATTACAGTGGGTAACCCTCTGGTGTTACAGTGGGTAACCCTCTGGTATTACAGTGGGTAACCCTCTGGTGTTACAGTGGGTAACCCTCTGGTGTTACAGTGGGTAACCCTCTGGTATTACAGTGGGTAACCCTCTAGTGTTACAGTGGGTAACCCTCTGGTGTTACAGTGGGTAACCCTCTGGTGTTTTTTATGAAGCCAGACTTCATAAGGGACACAAACACCACGGGTGTTGACACTATAGAACTAAAAAATCTTAAACTAAATCCCACACACTTATTCTTATTCTTTCAGTATGATTGGTGACATTTCAGAGATAAACTACTGAGGGAATCTAATTAAACCTTGGAAAAAATCAACATATACTTCGGTAGTTTGCTGAATACACAGCAAGTCTTACTGAAAATTGTTTACCCTTGAAGCGCATTGAAAAGAAATATTTTTTCAGTGGCAGTTTATTCATGATGCCGTAACGATAAGGATGTTAGCAACAATAAATGAATTATTATTCTCATACAGAGAACAGTACCTTTAATCAACACTTTCCTATGTATGTTGAGAAATTGTATAAGACGCTTCGTTTTAATAGAAAATTTGCACCTAGTATTCTGTCACTTCTAGACCCATATATATATATATATATATATATATATATATATATATATATATATATATATATATATATATATATATATATATATATATATATATATATCCCTGGGGATAGGGGAGAAAGAATACTCCCCAAGTATTCCCTGCGTGTCGTAGAAGGCGACTAAAAGGGGTGGGAGCGGGGGCTGGAAATCCTCCCCTCTCGTTTTTAATTTCCCAGAAGAAGGAACAGAGAGGAGGCCAAGTGAGGATATTCCCTCAAGGGCTCAGTCCTCTGTCCTTAATGTTACCTCGCTAAAGCGGGGAAATGGTGAATAGTATGAAAAAAAAGAAGAAATATATATATATATATATATATATATATATTATATATATATATATATATATATATATATATATATATATATATATATATATATATATATATTCGTGCCAATAATCTGTCGAATGAATGATTCATTGCAATGTGGGTAAGTTGTGGAAACACAATGTTCCATATCAAGGCAAGAGAAGCCGGTGTGTACAATCTCACTCACTTCTTTCCTCACAACACACTGAACACTGTTCCACTCTGTGTGTCTATCATTGCATTACTTTATAAAACATTTACCATATCAATAATGCAAGTTTACATATATTAGAAAGTAATGGATATAATCATATTATCCAAAATCACAACTTCTCTACATCCAACAGCTTCTCACTATTGGCGTTTGTGTGTTCACGTCAGACATCTGCCCACCGTTGCCACACACAATCTTGGTTTTGCAAAACCAACAAAAAATATTCTTTATGCGGGTCGAATTACTGTGAAGTTATATTTAAACACACGGTTAAAGTAACGTTACTCGAAAAAGCAGGAATGGTAATTAACATCCTATTGTTTTCGTGAGGGGGCGTAATGAATGTTGACAGTGGGAGAGACTCCGGTAATAACAAAGGTGCACCCAGGTTGTAGAACCTGTCACTTCCCATACTGACTGTCAACGGCTCCCATGTTAAGCTTATTGCTAAACATCGTTCTGGAAATTTCCCTGAGGGGGCCTTTGTTGTCGTTCCTAGCGTTACCTCGCACACATGCTTGGGGAGGGGACTTGTTATTTCATGTGTGGCGAGGTGGCGATGGAATGAATAAAGGCAGGCAGTATGAATTATGTACATGTGTATATATGTATATGTCTGTGTGTGTATATATATGTATACGTTGAGATGTATAGGTATGTATATTTGCGTGTGTGGACGTGTATGTATATACATGAATGTGGGTAGGTTGGGCCATTCTTTTGTCTGTTTTCCTTGCGCTACCGTGCTAGCGCGAGAGACAGCGACAAAGCAAAATAGATAAATAAATAAATACATACAAATATATATATATATATATATATATAATATATATATATATATATATATATATATATACATTTTTTTTTCATACATATTTGCCATTTCCCGCGTTAGCGAGGGTAGCGTTAAGAACAGAGGACTGAGCCTAAGAGGTAAATCCTCACTTGGCCCCCTTCTCTGTACTTTTTTTGGAAAAGTAAAACCTGAGGGGAGGATATCTAGCCCTCCGCTCCCTCCCCTTTTAGCTGCTTTTTTACAATAAACCCGGGAATACGTGGGAAGTAATCTTTGTCCCCTATCCCAGGTTATATATAATATTATATATATATATATATAAATATATATATATATAAAATATATATATAATATATATATATATATATATATATATATATATATATATAATATATATATATTTTCCCTGGGGATAGGGGAGAAAGAATTCTTCCCACGTATTCCCTGTGTGTCGTAGAAGGCGACTAAAAGGGGAGGGAGCGGGGGCTGGAATCCTCCCCTCTCGTTTTTTTTTTTTCTTTTTTTTCCAAAAGAAGGAACAGAGAAGGGGGCCAGGTGAGTATATTCCCTCAAAAGCCCAGTCCTCTGTTCATAACGCTTCCTCGCTAACGCGGGAAACGGCGAATAGTTTGAAAGAGAAGAAAAAGAATATTCATATATATATATATATATATATATATATTATAAATAAAATATATATATATTATTATCCCTGGGATAGGGATTAAGAGTACTTCCCACGATTCCCTGCGTGTCGTAAAGGCGACTAAAAGGGGAGGGAGCGGGGGCTGGAAATCTCCCCTCTCGGTTTTTTTTTTTTTAAATTTTTCCAAAAGAAGGAACAGAGAATTGGGCCAGGTGAGGGATTCCCTCAAAGGCCCAGTCCTCTGTTCTTGGCGCTACCTCGCTGATGCGGGAAATGGCGAATAGTTTTGAAAGAAAGAAAGATATAAATATATATATATATATCACTCTCCACAGCACAGCTTTGTCTATAGTCCATGCCTCGCAATCATATGTTATTGATGAGACTATCATTCCTTCAAACATACTATTTATGCCTTCCAGTTAACGTTCTCTCTATGCACACATTCTCAGCGCTCCCAGAACCCTTGCCCCCTCACCCGCCCTATGACTCACTTCCACTTCCATGGTTCCATTCGCTGTCATACCCACTTCCATATATCTAATACAATTCGCTTGCTCCAATTTTTCTCCATTCAAAATCACATCCCAACTAACCTGCCCCTCAACCTTGCTAAAACCTATAACCTTGCATTTATTCACATTCCCGCACAACATTTTCCTTTCACTCACTTCCAACTTCAGCAGTTTCTCACTCGAATCAGCCCACCATCCTGTATTCCATCAGAAAACAACAACTTACTCACTTCCCATGCCCTCTCAATCCTCCACAGACGGTATATCACCCCCTCTCTCCAAGATTTTGCATTTACCCCCCTAACGTCCTCATCCGTAAACAATCTAAACAACCATGGGAACATCACACACCCCTGCTGAACAACCCAATTCTCTTCCTACTCTTACACACGCCTTACACCCTTGATAAGAAACTTTTTACTGCTTAGCACTTACCTCCCACACCGTTTATTCTTAACAACTGTTTTTCAAAGTATGCATTTCTCACGCGCATTCTTTAAAGCAAACAAATGATCCACATATCCTCTACCACTTCTTGACCACACTACTCCTCCCCAGTTTGGTGCTCTGTACATGCCATTCACCCTTTTCAATCAGCATTTCAATACAACTTATCAGGTATGCTCAGCAGCCCTTTTTAACCTCTGTAGTTTGAGCACTCACCTTTATCCCTCTTACCTCTGTCCATAGGCACAACACATGCATTCCACCAATCCTCAGGCACCTCACTATGATCCATGAATACAATGTGAGTACTTACCAAAAAAATCAACAACATAGTCATATAGTTGTTTAATTTGTTATGGATGGGGTGGTTAGGGTGGTGAAGGGCAAGATTTTTGGGAGAAAGGGGCAAATATGAAGTCTGTTCTGGAGAGAGGGCCTGGAAGTGAGTCAGTTGTTGTTCGCTGGTGATACAGCGCTGGTGGCTGATTGGGTGAGAAACTGCAGAAGCTGGTAACTGAGTTTGGTAAAGTGCGTGAAAGAAGAAAGAGCGAGTTATTAGGTCCAGTAGTATTGAGGGACAAGTTAATTGGGAAGTAAGTTTGAATGGAGAAAAACTGGAGGAAGTGAAGTGTTTTAGATATCTGGGAGTGGACCTAGCAGCGATGGAAACTATGGAAGCGGAAGTGAGTCACAGGGTGGGGAAGGGGTCGAAGTATCTGTGAGCGTTGAAGAATGTGTGGAAGGCGAGAAAGATATCTCGGAGAGCAAAAATGGGTATGTTTGAAGGAAAGTGGTTCCAACAAATGTTATATGTTTGGGAGGCATGGGCTATAGATGGGGTTTGTGTGGGGGAGGGTGGATGTTTGGAAATGAGATGTTAAAGGACAATATGTTTTTGTGCGGTGGTTTGATCGAGTAAGTAATAAAAGGGGTAAGAGAGATGTGTGATAATAAAAAGAGAGTGGTTGAGAGGCAGAAGAGGGCGTGTTGAAAAGGTTTGGACACATGGAGAGAATGAGTGAAGAAAGACTGACAAAGAGGGTATATGAGTCAGAGGTGGAGGGAAAAAGGAGAAGCGGGAGACCAAATTCAGGTAGAAGGATGGAATGAAAAATATTTTGAGCGATCGGGCCTGAACATGCAGGAGGGTGAAATTCGTGCAAGGAACTGAGTGAATTGGACGATGTTTGATACCGGGGTCGACGTGCTTTCAATGATTGAACCAGGGGATGTGAAGCGTCTGGGGTAAAAACCCTGAAAAGTTTTGTGGGGCCTGGATGTGGAAAGGGAGCTGTGATTCGAGCATTATACATGACAGCTAGAGACTGAGGGTTTTGAACGAATGTGGCCTTTGTTTTCTTTTTCCCAGCGCTACCTCTCGCACACGCGGGGGAGGGGGTTGTCTCCTCATACATCTATACATATATATGTAACGTTAAAATGTATAGGTATGTATAAAGTGGGTGTGTGGACATGTATATGTATAAACAGTGTATGTGGGTGGGTTGGGCCATTCTTTCGCCTGTTTCCTTGCGCTACCTCGCTAACGCGGGAGACAGCGACAAAGTATAATAGATATAAATCAATACATATATATTTTATATATATATATATAATATATAATAAAATATATATATATATATATATTTATCCCTGGGGATAAAGGGGGTTAAGAATACTTCCCACGTATTCCCTGCGTGTCGTAGAAGGCGACTAAAAGGGGAGGGAGCGGGGGCTGGAAATCCTCCCCTCTCGTTTTTTTTTTTTTTAAATTTTCCAAAAGAAGGAACAGAGGGGGCCAGTTGAGGATAAATTTCCAAAAAAGGCCCAGTCCTCTGTTTTTTAGCGCTACCTTGCAAGCGGGAAATGGCGAATAGTTAAAAGAAAGAAAGATATATATATATATATATATATATTATATTATATATATATATATATATATAAATATATATATATATATATATAAGTGGATCATAGGGTGGGGGAGGGGGCGAAAATTTTGGGAGCCTTGAAAAATGTGTGGAAGTCGAGAACATTACTCGGAAAGCAAAAATGGGTATG